>NC_139678.1:94218524-94566587 GCF_964106915.1 Podarcis gaigeae | reverse complement strand
AAGCGGAATGACTGAAAAAGCACTATTGAATTCCATTAGAGGTCTTTGTTTTTAAATCAGTCATTTCTTTGTGAATAGCCAACTATATACTTCTTGACCCTATCGGGGAGTAATAATTGTGAACTAATATCACAAAACATTAATCTGAGTTACTGATTCAATTAAAGCTACTTTCTCCAGGATTATTTCTGTACTATCAAATGTGAAACAGCCTGAGTATTGCAAATACGCTTCTTTCTTTCTTTCTTTCTTTCTTTCTTTCTTTCTTTCTTTCTTTCTTTCTTTTTTACTTTTTGCTGGAGGAGAACACACTTTCTCAATTTATTTTCTCCCAAGTCCAGTTTCAATTCATTAGGTATAAGGAAGGCTACTAGATTAGATTTCTTAAAACACACAAACACACACACAACCGTGCCAAGGAGAAATAACCCCAATCAACAAATCTATAAAGGTAAACAGTTTTACAAGATTTGCCACAAATAGTTCATGCATAGTCTTGGTTAATTATTAGGAAAATCAATAAATAACTCCCCATCTTACAAGCCAAACAGTGCCACCTTATCTATCCATCACATATGATTTATCCAGCTTCATAATTGCTTGGATAATTAGTACAGGATTTAGGTTCATTTGGTATGCCAAACCCTTTGGGAATGGTTGAATAATTACCATTTGTGGAGACGATCAAGTTATGAATTATTCTTTCCCATACAGAAAGGTGGCTTGGGAACTTAGCAGCATGCCTTTCTTCATTCACTGTCCTAAAAACAAACAGGGGTTTATCCATCATTCCATGTCAAATGCCCTTCAGATGAAATGCATGTTATTTTTTTTTTTTTAAATCATGCCATGCTGGCAAATACATTTTTAGATGGGGTACAGAACTAAACAGAGAGAAATGCAGGAGTGTGTGTGCCCCTCACATTTCACATAATGGTAAGGGGTGGGTGGGAGGAAGCGAGCACTCTTTATACAGACCATATTTAAATATTGCTTTTCTGTGTTTTCTGAAGATAATGGTCTGTTTTCAAATCCAAACGATCGTCATGCCTCTGTGGCGGAGTTTTCGATGCCCACAGCTTGAGAATGAGACTTCCCTTACTGTTGTAATGACAGGTGTAAGATTAACTTTGTTAGGTGTTGAACCACTCATGCAAACTAAATTAAATTAATGGAACAAATTTCTATCATAATTAAGATAAAAATTCATGTCAGCTGTAACCTTGCTGTACACTAATTATGTACAAATGATTTATCATCTGTTTCGCCCAGAATATTAATCCTCACCTCATTGATAACTCCAGCCAGTGTTAAGAGATGAGAGTTGATTAACAATGACAGATTGGGCAACCACACTGCAGAGTGCCTGTACAACCAGGGAAGCCAATAAGATTTAAATGGCACTTCTTATTTAGAAATCCATTCCCATGGAAACAGATGCATACTTAATGAGGGGAATGGAGATGATTTCAATAATGATGGATATTGGAACAGTGGGCAGAGCCAATCAATAACAATTAAGCACTTAGTCTACTAAAGCTATGGTTCTATAAAGCAGGTTATATACACATTAGTTGGACCCCGGTTCAAGACATGTTTTATAGAACGTCTTTATGCTTTGCTGTTAATATTATTTGCTTTCATAACTGTGGAAGACACTGCTTGGGTTTCATATGCTACCAAGCCTATTTTCTGTTTCAAAAAGAAAAATGAATATATTAGAAGAAACAGACATACTAGGAAATTCTTGGAATGGTCCAGATGTGACTTCAAAAATGAATTGCAATGTCAAAGACCTACAAATCTGATTTGCTGTTAGTATTACCATAAACATACATTTGTCAGTTTGTTGCTTGTTATTGTTGGCTACTTACATACGTAGCTTCCAAAAATTGGATTCCTTATCCATATAGAAGTCACACCTCACTAAATTCTGTGCAGGTTTTCTTTTCTTTCTTTCTTTTTTAAAAAATAGTTTTATTGAAAGTTTTCAACGTAAGATACAATTCTGTGTAGGTTTTCTAACATTGTATTCCTGTTTGTGACTCTTTGAGAAGCCAATAAAGTGAGCTTTGACTATAATATGTTTATTTGGATATGCACTACTCAAGTGGGGGGATTCACCAAAACAAGGGTCTTTCTTCACAATGGAAGAACAGAAGTGTCAACTGAATGTTTGATGTAAAATTCTAGACTGCAGAGAAATGATCCCTAGAATAACCAGAAAAAGCCATAGTACTCGGGAAGCGGGCAAGCTCATGCTGAAAAAAAGAGCCACTATTATAATCCGGATTTGATGTCTTTGAGACACTCAAATAAGAAGATTGTTCTACCTCTCGGGAGCCTTTCAGTAGCCCAGACATATCGCTACTTACTGTGGATTGATAATAAAAGGAGGGAATACAGTATTTTTCATCAGTAATGTCACTATGCTATAAACCCATTCTTTTCATTTAGGAACCATTCTCTTAGAGTTCCAGATCACCATTCTGGAACTTTGTTTTGGATGTTAAAAGGTTGGGCTTATAACGACAGAAGGTTCCTGACAAATGTTGAAACAATAGACAATCCGGACTAGGCTGGATTTTATTTAGACTAACAAGACAAACCTTGAAACTCAATGGCCAGCTTAGACACTGAGGTTGCAACCCTGACTCCAGTTTTGTAGTCCTTAGCCTTTTGACTTCTGAAGGACAATGAATTCAGGCAGAGTTTGGTTAGTGATAGAGATTTCATTCATCGGCCATTGCCTATCAGTTTTGAGAGTCATCTGCAATCGTTGCCCACCAGCATTGCCTGCTTCCAGGTATAACAGCCAATGTGTATGTGTAGCATTTTCATTGACACACCTACCATGTGCTCCCCATGGTAGCTGACTCTGAGCAGCAAGTCATTTGTTTAAGTCTTTGATTGGAAGTTGGCAGTGTTACTGAGAAAATCTCCTGATACCTCTGCTCACATCTTGGTCCCACAAGATGCAATGATGGGCACCAATTTGGATGGCTCAGAAAGAGGAGTAAACAAATGCATGGAGGATAGTCCTATCAATGGCCACTAGCCATGGCTGGCTATGGTCTGCCTCCACTGCCCTACCTCCACTGGTTGCTGGGAATCACAAGTGGGGAGAATGGTGTTTGTGCTCAGGGCTTTTCATAGGCATCTAGTTGGTCACAGGATGCTAGACTAGATGGGCCTCTGGCCTCATCCGGCAGGGCTCATCCTGTGTTCTTATACATTCAGAAGTGTCACCATGAGAAACAATGACAGCAGAGTCTGCATGCTGGCTGTTACCTGTATACCATACTTTAGCAAGATCTCAGAGAAACAGGGCTTGTAGTGTGAACTCCTGGCAATACACATTATTCAAGCATTTTTCTAATGTTGCCAAGACACCCAGATGCATAGAAGTCTACTCAGGCACCCAGCGACAGTCTTATGCACCATTTTGCTGTGCGTTACGACTTCAGTTTATTAAATTCCAGCTTCAGCTGAGAGAGAGCAGGTTCTTCGCACTTCTTAGAGAAAGGCACTTCTTTCTCTGCCCTTCTAGCAATTTCAGGGCTAATTGCCTTTGAATGTGTAAATGCAGATAATTAGAAGAATCATATGTAGAAAGGATTAGACAGAGTGTATGCAGAACAAGTCAAGTATCTGATTCTCCAATTTAATTTTGGATCTAATATCAACTTTAAATAACAGAAAGAGCCATAAGATTTATCATCCTCTCCTCTCTAGGGGAAACACATCTGCTTCGAACCTAATCAGCCACGTTCTATCTCCAGTGCTCTGCACACAAATGCTAATGAGGGAACGTTTATGTGGCAGAACAAAAATGGATCATAAACACTGCAAGTCAGATGTGGCAACTAAAAATTGCCCTGCACATTTTCATGAAGATTCAGTGCCTGCCTTATGCAATCTCTGTTACTCCTCCTCCCCGCTTCTCATGAATAAAAATTAGGAAAGGGAGACACATAAAAAAGAAGTGCATTAAAAAACTAAAACCACATTTTCATGTGCATTGCACACCTATACACTCACAGTCTTGCTCTTGTGTACACACACACACATCTGTATGCAGAGCAATCCTTCTTGTGGATTAATGTTCTTTGCAAGCTGTGTGGTGTGGCGACTCATTGTTCTGGAAAGTACCATGAACACGTGAAGCTGCCTTTTACGGAGTCAGACCATTGGCCTGTCCAGGCTAGGACCACCACCCTTGATGGGCAGCAGGCCTCCCAGGTTTCTGGCAAAGGACTTTTCCACTCCTGCTACCTAAGATCCATTTTAAATCAGAGTAGCCAGGGATTGAATGCAAAACATGCACTCTGCCACTGAGATTTTCAGATGGTTGTATGGCTGGTGTGCCAGGCAGACTTGGGTAATATGATGCCCTGAGCGAGGACAAAATTTGGTGCCTCCCCTAAATAATTCCTATTTTGACAATAATTCATTTTGTCACAGTTGTCTTTTCAATGGATCTTCTCAGTAGGTACCCATGTAAATATAGGTTTTAAATTTAAACTTTTTAATTGCTACTTTTTTGCACCCCCTCAGCTTGGCACCCTGTGAGGAGGACCTGTCCTCACTGCCTTAAATCCGCCACTGTGTATATGCTCATACATCTCCAGGGACCACAAAGCATCCTTAGCCCTGGGTGTGTGACACAGAGAATGGAATATAGCATCATTGTGCTTGTAGACTTCTGTGGCTAAATACAGATGACCATTGACATTTGTAACAATGGGTACTAATCTGAACTTTTTACATGGTTTATTTCTATGGATCATGCCATCTGCAGATAGCAGAAGTTTAATATAAAATATACTCCTCATGCGCTACCTGTGACCCTGGTACAAGCTCCTATCTTATACATGACCTGGAAAAAACCCCATAGTTCCAAAAAAGATCAGAGCACTCTGTGTTTGCCAGGAAGACCTGGTTATCAACTTCCTGTAAGCAGGTGTCAATTCGACAACAGCAATCTCTTTTACTGTAATGGCAATTCACGATTCAGGAACTGTCAAGATAAAGCTATGGTCTTCCCAAAGTTGACGCCATGTGCTCTTCACTTCAGACACAGCTCATAAAACACAACAGTACACTAAGAAGGAACAAACAACAGGTCACGGGTGTTGTATTATTTCCTCACAAAGGAAGCCCCCTCTCCTCTCCATAGAAGTTAGAGTCAAAGGGTGGTTAGTTAGCTCACAGCACCAGTGGGGACCCCCCCCCCCCTTTGCTTCTCAAGGATCAACACTGTTGCTTGGCTGGCACAGAGTTTTGAAGGATAGACCTTAATTCTCACACAAGGCACAGATCTCAACTCCCATAACTTTGCTATTGTAATAATAATAATAATAATAATAATAATAATAATAATAATAAATTATTTATTATTTATACCCCGTCCATCTGGCTGTGCTTCCCCAGCCACTCTGGGCGTCTTCCAACAAAACACTAAAATACAGTAACCTATTAAACATTAAAAGCTTCCCTAAGTTTGGTAGTTATTTTTATCTTTGACATCTGGTGGGAAGGCGTTCCACAGGGCAGGTGCCATTACTGAGAAGGCCCTCTGCCTGGTTCCCTGTAACTTGGCTTCTCGTAGCGAGGGAACCGCCAGAAGGCCCTCGGCACTGGACCTCAGTGTCCAGGCAGAACGATGGAGGTTTACTGGAGTGAGGCTGTTTAGGGCTTTAAAGGTCAGCACCAACACTTTAAATTGTGCTTGAAAATGTACTGGGAGCCAGTGTAGGTCTTTCAAAACTGGTGTTATATGGTCTCGGCAGCCACTCCCAGTCACCAGTTTTGCTGCCGCATTCTGGATTAGTTGTAGTTTCCAGGTCACCTTCAAAGGTAGCCCCACATAGAGCGCATTGCAGTAGTCCAAGCAAGAGATAACGAGAGCATGCACCACTCTGGCGAGACAGTCCGCGGGCAGATAGGGTCTCAGCCTGCGTACCAGATGGAGCTGATAAACAGCTGCCCTGGACACAGAACTGACCTGCGCCTCCATGGACTGCTGTGAGTCCATTGGCCACCCTAGCAGCCCCCATCAGGCTAATGTCCACCTCCATCCCATCTACAGCTGGGTAGCAACTTGTTACTGCCAATATCTAAGTTTGGATCAGCTTAGGCTAAGAAAAGGGGCTGCACTTCTGCCTGTGTCCCTGTTATCCTCCCACAAAGCTTCTCTGCCCGAGATAATTACGTGAGTCAGGCAATGCAAACAAACAGCATTATTTGGGGATGCAATAAGCAGAGGCTGCCTTTGCGACACAGAAGCCATTCTGCACCTTCCAGTAAATAAACATTTTTTATGCAGACATCTTTTAAAAGAGGCAATAGGCCCACAGCACCGCTCAGCTTTAATGAGCATATGAAGGCAGGGTCATAGGTATATTTCCTTCTCTTTCTCTTTCTTTCCCTTCCCCTCCCCCCTCCGACCGCCCTGCTAGCCTAATGAGGAAAGTGACAGACACTGAAACACTTCACACTTGAGTAATTTCCCAGGCATCAACAACTGCAATGTTCATAGAAGGTGCCGAGGAGGGAGGGGGAGTGGGGGGAGAGAGAAAGCTATACAATAAATGTGGACTGAATGCATTGGCCAGAATAAGTTATCACTAGGATAGAGATCTTGGGGCAAGCTCCCCTAGGAAATTTAAACCAAAAGAGTCAATTTAAGGCATCCCTAGCAGTGCATTCAATTAAAATTAAATTTGAAAAAAAGATTGTGGGAGGTGGGGAGAGGAGAGAGATCAGCTGCTGTTCCACTAGACCACCTGCCCAAAGGAAGAAGGGAAGGGAAGAAGGGGGCGGCAAGGGAGAGATAGAGAGGCAATGACCCTGCCCCATTGGTGTCTGCAAGCTGCTTGAAATTGCTGAATAATATCTACTTTTCTCAACTGTCCATGCAACAAAGAAAGAAAGAAAGAAAGAAAGAAAGAAAGAAAGAAAGAAAGAAAGTCTTTCCTTCTTACATGTTTAAGACGCTGGCATTCGCTTGCAGATGACACCTCCCTTTGCCCCCTTTTAAAAATAAGTTCTATTTTTAAGGCAAGGTTTTATAAACCGATGTACATCAGAAAGGCAACATATGCAGCAAAAAATAAAGTGTACACAGCAATTTAAAAAGCAGACCTTAAAAAGGATAAAATTGCAAAAGTCCACAGAGCGTAGTATAAAAGGGCTGAGTCACCCTTTGCAAGAGAAAGCTGCCTTAAAAAGATGCACTTTCAAAAGCCACCTGAAAGCAAAAGTGCTAGCTAGGTGCTTAATGGGTGCTGGTACTTTTACATGGTGACTGGAAGCCATAGCCAAAAAACAAAAACCCAATGGGGTAGGCAAGAAGGAAAGGCTAATAGATCCAGTGCGTTTTGGCCTTACTGTACAAAGAGAAATTCAGAGAACAATCGTTCAAAATGCAGATGTGAAGCCTCTTTAATCTCTTGCACTGCAGACATGGGTGTGCAGAGCAGGGGGAGTGGGTAATGTAAGGTGCAGAAATATGTGGACTGTGACAAGAAGGGGCAACAAAGGCAAGGAGTAGAGAGTAATCTTTGGGGATGTCAGAAGATTGTGAAGATTGTATAAAAATGATTTTTCCCTCCGTGCTCCTCCTCAATAAGCTGCTTTCAATCTAGATTGATTATAGAACATGGGTAGGCAAACTAAGGCCCGGGGGCCGAATCTGGAGCAATCGCCTTCTCAATCCGGCCCGTGAACAGTCCGGGAATCAGCATGTTTTTATATGAGTAGAATGTGCCCTTTTATTTAAAATGCATCTCTGGGTTATTTGTGGGGCATAGAAATTCATTCATTTCCCTGCTCCCCAAAAATATAGTCCGGCCCCCCAAAAGTCTGAGGGACAGTGGATCGGCCCCCTGCTGAAAAAGTTTGCTGACCCCTGGTCTAGATCCTGCTGTCCCCAAGAGTGGCTGTTGTTCTTTGATCCATGCTGGAATACCCTCCCTTCAGTTAGATTATCTACGTCTTTTCCTCCCTGCAGATGCCCGAGGTGGTCGAACAAGGAAGTGGCTTTGCGATCTCGGTTTATGCCCCCCAATGCATTCACTCCCCATTGCCAGGAGCCCCATCATCTATTTCCAAATGGCCACACTGTGAGGTAATGCAGAATCAATATGCATTGAGTGTACATAAGAAGAGCCTGCAGGATCAGGCCAATGGACCTCTTTTTCTAGAAAAATAGCACCGAACAAGAAGCCATTTTCAGGGGCAAAAAATATGCAACAGATCTAGGTTGTGACTGGACTACTTAGAAAAATTAAGTGCTTCAGTCTCCATTGATTCTAGAATAAAACGTGTGTATGCAGACCGAATGCATCCCTCCATAGATTACTTAGCAAACATATGAAACCAGTCCCAAGCTGGCACCATTCAGGGTGGATCTGGGTGAAAAACCCATTTAAAATCTCAACGTGATCCCACCCTACCGCGTGAAGTTATCTTGTGCATATCAATAACATTCTTGGGACTGGAAATATATGCGAAAGGTATCACCCAAAGACATATAGAGAAATAACCTCCCCTGTTCGAGCGAAGTCTAATTATTCCTAGCATTTAAAAAATAACAATGAATGAGCAAAATAAAATAAAAAATGTGCCATGTATCTTATGTGAGCATTGTAATTAACATGGAGTCTTTTAAAATTCCTATCTGATGCCCATGCTAGTTACAGCACATATTTAATATATGCAAGAGCTACATCTTTTCGAGGTTTCTTTTACTTTATTCAAATTACTAATCATTTAGATCCTATCTGAAAGCCTCTCCTCCCTCGCTCCCCATGCATGCTTAACCTAATTAACTATAAATGAGAAAAAATGCTATTCGCATAAAAAGAAAATGTTAACCTATAAATTATCCAGCTCTCCCTACTGTAGCTGGAAACGCCTCCCTTAGAAAAGCTGAAATTTTGGTGCAGTATTCTTGGCATGCAGCGTGGTGAGCATCTCACAGAACCCTGCCCCTGGCCATTTTATGCAATGAAAGGCAACATTTTGCTTTTATCGAATTCTCTCGGATGTTTCCAGAATCATATCAGGCTCTACAGCCATATTAGCAGTCAGCTCGAAAACACCAGTCAGTTAGGTCATTATGGCTCAGGGCTTTCCTTGAGCCACATTTTAGTTTCGGAGACCAATCTCAGCGCCAAGGCTTAATTCAAAAAACAACAAGGTATTTTTCTGAGCATGTGCAGAGACACATATTTGAAAGCGGGCACAGCTCAGGGGTAGTGAACATGCTATGCACCCAGAACACTCCAGGTTCAACCTCTGGCATCACTTTGCAAGTCATGGAGAAAACTGCTGCTTGAGACTTTGGCTGCATTCATATCATACAGTGGATGCTCGGGTTGCGAATGTGATCCGTGCGGGAAGCACGTTTGCAACCCGCAGCACCGCATCTGCGCATGCACGGGTCGCAATTCAGCGCTTCTGCACATGCACAAAGTGTGATTTAGTAACCTGTTCTGGTACTTACAGGTTCGGCGTGGTGCACAACCTGAAATCGTGGAACCCGATGCATCTGTAATCTGAGGTATGACTGTACATTGAAAGCAGTGCCAGATTTATGTATAAGCTAAACAAGCTATAGCTTAGGGCCCCACTCTTTTGGGGGCCCCCCAAAAATTTAAAGGAAAAACAACAACCTGGATGTACATATCCAAAATATAAGATAAAAAACAAATAAAATAAAACCTACATACAGCAACAGTGTTTTGTGTTGTGTAGGCTCCTATGATGTAGTTTAATAATTATTTCATTATTAATATACTTCTTCTTAATTGTATTTCAGTTCAACAACTACTTTGATAAAATACATATTTTGTTGTGCGCAAGTGGCTTTAGATAGCTATTAGGTCCATAAATTACCATACAGCATATATTCAACACAAAAAACAGCGACAATTTGTTGTTGACAAACTGGACAGCTGGGCATATAAAGGGCCCCATTACCTTCAGTAGTTTAGGGCCTCATCAAACCTAAATCCGGCCCTGATTGAAAGCATCACTGCCAAAGAGTCCCGAGAACTGTAGTTTGTTAAGAGTGCTGGGAACTGTAGCTTTTTGGTAGGGGAGGAATGTATTTTAAATGTATGGCATGCTCACAACTGTTAGTAGACAACATTGCACTGCAAGCTCCAGTGGCCTGACTTTGCATAAAACTGTCTTTTATGCCTGATCATCTATCTGCTTGCTGATAAGTGATTCAAATCCAACCCATGGATAGAATAAAGGGGGGAAAGGGAGAATCACTTCCAAGCTGGTCAAAACATGCACATTCTCGCCTACTAAATCATTAATTGCAAGTTTCACAAGGGGAATTTTCAAATCAGCTCTGACTGCATCCTTGTAGACAATTTAGGTGCAGTAGTATGATTCAGGCGGTGTGCACGAAATGATTTGCCTGGGAATCATTTGTTCTAGTGTGCGGTTTGGTCAAGAGAACTCTTAATTGAAATATACTCAAAATATCACCTTTATTGATATATTGCAACATCTATATTAGTCAGTTAACAAGCTATTTAATTGGCTGAAAGCTAAAGTGTTAATCAGCTGACAACCTTAATTACCGGCGGTGCTGGGTGGTGAATGGGAGCCAGGAGTCAGAAGCCAAGAATCACAAACCAGGAGTCAAGAGCTGGGGCTTAGGCACAATAATACTATTATTATCCAAACAAAGGCAGTGTACACACACACACTTACTCTGCATCCAGCGTGCTACCACTGCCGGTTGGGGTTTGTGCATGCGATGGTAGTCACAATTCATATCTATCCTGCTATGTGTTCTGTAGTTTTTTTTAGGAAATGCTGTGTTTTATTTGTTATTTATTTATTGCATTTTTTACCCCCCCGAATAAGGAGCTCAAGGTGGCGAACATGGTTCTGCCCTTCCTCAGTTCATCCCCACAGCAACTCTGTGACGTAGGTTAGGCTGAGTGGGGATTTGAACCCTGATGCCCCAGGTCCAGCACACTAAGCACTGCACTGCACTGACTCTCACTGGCTCTGGACGCATTTCCTCCTAACCTGCTTTGATCTGAATTAAGAAAAAGAATGATGTAATTGCATTTGAACCTGGTAATGCACCTGTGGCAGAAGCCACGATATGAATAGGCAAGCATGCTGGTGTTCTATCTATTTCTTCCAGATCAGGGGAGGCCATTGGGAAATCCACTTTAGAACACAGTGAACACTCTACAGCCCAGATAACACATAATAATAATAATAATAATTTATTATTTGTACCCACCCACTCTGGGCGGTTTCCAACAAAGATTAAAAATACATTAAAATGTCACACATTTAAAACTTCCCTGAACAGGGCTGCCTTCAGATGTCTTCTAAAAGTCTGGTACTGTAGTTGTTGTTCTCTTTGACATCTGAGGGAGGGCGTTCCACAGGGCGGGTGCCACTACCGAAAAGGCCCTCTGCCTGGTTCCCTGTAACTTGGCTTCTCACAAGAAGGCCCTCAGCACTGGACCTCAGCATCCGGGCAGAACGTTGGGGGTGGAGATGCTCCTTCAGGTATACTGGATCGAGGCCGTTTAGGGCTTTAAAGGTCAGCACCAACACTTTGAATTGTGCTCAGAAACGTACTCAAGACCTCTAGCCCCAATGGCTTTTAACATAGGGTAACAGAGTATTTGGTTTTATGAATTTTGGGGTTCCTGGTTGTTGCTCTAATACCTCTTAACAATGACCAAATCCTCAAATCCTAGGTCTCATAGAATCACAGGTGTGTAGAGTTGGTCCCTGAGGGACATCTATTCCCAACCATTTCAATATAGGAATCACAACTAAAGTACCCCTGGCCATTTTGTTTTGCTTCCCAACTCTGCCTCTTAAACCATAACTATAAAGAGTGATGCCACTGCCTCCGAGGAATGATAAATTAGGGATGTCTCCAGACAACCTGCATATTGACCATTCATAATTATCTTCTTTTATTTTTTATTTGGCACGGAAATTAGACAATGTTGGCTATGTGGAGAGCATTCATTCCAACTGGTTTGCAATTTCGCAAAAGCACTGAAAAAACACAATAGTTTCAACATAAGAACATAGGAAGAGCTCTGTTGGATCTGACCCAAGGCCCATCTAGTCTACCATCCTGTGCTCACAGTGGCCAACCTGATGCCCAGGGAAGGCCTACATGCAGGGCATGAGCGCAACAGCACCCTGTCCGGCTGTGTTCCTTCCATTCTTCCTCTCATGATCTCCAGGCATATTGCCTCTGATACTGAATGCAGTTCACAGACGTCCTGACTTGTAGCCATTGACAGCCTTCTTCTCAATGAATTTATCTCTTTTAAAGTCATCCATGCTGGTGACCACCAGCCATCACTACTCCTGTGGCAGAGTATCCCAAATTTTCACTGTGCACTGCAAGAAGTACTTCCTTTTTTAGCTGAAGATGATAGCACATTATCCATGCTGTGCTCAATTTATTAATTTCTTTACCCCACCCCTCTCGCTTGTTGAATAGGTTGTGCAGGGTTTTGAAGCGCTATTAGAAACTTGCAAAACCTATTCACCAGAGACGACAGGGGAATAAACGTTAACAGCTTAAGATTCTATTCCACTTCAGCTTTCTGGTGCTGGTGGGGATACTTATCATCTTGTCTTCAGCCTGAAATATAACTTATTTTTTGCCTTTTCACAACAGCGGAATACTCTTCCCATACACACTTATCAAAGGGCAAGCCTATGTATCTTGAAGGAATCCCAGCCTTTTGATGATTGGGGTTAAGCTGGTTTAGGATAATTTAAATTCTGTTTAAAAAATATTTAGAGTTTTAATTTGTCAGCTTTACTGTACTGAGTGTCGGTTGTAGTGCTGTGTTACCTGCCCTGAGCCAGCAGGATAGAAATCCAATTTGCTAAACAAGTAATCTTTTTGTAAGGCTGGTCATTTGCAGTACTTATGACTCTTCCTAGTGTTCCTTTTCCTGGAAAGCTGATAGGTCTTATTCACAGACGACACACTCCAGCAGTTTGATAAATACATAGCTACTTGAAAAGGAGTTTCTTGGGACACTGTGTGTTATTCATCAGGTCTTATATGGACGGACACACACACACACACACACACACACACACACACGAAAGGCCCAGTTCAGTTCTCAAAGTTGTTTTTTTATCATTATTTTCATTATTTGACATTTTGCGCTGACTTCTTTGATCTTCCCCTTTGCCAAGGCACACAAAGAAAAACAGCATCCAAGGACAAGCCAAACTGCACATATGGCGCAGTGAAAAATATTCTTATATACTTTTAGCGTATTATCTCGTAGCCGCTATCTGACAATTGAGGGTGAGGGAATATTGTAAAGTCATATTCTATAGCAGGCATAATGCTTATCAGTTTATTTTCCTTTGACCTTCTGCCTTAGAAAATTAATTCACTTGAGCTCTCCTCACAACTCAGAACATTAGGAGGGGAAAAAAATAATGTTAGCGCTAGTGAATATAATCTCTGCAGGAAAGCTGTGCAATTATTCAATGGCCTAATCTTATCTCTTGTTTCATTTTTTTTTATGGCAAGTCTCCATTTAAACACATTAGATATACTGGGCTATTGCCCTGCACCTTCAAAGCACAGTAAATAAATGCAGCTAAGTGCCACCAAGAGTGAAAGAGCTTATAATGAGAAGTGTGAATAGACGGGGGTGCCATTCATCATTCTGTTCAGTCCAATATTGGGGCTCTTTTTATCAGCAGTATCCGTAGTAGTGTCATCACCTCTGGTATAAATCTTCTGTCAGTGTCTGTCGTCTCGGCACCCTATTAAACCCATGCTCTCATATAATCACCAAATGACCTTTGGATGTCTTTCATTAACCCCTGACCTAAACCTTGCCAGTGTCTTGTTGGTAGGTAAATCTATGACATGACATTTGCCTATAACCCTACATTTATCTCCATTTATTAATTTGTGCTTTTTCAGTGACTGCTCCCAAGCCGAAACCTGGTAAGGGTTTTAGATAACAGTGGCTTTCGTGGCTTTGAATTGAATAGGCTCTTTAAGCTTATTAAACGTGTACATTTCATTCTTAACGGAATATTCTCGATGACAGTGCTAGTTATCCCCTCGCCCCAATAAATCAAGAAATATTTTTCTTGGTGGCGAAAGATGCCCAATTACATCTATTTGTCAAAGTGGAGATTTTCTTTGCAAAACAAAAGGAGTTGTCTGATGGAAGTTCTTCTGAGCAACTTGGATTTCAGTGAATGGGAATTGTGCAAGAGCACCACCCAGGGTGTTCAGCTTGGTTCAGCTTAAACTGTGCAGCTGTGACACAGCTCAACCTAGAATGGCAGACTCAAGAAGCACCCATTTGTTTCTTTGCTCCATTTGCTGGTATTTATTTATTTTCAAGTTTTGATTACAGGAGGTAGGCAGCCTGATCCCATGCAGTGTTAGACGCACGTACACCTACATTGGTTAACGAGTTGTTGTTGTTGTTGACGACACACATACACCTACATTGGTTAACAAATAGTAGTTGTTGTTGTTAGCTACTTACTCTTCACCAGAAAGTTGCAGCGCAGGCTATAGCAATATAAAATGCAAAATCGCAGTCACTCCTAAAAATATCTCTCTCAGCTATGAAAGGCCAGGCTAAAGAGGTGCATCTTGAGAACAGAGGGAAAGCTGTAAATGAAGAAATAATAGTAATAGTAATAGTAGTACAGTAATAATAATAATAATAATAATTTTATTATTTATATGCTGCCCATGTCAATGAAATTTTCAATTTCATTGTTCTGCAAGGGACAATGATAATAAAGAAATCTTATCGTATGTGATTGCTTTGCCCCAAGCACTCTCAATGGCTCCTAACAGAATATTAAAAACACAAGAAACACCACTGTGGACAGTGAATTCCACAATTTAGGGTTACCAGAAAGAATGTCCTCTCCTGGGTCACCCTGTCTCCGAACCTCTGAGGGCCCCATTAACACATTTCTTTGTGATTAGGGAGGTGTGGGCCAAGCCAGGTGCATGTTTATTCACAGTCCCATGCCACCCGTGAGGCAAGCTGCCTCAGATGGCAGGAACCACAGGCAGTAGATCCCAATGTAGATCTTTATTCCCCACTAGTTCCCAATGTAGATCATTACTCACCCTTTTTTCCCTGATGGGGAGGGGTGCCAAAAATATCTTTGGCTGGCTGTGTTTATTCATCAGCTAAACCTGTGTGAATAACCTGCCTATGCTTCCTGATATCTATCTATCTATATCATCTATCTATCTATCTATCTATCTATCTATCTATCTATCTATCTATCTATCTATCTATATCTATCTATCTATCTATCTATCTATCTATCTATCTATCTATCTATCATCTATCTATCTATCTATCTATCTATCTATCTATCTATCTATCTATCATCTATCTATCTATCATCTATCTATCATCTATCTATCTATCTATCTATCTATCTATCTATCTATCTATCATCTATCTATCTATCTATCTATCTATCTATCTATCTATCTATCTATCTATCATCTATCTCTATCTATCATCTATCTATCTATCTATCTATCTATCTATCTATCTATCTATCTATCATCTATCTATCTACTTATCATCTATCTATCTATCTATCTATCTATCTATCTATCTATCTATCTATCATCTATCTATCTATCTATCTATCTATCTATCTATCTATCTATCATCTATCTATCTATCTATCTATCTATCTATCTATCATCTATCTATCAATCATCTATCTATCTATCAAAAGGCAGGATATAAGTAGCAAGACAAACTAACAATAAAAATTAATGGGTGTGGATTTGAGAGGATTCCAAATATGAAATTAAACACAGGTTGCATGATCAGAAAAGGGTGAGCTGTGCATAACTAATGCCTGGCCTACAGATAAACAAAGAACTCTAGTCTTTCCAACTGACTATCCGGCAATCTTTCATAAATGATAAAATAAGTCAATGCAACTCAAATTGTGTATTCTGCCTCTATAGCTGGGGATGTGAGCTGATGATTTGATGCTACAGCTGTTTCTTTATCTTTACTCTCTAACATGTCAGCCTCGTTGAAAAACCAATTTTATATGACTTATCTCTTGTAGGCTGCACTCTTGCCGAGTTGCTGGAACTGTTAGCCGTGTGCTGTCTCCCTTTATGCACAACCATGTTCCTACATGCTGGACATTACCAGCTTTGATTACAACCCTTTTGCATACGCATTGGAACAGCTATTCTGGTTCTTATAGTTTCCTTTAAGATTTGGCAGCAATTAAAAGGCTGAATGTTTACAAGAGCTGCCTTTAAACAAGCAACACTTGCATTCCCGCCCCCCACCCAATGTTGCATGCCAAATTCTGAATATCCAGCAGGAAGGACATATTCAAACTGTGCTATTCAAAGGAACAAGGATAGATATTTTAATAACTGTGTGGCTTTACAGCATACAGTATATTTAATTATAGGCTAAAAGTAAAAATGTTCAGACTGATACCGCCTTTCGAGGGAGGTTAGACTGACACCTTCATTGGCGATTTCCCCCCAGTGGGGTGGGGTGGAGGTTAACAGTACAGTTCTATTATACATGTCTATTCAGAAGTGCCAATAAGTTCCATCAGTCCCAGGTAAACATATATTGGATTGTAGCTTATCAGTGCAATCCTCAGTATGTGCATGTGTGAAGTGGCAGGTAGTCACTTCTAAAGCCACATCAGGTCATGGTGGGGAGATAATGGAAGTGTGTGCGCACTGGGCACCCCCCCCCCCGTTCTAGTAAGGGAAGAAATAGTTGTGCCACCTCTGGGCTGGTGTACAGGGGGAGCCCATTCCCGATAAATGAAAGGGCCTCCATTCCACCCTGGAATGTCCCACATCAGTGGTATCGTTAGGCCCAGAGAGATATCTGTAGGGATCTGTAGGCATTCTCCTCTGCTGCCAGAGGTGCCCCTGCTCAGTCTTAACCTCCTGCAGCCAGCAGATCGGTGGGGTTAGGACTGTTGTAACCTGCCATTTTTATTCTGCCAAGCGTTTGCTGCATTTTAATTCTTACCTGCATGTGAAGTCATTTTATTGGCTTGCTTTGAAGTTTTATGGGTTTTAATTGTAACACTATTCTAATATTGTAAACTGCCTGGGGACCCTTTTTAAGCCTGACTGACACCATACAAATGCTTTTTAGAATTATGATGCAATACCCAATGAAGTATGATGAAGACAAATAGTAGATTTCACGTTTTGATTATTCCACAATGCAAATCTAGAGCTAGGTTTCTCCTACGTAAATTTGAGTGCTCTTGTGTCTCCTACTGCGGTCTAGTCAACTACATACCTTCATCTCAGGTAGCTAAATGTCTTGGGCCATTGGGCCAACCCTGCCAGCTGTCTATGCCACTGGTTTTCAACCTTAGGTCCTCCTCAGATATTGTTAACTACAACTCCCATCGTCCCTGGAGTCCCAACAGCCTGTGGGAACTCCAAGGCTGAAGAACACTGCTTCACGCAGATTTTCATCTGAACATGTAGAGGTTGGGAGTGACGATAGCGCAAGCAACCCCATTCTCCTACCAATTTTGAAACATTGTCTTAGAAGGGCTGAACTGCAGCTAATTTCAATGGCAAATAAGCTGTGAGAGTTTGTACAAATGAAGCTGGCCCACTCCGAAAGGGACTGACAGGCTGTTGAGAAGGAGTATGCAGGAGGCCCCCAAATGCAATCAGATACTCCCACACTAATGCCCTTAGAAGCAGAACTCTTGAGGCACTGAAAACCTCCCATTGTCTTTTAGGCACCACTCTGCTACCAAGGATAATCCCACGGAAAGGTAGAAATCTTGCTACAGCAATCTCATGTAAAGTTGAAGGCAGAACCACTCTGATGTCCCTGCAAATATACAGTGTGGCACTCATCCTGCCTAAAGTTAACCTAACTTTTTGTTATCTTGTTTACTTTACCCAGAAACAAATTTCCCAGGAACGAATCCACTATTGCCTTCATTTCTTTTATTTATTCTGTGGCCTGTGTAAAAAGACTAACTTGCTGTTCTTCTGTGTCAATGTGCTATGCTGCTTTAGTGGAAATGTCACCGTCCCCCCCCCCCCACCCCAAGATCAACACATTGCTATTTTCTGTGACCTCACTCAAACTCAACTCCCTTGCCCCAAACATTATATTCTGTTTTTTCACACAGACTACTTCAAAGGGCCTCAAGTGTACCCCCTTTACCAAAGTCTGTTGCGTAACCAGGAAAACTTTGCTCTTGAAAGCCTTTGGAGGAAATTAGCAAATGTGGTTTAACGTTTTGAGGGTTGTCTGCACTGCTGCATTTTACTAATGATCAGGCTGAAGTAGTCTTACGGTTCTTTTCTGTTAAATAGGATCTGTTTTCTGTTGGAAATTGTGATAAGGTCACTATCTATGGTGGAAGGGCAGTCTAAAAATCTGGCAGAAAATATAAATTTATTATTTTGTCACTGACAGATAAAATGACCTGCTCAAAAGTCAGGTAGCTATGGCTAGGTCACCTTTGCAAGTGTGTCTTGCTTCATGACTTGTCCCTGTGTGCCAGGGAGCCCGAACCCCCTAGTTTACTGAAGAATTGAGGGCCATAAAGCCATTAGGGAAGCAGCTAGCACTAAAGTGTTAAAATACTTGCATTGTGCCACAGTGGGCATGTCACTGCAGCAATCTACAGGCCTATGAGGCTGGTTACCATTGCCACCCTACTGTTTTGATGCCTGACTGCTACTGCAGGCTCTATTGCTATCTCCTGGGTTTGACTGTGTTCCTTGAACCTGCTACCTAAACTTGGCTCAGTTTGATCTCCTGACCCTTAGACCAGTTGCATCTCAGCCAATGGCCTGCCCCTCTGATGAATGACACCCAACTGTGCCAAATCTACTCCAGCCACACTCTCACAAAAGCTCCAGTTACAGATAGGTAGCCGTGTTGGTCTGCCATAGTCAAAACAAAAAAAATCCTTCCAGTAGCACCTTAAAGACCAACTAAGTTAGTTCTTGGTATGAGCTTCTTTTGTTCACACTTGTAAGACTGTCATCTATTTTACTTGAATAAATGCAACACAGGCAAAATTCACCACAAGTATTTTCCAGCAATCTATCACAATCTAGAATAAGTTGCACCTGTTGGTTTCGGCATGTTATGCAGCAAAGAGTTTCATGCAGGGGGAAATATGGCAGCCCTATTTGTCCTGGTGTTTGTGGCAGAATTCACATGTACTTGCAGTGGCAAGAGTCACTTCTTCTTGGTGCAATCCATACAGTGTCCCATCCTTGATACACGCTTCCTTCATACACAAATTTGTGGAACTGTGTAAGATCACATCTGGGAAGTGCCGTGAACGGGCTCCGAGACAACTGCTCCACTATAACTTCACTCAGTTAAGCAATCAAATAGTAGCAGTACCTGGAAAAGGCACACATCTCCTGAATTGAGATTCTGAGGTGTACTTATTACATGTGTGAGAGTCTCTAGCCTCAGGCAGGAGTGATGTGCAAGAAAGCTTATCTTCACCAGAAAAGGTCACTCCACCTTAGGAAAGGAATTCTCTTATCCTGCAATAAATCTACAGACAGGTCAAATGAAATACAGTAGTAGCCAGAACCATAAATAACCAATCTTCACTATTGTAGGCATCCACTGGTAATTGTTTTTGCATGACAGATTTCTTTAAATGGATTTAATTTGTCAATCAATTAAACCTACAGCCCTAGTTTTTCTTTTAAAAGGGGGAATACTGAACAGCTGTCCTTGGGGTGGGATAATACTGTAAAGAAACTGTAAAGTTTCTTTCCATGTGTAAAGAGCTGCACAAGTAATGGAGAACAATTATCCAATTGGTAGTTGCTCTTTATTATTCTGATGAATTTAAAAATACAGCACAATGCAGTTTTGTGTCACATTATACAACTTACTTTGATTTCTATTTTTATTTTATTATAAACATTTTAAGCTTGCTATTTTATTTCATTTTTCCAGGCAGGGCCCTTAGGAGTTTTAACAACAGCTGGTCAAGCAGCAATTCTGCTTGTGAAGATGCTGATGTGATGAAGGAAAAGCTACCATACTTCTCTCAAGGGGTCTGCCAAGGGGGGGGGGGAAAGGGGGGGAAGAGCTGGCTATAGCACTGCTGTTAGCTTTGGGTGCAATAATCATTCAGTTTTAAATATAGATACCATTGCTAACTTTTACTTTTAGCAAACAATTAATGGTCCAACGATAGACCACTATGCGCAAAGGAGCGTATTCTGTTGCATCCAAATCCAGGTAAAAATATACACAGAATAGCAAACACTTAAGTCTGAAAACAGACGACCAGTTATAAATCTAACCCGCTATTTCCCTGCGCAGCAATTTAAATTTGCAGTGTAGGAATGGCTCAGAAAATGCGACAGGACCCAAACGCAGAACCAACCCCTCTTTCCTACTTGGTTTGAAGCATATCTGTCTAATAATGATGATGATGATGATGATGATGATGATGATGATGGAAGAGTTGACTGGAACTTCTTCTCTCTCCACACTCAAGCAAGCAAACCAACTCGCAACCCAAATTTATTAGGAAGCGCACAAAGCTCAATCCTTGCATATTGTGGGGCGCCCCCCCTCCACTTCTCGTCGCCGGTCTGGGAGGCAGCCGGCAGCACCCACCACCCCGCTGCCCGGTCTCCCGGTCCCGGCGGCCTCTCGGGCCCCGGACTTCCCTGCAGCCTCCGCGGCTCGGCGGAAGCGGCTTTGCCCCGAGTCAGGTGTCGTCGTCGTCGTCGGCAAGGCGAGCCCGCTGCCGGGTTAGAGAAGACGCGGGAGGCGGAGACTAGCAAGCAGGCAGGGGAGGGAGAAGATGGCGGAGGCAGAGTGAGTAGAGAGCTCGGCGTGCCTGCGGCGGGGCGGGCGGAGAGGGAGCGGGACTCGGCCGCGGCGGGGCTGCAGCCGACGAGCGGGGAGGGCGCTTAGGAGGGGATGCAGCAGCGGCAGCAGAGGGGGCGGGGGGCTCCCATATATCTATATGTCTATCTGTACCTAATAGGCAGCTGTAGAGCCTTCCCCGCGCCCCTCCTGTCTCTCCTGGTTTATGGTGACGGAGTTGAGGGGCTCCTGACGCCTGCCAGTCAGAGGGAGACAGACAGACAGACGGACGGACGGTCAGGGGTGATTCTCATGCCACCCCCCGTCTAGACAGCTACTTTTGTAAAGGGTGCTTGCTGCTCCTTGCCCTCCTGTCAAGCCGGAGAGAACGACACATGTGTTCGTAGAGAGAGTTGTAGGGTTGGGAGGGGGGACCCCAAGGGTCATCTAGTCCAACCCCCTGCAAGCAGCTGAATCGCCAGGTCGAGAACCAAGACAAGGCGCAGGGAATCTGTCCTCTTTCCAGACACACACACACACCCCAACACCTCTTCCTCTAACCAGCCAAACCTGAACTTGATACAGCCCAAATTGGCTGGTTCAAAGACCATCCGGTTCAGGAAGTAGCTTGTCTACATCAAAGCCAGGAATGAAGGTTTCTTCTTGCCTGCTGTTTGTATTTATATCCCACCGTTGCACATAAAAGGAAGCGCAAGGCGAAATTATGTCGTTTTGCCAATCTCCCCCTGCCTGCCCAAATTTCATCCCGTCCCCACCCAGTGAAGTCCATGCCTGAGAGGAGGTTTGAACCTGGTCCTAGCTCAGTGCTCCCAGCTAACCGCAACACAATGTCCACCAGATTGCATCCTGCAGTAGACGTCATCCCTTTAGGACAATACACTTCATCAGGTCACTGACTACGTCACAGAAGGCAAAACAGGGAGTGGATGTAGTGTGGGTTTTAGTATTCAGGCGCTTTCTTTGTTTTCTGGTTTTTTGATGCAACAAATTTTCTGCTTTTTGAAAAGGTATCTTCACCCCCCGCCCAAACACACTTATTCTAGTGTCATTTCTTCAAGGATTTTGAAGATATATAATTATGTACAAGGTTTATATCAAGCTCTTATCAGTTCCATCTAAGAATAAAGTGAGGTGGGGGAGAGTTTGTTCGTTTTTTTTATTAACTCGAGGGATTTAAAAGCAACGTCAATCTGCATCACCAGCGGCAGTAGAAATATCTTCAAGTCCTTCCTGCGTGTATGTAAATTGTTCCTGTCTCTGGGTTGGCCCGCAGTGTTAGGCACTTTCTGTTTGTCCATCACTATGTCTCTTGCGTTCCAACCATGCCTTACTAGGTGACTATAGATGGACCCACGTGAGATAAGCTACCACATGGCTATGTGTCCTCTCTGGAACTCACCAAACTGACTTGTACCATCACCAACTTTCTTGAGAGGTTGTAGAAGCATGGTAATGGCAATTTCATTTAAGTGTTTACCTACAGATAGCTGTCCATGCAAGTCGATCTGTGCATTTGTTTTGAATCTGCTATTATGTCGTCAATGGCTGTATAACTGGGATCCACTAAATCTGCTTGCAGTGCCCCTGTAATGTACACTGAGAACAAGATAGTCACTAGGTTCCTTCCCAAAGGCCCTAGCAAACCTCACCAGGAAGAGAAAACACCTTGCATAGTGCTTCCTGGCATGGCAGCCACAAATAACAAGCCAAACAACAAATAGCCAAACATGAAATAACAAGCCAAACCAAAATAAGCGGACTCATATTTGTGAGTCTAGTTATTGTGGTACTGTACAAAGGAGGTTTGTGTGTTGTTCATACAGAATGCAATTTAAAATCATTTCATTTAAAATCAATAGGAAATCTGCTATATAGGTATCTTGTCATTTAGGATATTTGCTCCCCATTGTTTCAGAATAATTTGGAATAATTTGGGGTTTTTAATGTATTTTTTATTAGTTTTTAACATTTTAATAAACATTCATACAACAGAACTTCACATCTTATACAATATTTTTTGGACTTCCGTCAACACCTCTGATGATTTCCCGTTCTTATCACTTATTATGCATTTCTTAATTTCATATTACCTTTAATTATCTTTAACTAATAATTCTCCTCATTATCTTTTTTGCAATGTTTCAAATAATTCACCTTACAAAATTTCTTGCAAACTTACTAGCGTAATCGGTTCATCACAATTACTTTTCAAATAATCCATAAATTTACTCCAGTCTTCTGAGAATCTCTGGTCCTGCAGGTTTCAAATCCTTCCTGTTAGTTTATCTAATTCTGCATAGTCCATCAATTTCATCCTCCATTCTTCTTTCGTTGGTAATTCTTCTTGCTTGCAGTTTTGTGCCAAGGAATAATTTGTAAACATGTACTATAGTATTCTGCATTCCAGACTGAGTATTTGTTTTGAAAATGCCTTCGTTTTTCAAGGCCACTGATGGTGCAATGCCTTCGCTAGGGAGCTTTGCAAGAGTTGCTTCAATGCAGGAGATCTTTTCTTACCTTGCTTTATGTGCTACTCAACCATAAATTTGTGCGATACTAGTGCATTGCTCAAGAAGAGTTAATATAGTTAAGTATTGTAATAGTTAATAGTTGAGTTGCCTTTAATCTCATTTTTGAGAAAGTGATTTATAAATTAAAGGTATCTCGGGGTGCAGCTACAATTCAGTTTCTGTGAATTCCAGTGTGAACTAGCCTGATCTATATTTCCTTGCAGATTGGACTAATTATCCTTTGGAGTTTGTATTTCTCCAAATTTTGTGATGTAGTTCTTGGCTCAACAACAACAAACCAAGTGAGTTATTTTAGGATAAAACATGTTTAGAAATGCACACAGTGAGATAAAATATGTTAAATTAATACAAATACGTTTTGCAGATTGTTTAAAAGCAAATAGCATTTTAAAGCAGGAATGAGTTTGTGAATGAACATGTGCAAAATTAACCCAGGCCGGAAATAGACAAATTTGCCCTTCCCTGGTCCATAAAAGCTTCCATATGCATGTGGAGAGGATCTCTGCAAGTGCACCCAAGCCCTCTTTTTCCTTCTTGCTCTGCACCTTTTACTAGTTGCACTTTCATGGTGCCGTATGTCCTGCTGCTTAGCCAGCCATTCTCTGTGATGAGAGCTCTTCCTCTGCATCACATTCCATTATCTGATGGCCTGATTTTATATCGGGCCCTGCCATGTAGGCTACTCACACAAAATAGAAGTACCTCTTGCTGGCATTATGGAGAGGACCAGATCAGAAGATAACTCTTATGTGAGGGTGATTATACCTAGCACAGTGGCAAGTTGAGAGTTGGTAAGGAGGTGGGCATCACAGAAAACAGGACCCCACATGCAGCCACAAAAGGTCTTGTCTGGACACTAGTCTTCACACAGAAATCTCTTGAACTGTTGTAAATACTTTATTGTGTCCCCTATCCCCCATCAAATGTAAGACCGTTCCATTTTATATGTAAAAGAACTGAAAAATGACTGACGGCCTTGTCATGTCTGCTTTAGGGGATTTGCAAAAAATTGTTGGTGGGGAATGAACACTTGGCTTAGCTTTCAGTTGAGGAGGAGCAGGCAAAAAACATTTTATTTATACAGGCCTCTAGCCTGCAAGCTGCCTTGCAAACATATTTGAATTAGTTTTAACTGATTTGGTGTTTTAATTTTCTTTTGGGACTGATGTTGTAGCTGCCCTTGGATCTTTTAAAAAAAACTTTGTATTTTATAGCTGTTTTGTGGTATTTTTCTATCTATATTGGGGACAGTGCCGTCAGACCAAGGCATTGCCCACTCATTTATGTCATTGACACATGGTCCCAGAACTAGTTACAGGTAGGTAGCTGCGTTGGTCTGCCGTAGTCGAAACAAAATAAAAAAATTCCTTCGAGTAGCACCTTAGAGACCAACTATGTTTGTTATTGGTATGAGCTTTCGTGTGCATGCACACTTCTTTAGATACAAGAAGTGTACATGCACATGAAAGCTCATACCAATAACAAACATAGTTGGTCTCTAAGGTGCTACTGGAAGGATTTTTTTTTTTATTTGGTCTCAGAACTGTGCTTGATGTCTTGACTACAAACCCAGAACGAGGTTCTGGACGCAGATTTCAAACATTAGAGGACCTTCCAAAACCCAATAGTAGAGTCTGAAAACTCTATTTCCTGCTTTGTAGCAAAACACTGTAATGTACCTGCAGTTGCCTAGATCAGTAGGCAACTTGACTGTTGAACTGTGAAGAGAACTGCAAATGATAGGGAACTACTGTAGGAAGTCTGCACAGAGATGGCAATTAACCAAAAGTGAGACCTGATGGTCACCAGAGCAAAGAATGTTATGACAAGGTCATTCTGGACCAAAGGAAAGCTTAGGCTGCATAAATTGCAGAGTTGGAAGTGGGGAAATCAGCCTTCAAAACAAAGCAAAAACAACCACCCATATGATCACATAACTAAGGCATACTTCTATGCCTTCTACATCAAGTACTGTACTCAAGAAAATTCCACACTCCTCACCAGCTCTCCCTACACACCCCCTGGATCAGACTGGCAGAATTCCTTTTTCAGACACCTCTTTTTCCAACCTGTCAATCAAATATCTTGTTCTACATGGATCCGGTCTTACATTTGTGTATAACAAGTATTTTGACTGACAGCTTAGTCACCTGGAACGTTAAAGGGAGGGGAAAACCCTCCCCCAGAAGCGTTGTTTTGCACATTCTGAAGCTGCCAACCGTTTGCATCTTTTGATAGCGCTTATTCATAAGCAAGTGGAGGAGATGTAGCGGCAAGAGACTGTGTGTTTCTTCTACGCCACCTCTTATTCAGCAGATTCTCAGAGCACACAGAACTGCCTGCAGGTGTGGAGTACTGCTGCTGGCCTGCACTTCTGCACCCAACAAATTGCCAACTGAGCATAGTAAAAAAATAAAAAATAAGGAAGTTGCAATCACTTTTCAACCCACTTCCACAAAGGTAGTCTAGCAAGGTTCTGTACAGCCCTCATATTTATGGGACCGCCTTTCCTGGTATGCCCCGCGGAGGACCTTAAGGTCCATGAATAATCATAGTTTAGAGGTCCCGGGTCCTAAGGAAGTCAGATTATCCTCCACCAGGGCCAGGGACTTCGCAGTGATGGCTCCGACTTGGTGGAATGCTCTGTCCCATGAGACCAGGGCCCTGCAGGATTTAAATTCCTTCTGCAGGGCCTGTAAGACGGCGCCTGGCTTTCAATTTGAACTCAGCCTGATCTATTCCCCTTCCTTCCCTCCCCCTCCCCTTTTTATGAAGATTACCTGTTCTGGGATCCCACAGCTAATTCTCCCCTGGTCTCCTCGCTGGCCCAAATAGGACTAATTTAGCCAGCTAGTCCTAGTGATCATCTAATGTTTATTGGATGGATTTCCCCCCTAAATTAATTTTTGAATTCTGAATTTATTGTCATTCACGTTTTATACTGTATTTTATGCTGTTTTTTGTTGCATCAATTAAGTGTTTTCAATTTGTTGTTACCCACCCTGAGCCCGGTTTTCTGAACCGGGAAGGGCAGGGTATAAATAAAAATTTATTATTATTATTATTATTATTATTATTATTATTATTAGGAATGCTTTGGGATCCCTTTGCACCAGATACGCAGTTGGGAAGCAATAGGTGGTGGTGGATCTTTGCTCACAACTAGTGTGCAGGTTCTGAAAGAATGCATCAATTGTCAACACAGCACCCATGCTTTCAGCGGTCCAGCTTTTGGTGGTAATATTTTGTATTTTGAAGAGTTTGTGGTGAGTTGGATGAAAAGCCTTGAGGGAAGGCAGATGGCTAAGACACTGGGGGCAAGATGTAGAAAAGGGCACAAGAAGAAATGCTTTTTGAAGGCTTAGGTTGTGAGTTCAGAGTAAGAGTTGATTGTGTGGCTCGGCTGAAGCTTCTGTGGGTGACTTCTGCTTTTCCGAGCAAAGCAAACCATTGAATGGAGTTAAGCTTGGAAACTCTGCAAAAACTTGAAAGGTCTGCCTGTACATGCAGCACACCTCACCATGGAGCTAAAGACACCACCTGCACAGCGAGTTCTGTTTTCTGAACGATGCTATCTAAACAAGGATAACTTAAACATTGAGTCATCCCCTACGTAACCAACTGATCACTGTGCCCTTCCATGGAGGGCATCTTGCAGGTACCACCCTATCAAAGAGGTTCATTTCAGAACTGGGCCAGAATTAGGGTGGTAGCATCTCCCCTTTGGAACATATCTATGTCTGCTACATATCAGAGAGGCAACTCCCCTGTTGTCATTCAGTGAGTGCTAAAGACATTCCTGTTTCAGCAAGCCTTCAAAATAGAGATCTTTACCTCTGTATCAGATTTAAAACTTTCACGTGCTGCTGTTGTTTTCAAATATATGTGTTCATTTGTTTTTTATCTATGTAGCCATTTTATATAAGTTTTTATTATACTGTGAATCACTTTGGGATGCCTCGTGGGAAGCGACTCATAGATGAAATAAGCATTAATAACATAATAATTCTGAGCACCAAAGGGTTGGGTTGACTGTTTCGTTTCCTGTCCTGCTTGTCAGCACCTAGCTGGCTCCTGTCGGAAATAGGATGTTTGAATTGATATCTCTTTAGTCTGATCTGGGAAGACAGCTCTCCTATTCCTATGAAATTCTTCAGGTATACATGCACACTCGCTGAAAGGCTCCCTTTTCCTCTTCTACCACACAGAGGACCAGCTTTGGAGTTACGCAAGTTTGCCCAGCCAGGTTTCTGATTTCAAAGCGTACCTTAGTCATTTTCTCTGCATGTTCTGCTCTTCTGGCGCGGGGCTAAGTGTGTGAAGAACTGTTGTGCAAGCACCCCTTTAGCTCACCTGACCGTAGCACTTTGTGTCTTAATAAAACCTGTTTCAGAAATTGAGAACACCTTTAATGAATGAGAACCCTTTACTGAATGATGTTTTTGTGGGGAGAGGAGAGGCACACAGCAACACCAGAAATGGCTCAGTTGGTAGAGCCTGAGATTCCTAATCTCAGGGTAAGGGGCTTGAGCCCCACATTGGGCGAAAGATTCCTTCATTGCAGGGGTTGGACTAGATGGCCCTCCAGGTCCACTTCTAACTCTACAATTCTTTGAAAAGCACCTCTTCTAGAAATCACAGAACCATGGAATTTCAGAGTTGGAATGGACCCTGACGATCACCTAGTCCAACCCCAGCAATGCAGTAATATGCAGCTGTCCCATACAGGGATCGAACCTGCAACAATGTAATTACAGTGGTACCTCAGGTTACATACGCTTCAGGTTACAGATTCCACTAACCCAGAAATAGTTCTTCAGGTTAAGAACTTTGCTTCAGGATGAGAACTGACATCGTACTCCGGCGGCACGGCAGCAGCGGGAGGCCCCATTAACTAAAGTAGTGCTTCAGGTTAAGAACAGTTTCAGGTTAAGAACGGACCTCCGGAACGAATTAAGTACTTAACCCGAGGTACCACTGTATCAGCACCATGCTTTAACCAGCTGAGCTATTCAGGTCTGAATCTTGTAGTAAAGTACACCAGGCCCTGCCTACCAATACTTTCTTCCTACCTCCGGTACTACCTAATAATGCTTGGGTGTGTTTCCATTCTTTTGTTTGCATATTGATCTAACCAAGTCAATTACTGAAGTTGTCATCATTCAATCGTCAGGCACACAAGGATAATTCCATTGACTTCTAAGTAGTCACACTGCTGCGTCTTCTTTCCCCATCAAAGCAACACCCTAGCCATTATACTATCTGTGCAGCTACTCTGATTCTATTCCTGATAAGTTCAACTTAAAGCTAGGCTCTGCAGTTTATTATGCAATCGCTAATCGCTTACTATCACAGCAATTTGTGGAATCACCTCTTTGGGAGGTTGCCACATTGACTTGGTATGTTTAAGTTTGTGGTAACATGATGTGTGCCAGGCTTTGGCTAAAAGGAAAACAAAAGAAAAGAAAACAGGCTATGCTACTTCGGTGATTCACCATTACCCCATGAATGTTTGGCTGCCTATGATATTCCATGTTTAGTTCTCAGCTTTTGGGGAGACGGGCCTTGAATCTTTCTTTTTTTTAAAAAAAATTCTTTTTATTGATTTTCGCTTAAATAACCAAAAAGAAAAACGAAAAACGAAAAAACAGTTACAACCATTACATAAAACCCCAAAAACACAAATAGGAAATTAAGTAAATTTCTGAACATAACAGAAAAATAGCGACCGTTTCCCATTACGTTTCTTTGTCTTCTCATTTATCTCTTTATATCTTAAAATACTTAAGTCGTTCCTTTGTACACCTATTGACTTCTATCCCTCCCGGTTTCAGGCTTCTTAATATGAGTAATTTATTTCTCTTGCAGTTAATAAAAATATAACAGATAGGTAGCCGTGTTGGTCTGCCATAGTCAAAACAAAAAAAATTCCTTCCAGTAGCACCTTAAAGACCAACTAAGTCAGTTCTTGGTATGAGCTTTCGTGTGCATGCACACTTCTTCAGATACACTGAAACAGAAGTTTCCAGACCCTTCTATATAGTGAGAAGGTGGGGAGGGGTATTACTCAGAAGGGTGGTGGGAATGGGTGATTGGCAGATGTCCGTGTTAGGTCTGGTTGTAGTATTATTGTGGGTTAGGAGTTGTTTAAGGCTGGGTGGCTGTCTGTAGGCAATGAAAGGTCTTCCTCCCAGAGCTTGAGAAAGAGAACTGCTGCTGAATTACAACTTATCACCAAACTTAAAACCATGGAGAAACCTGGCCTGAACAAAGACCTTGGATTCTTATCTCATTATACATGACAAAGCCATTTTTCACCTTTTCACCCCTTGCTTCTTCCTGTAAGACCTATTGCAGTCGTTAAGAGTCGTCAACAGGCTCATCACAGCTATCTGCCAATCACCCATTCCCACCACCCTTCTGAGTAATACCCCTCCCCACCTTCTCACTATATAGAAGGGTCTGGAAACTTCTGTTTCAGTGTATCTGAAGAAGTGTGCATGCACACGAAAGCTCATACCAAGAACTGACTTAGTTGGTCTTTAAGGTGCTACTGGAAGGAATTTTTTTTGTTTTAATTATAATGATTTACACATCATAAGATCTATATCAGTCCTGCTGTAGTTTTTATGTTCTTATAGTTCCCTTCAATGTAAGTCATAAATTTGTTCCAATCGTTAATAAACTTTGTATTTTTTTGGTTTCTATTTTTTTGTGTCATTTTTGCGAGTTCTACAAATTCTAATAACTTTGTTTGCCAGTCTCTAATTTCTGGGGTACTTTGGCTTTTCCAATTTTGGGCAATTAATAGTCTAGCGGCGGCTGTGGCATACTGAAATAGCGTTTTGTCTTCTTTTTTAATTTCGTCCCCAATTATTCCTAGTAGAAAGGCCTCTGGTCTTTTGGGGAATGTATATTTGAATATTTTTTTAACTCATTATAAATATGTTCCCAGTATTTCTTCATTACATCGCATGTCCACCACATGTGGAAAAAGTTACCCTCTTTAATTTTACACTTCCAGCAAAACTTATTACCTGTTTTATACATTTTCCCCAGTTTTGCTGGGGTAATGTACCACCTATACATCATCTTTTCTAAATTTTCCCTCAGTGTTACACATGCTGTGAATTTCATTCCACTAGTCCATAAGTTCCGCCACTTATCATACTCTATATTATATCCCAGATCCATTGCCCATCTTGTCATAACCTCCTTTATTTCTTCATCTTTGGTGTCCCATTCCAATAATATATGATACATTTTGGATAATAGTTTAGATTTGCCCTCACTTATTTCTATCTGGAATTTGGATTTCTTCTCATTCATCCCTACTTTTTTGTGTTCTGTCCATATTGCGTTTATTTGGTGGAATTGTAGCCAGCTTGCTAATTTACCTTTCAACTCCTCATATGTTCTCATCTTCCATCCATTTTCTGATCTTATTAGTAGGTCTTCATAGGTGAGTCTGAAAAAGACGGGCCTTGAATCTTTCAGCAATAGAGACCAAAATTCCTAGTATCAGTTTTGTCAAGATTACCGTATTTTTTGCTCTATAAGGCTCACTTTTTCCCTCCTAAAAAGTAAGTGCGTCTTATGGAGCAAATGCAGGCTGCGCAGCTATCCCAGAAGCCAGAACAGCAAGAGGGATTGCTGCTTTCACTGTGCAGCGATCCCTCTTGCTGTTCTGGCTTCTGAGATTCAGAATATTTTTTTTCTTGTTGTCCTCCTCCAAAAACTAGATGTGTATTGTGGTCTGGTGCGTCTTATAGAGCGAAAAATACGGTAAATAATTCCTGAAGCAGTGATGATGAACCAGAAAGTTTAGTAAAAATCATTTCATTTCCATTTTGTTTTCTGCAACTTTCTATCCAGATGGTGGTTATGGGTGTTACTCAACTAAGTCTTACATAGAGTAGACCCATTGAAATAAATGAGCATGGGTAAGTTAGGTCCATGGGTGTCAATAGGTCTACTCTGAATAAAATCTGGATGCATATGACCCCAGGATTTAAAGCTTTTATTCACAAATGAGGAGTAGAATTTTATTGTACTAAAATAAATGAAAGCTGATGCTACATTTATCTTTATATCAGCAACTTATTTTTTTTTTAGCAGAACCTATATTTTCAGTTGAGCAGTGGGCACCTATGGACTTCTTCCCATGTGAGTAGCCACATTGCCAAAGTGCTCTTTTAACCCAGTCCTCCCCACTGTGAATAGTGACAAAAAAGCCTTTCTTGCTCACACACATTAGTGTGCATTCATTGCAGAACCTGATGCCTCTGTATTTTAGTGGGCAGCTGAGACATGCACCAAGAGCAGCTGTGCTTGTTTTCTACTCAGAAGCATCTTTGGAATGGGTTGAATCCACTTGCCACTTATTCCCTGTACAGTAGCTCTCCAAAGGTGCACAAGGATTGAAAGCTGCAGAAATTGGCTAGTAGAAGTCCTCGTGAGTTAATGCCATGCTGCAGCAGCCTTCTTCAAAGATTATATATGAGTGCGTTCCATAATTATATTGTTTGTTTGTTTTGTTTTGCACAGGATTTGGAGTATACCCTGAATTAAGAAAAATAGTATTGCTTCAAGCTTCTTGGTCATCCTGCCTTCTCTCCCAACATATGCGTTGCATTCTGCTGTAAGTACAGGCGGCCATGGCAGATGACGATGATACGCAGCCATCCATCCCAAAGAAGTGCGGTCCGTACATTTCCTCGGTGACCAGCCACAGCCTGAACTTGATGATCCGCGGGATCGTCCTGTTTTTAATTGGTGTCTTTCTTGCTCTAGTATTAAACTTGCTACAAATTCAGAGAAACGTCACCTTGTTCCCACCAGATGTGATCACCAGCGTCTTCTCTTCGGCTTGGTGGGTCCCGCTTTGCTGTGGAACAGCATCAGGTATGTCGGAACAAATGCGGCCGGAGAGAAACCTTATTAGGGGAAACATCATGGGCTTGATTCGGTCCGCAGAAGCACCATTTGGCATTGCCTCCTCCTTTCCTCCAAGACACCTGTGGACATGAACCAGGCAAGGGGCGTAAAGAGGAACGTGAGGTCTGGGTGCACCTTTTGTATCTATGCACTTCCCTGTCTCCTCTGCTCAGCCATGGAGAATGAGGTGGACAGAGAGTCACAGATATGGGAGGTGCATCATGTAGCCCTAATGTGCTGGAACCTAATGTGCCGAGAACTCATGCGTGCACATCAGAGAATATGTAGATGCTGGATTCATGCAACTGTGCAACCCAGTTACAGCTCCCCCTCTTGCTGCTAGTAGGGATTAGCTTGCTGGGATGTCTTAGATTCTGGCAGAGGAAAGCGTGCCAGGTATTCTCCATTCGTCATTGCTTCTCATGGGCCAATCTGGGCATGGCATCCCAGGGCCAGATTTACGTATAAGCTAAACAAGCTATAGCTTAGGGCCCTACTCTCTTGGGGCCTCCAGAGAAATTTAAAGGGGGGGACTGGATGTACGTTTCCAAAATATAAGATAAAAAAATAAAATAAAACCTACATACAGCAACAGTGTTTTGTGTTGTGTAGGCTCCTATGATGTAAGTAATGGGCACTGCCTGCTAGTCTGCTCCCTCAAATCTCACTGGTTTGCTCATTTCTATATATAGGGTGCCTACATTCTGCATGGACTGGTTGCATGGCAACATGTGCAAATGGCTTTAGATACCTATTGGGCCCATAAATTACCATATAGCATACATTCAACACCAAAAACAGTGACAATTTGTTGTGGACAAAGGGCAGCTGGGCATATAAAGGGCCCCATTACCTTCAGTAGCCTAAATCTTCAGTAACCTAAATCTGGCCCTGCATCAACCACATGACTGGCCCTAGGCAGAGAGGGAGGCCTAGCTAATCTGGACCAGGGCTGGTGGGAGGGGACGCCAACACTTTGCTTCCGCTACAGTCCCAGTCCGGATTGCACCTCCCCTCCCCTGGCTGCAGTTTAGAAAAGAAAAAGCAGTCATGGGCAGCCAGTTTGCATTCAGTGATCCAACTTCATTTTTTTATATAAAAAAAATCTGATTTCAATTTCCATTTGGTCCAAATTTATTTATTTTGAAAATCTGATTTATAGTAGAAATGTTCTTAAATTTTGCAAGGCAATGCTGATCTTAAGTAAGTAGCATGGTCTGCTGAATTCTTTTGATTGAGCAGAATTTCTGTAAGCCAGACTGCTGGTGGGGGCTGATGAGAGTTATAGCCCAAAACATCTGGAGAACCCCAGGTTGGGTAAGGCTTTTGTAGTACAATGGCAACTAGATTTCTGTGGCAGGGTAGGGTACATATCTTTCCAGTCTCCCTACCACTGATTCAGCCAACACTTTAATGAATTTAGTTGCTGCATAAGATTTTTATCAGCGGAAACCTCTTGGCAGTGGAGTCAGGGGGCAGCACTAGGGGAAGGTTCTATTGTAAGTAAACCTCCCATAATATGCCAATATTTTCCTGAGGTGCTGCTTGTCAGATTCTGATACAGGTCAATAAACCGATCTATTGTCTAGGAAACAGGTTTTTGTTGTTGCTGCTGAAGATAATCTTCAAGGCTACGTATCTTGCATTATCTAATTACTTTCCTTTTGTACCTTTTCATGGAATTAATACACCACAGATTTTACAGAGGATTCAGATTTGAAAGGAATTGTCTGTGTAAATTGTCTGAATGTGTTGGTTTTCTTTTCTCAGGGGTGTGTGTGTGTCTGTGCGCGCTTGGAATATTTTGGTCACAGTTAGAGACTCATTTTATCTCTAAACTGCCTGCCTGTCATCTTTCCTTTTTATTTATTTATTTTTTGCCCATCTGAAATCCTTGAGTATTTTACTGTACCATTTGCTTCATTTTTATTTTACACCTAGATTGGCAATTCTAGACATAAGCATTTGCTTGGCTTGATTGTCTTTTGCCATCCTTCTCCACCCTGGTCCCTCTGGAGGTTTAGAGTACAGCTCCCAGCATCCCGCACTGTTGTTGTTTGCTTTCATTAGCCACTTTCCCCACAAAGGTGACTTGAAGCAACTTGCAAAAATGGTACAAACATTAAAACCGGATACAGTGGTACCTCGGGTCACAAACACTTCAGGTTACAAACGCTTTGGGTTACAAATTCCACTAACCCAGAAATAGTACCTCGGGTTGCGAACTTTGCCCCAGGATGAGAACGGAAATCGCGCGCTGGCAGCAGTGGGAGGCCCCATTAGCGAAAGCGCACCTCAGGTTAAGAATGGTTTCGGGTTAAGAACGGACTTCCGGAACGAATTAAGTTCATAACCCAAGGTACCACTGTATTAGGAACCCAAACAGAATGAGAACCTAAAAACACATCCATATATAGGTCTCAAACACCCCACCCCACTAAAAGAGGCCACAGATAGCTGATACTCTGATACTCTCTAAATTAAGGGGCTAAAGCCTTAAGGGTTCAAAGAGATGTTTTTGTCTGGTGCCTGAAAATACATAGCAGTGGTGCCAGGCATGCCTTCTGGGGGAGAGTGTTTCACAAGTAGGATGCTGTCCGTCAAAAGGCTTGCTTTCATGTTTCCACCCTCTGCACCTCTCTCAGTGGGTGCACATGGAGAAGGGCCTCAGGTGATGAACACAGTCTTGACTTGGTTCATGTGCGGACAGGTGGTCCTTGAGAGTGAGCTGCATGAGGCTTCATAGGTCAAAACCAGCACATTGGTTTCCCACATTGCCTGGGGCTAATGGAAGTTCTAGTCCAAAGCATCTGGAGGGCATTCAACAAGGCTGAAGGCAAGGGCAGTGGCAGAAATTTTTTTGCTAGCGTGTTTTCATCTGCGGGAAGTTATAAAAAAATATGTCATTTCGTAAAATTAACTAGTAATGTAATGAATGGTTACCAGTATGTTATCAGCCAATTTAGGGAGCGTCAGCGAATGGCAAATTTGGCAGAAGTCATAATTGTTCCTTTGGCTTTTTGTTGTTGTCATTTACAGCTGTGATTGGGTTATTGTACCCCTGCATGGATCGACACCTGGGAGAGCCACACAAATTTAAGAGGGAATGGTCCAGTGTGATGCGGTGTGTAGCAGTCTTTGTTGGTATAAATCATGCCAGTGCTGTATCCTTCTCTATGGTAATGAAGTTGGCAGCCGCATCCAAACTTTTTTCTAGGAGGCCAAGAGCTAAACAACAGCTGCCCCGCTCACTTCACTGGGATTGCACGCCTGGTGCACTCCCCGACGTGGCAGTGAATTTATTAGTTGCCCTTCCATTGTTAACTCAGGGTGATTTACAACAGTTTCAAGCTACATGTTTAAAATAACTTAATAAACACAATAAAAAATCCAGTGTGGCTGAAGAAAGCTTGGCCATAAAACAGCAGCAAGAAGCAATAAAGTATTAAGAAATAACATTCTCGTGGCACAAGAGTTCACACTAATGACAGGGTGCATGTAAACTTTTAGCAAGGTGGCTATCCCAAGGAAGGCACTTTTGCAAGCCAACACGCACTCATGAGTAATTGCATGCCTACTAAACAAGCATCATGCCTTTGGTCTAGTCCTAAGAATGCTGCGAATGGTCAGCTAGGGATGTTCCAGTTAGATCTGATTTTCGGAAAGCTGTTCAGTGTCAGGAAAATCAGAGTTGTGTTATGCTTACTGGCAATCCCTTTGAGGCAAAATCCCAAAACAATTAGTCAGTGTTCCGCTGATCTTCCGAAACCGTTCCTTAACGACGCTCACAGAAAGTGGATTTTGCCAACAACATCCAGTTGTCCCTCACACTTGCTGCACTTTCAATTGGGCTGTGGTGGACGTTTGATCGATCTCGAAGTGGCTTCGGCCTGGGAATAGGAATTGCATTTCTTGCCACATTGGTGACTCAGCTTCTCGTCTACAATGGAGTTTATCAGTAAGTGTTTTCTCTTCAGTATGGCGATTGTAATGTTAGGATATTAGAAGAGGTATCGGGGTTGGTGCCGATGAAATACTAAAAACTATTCCGACTCCTTGCCCAGCGTGCATCAATCCCATCAGAATGGATGGTGTGCAAGATTGCACCAGAGGTGCGGGGATTTGCATGGGCCTGTCCTTTCGGCTTTGGGACTGTGTGCTTCTACACCTGCCTGCTCTGTTTTAAAAGAAGAAATAGAAGGGGAGAGGTGTTCAAGCAACAGGACCACAAGCAGGACCCCACACTTGGGTTCCCAACCTTGCAGCAGATGTCTGCCCTCTTCCCAGTTTACAAGGCCAAGGGAAAAGCTTAGGGGTGTTTTGGCAGCTGCATTGCCAATGACCTATGAGCAGCTTAGCCAAAGCACCTAGGGCCAAAACAACAACCCTATTGCTACCTTTCCAATCTCAAACTTGGAACTAGGGAAGGAAGCCTGGCGTTACATGGAGGTGCAGCATGGGGTCAGGGGCCTGGCTGCAAGCTTTTGCTTGACTTCCAGTGCCCAATTCTGACATTGTGGGCTGGGCTTAAGGTGCTGTGCTGATTCCAATGGAAGATCTGCTGGGCAAGGGCTGGTGTCTCAGCCATTGCAGCACAGTGCTGCTTATGGGTCTTTTTGCAAAGCTTCAATGCACAGTGAGCAGGCTGTGCCTCGTTTTTCAGAAACGGGACTGTGTCGGATACATTAGTACAAGCTGTTACTTGTACCAGTTCAGTCTTGAGCCCAGGCGACAGCGTCAGAGTGTCGGAGGTTTCCTGTTTCTTTGTGCATTCTTTCATGCCTAACCATGACTCTTTATCTCTCCCTAGATACACATCTCCTGACTTCCTTTATGTGCGTTCCTGGTTACCCTGTATATTTTTTGCTGGTGGAATAACTATGGGGAACATTGGCAGGCAGCTGGCAATGGTAAGTTAGTCTGTCAGTGCTGGGATTATTTGCAGCATACTTGTGAATAATTTTGTCTACCTTTAGATGTGTGAGCCATCCTTTGCAGGCCACATCCAGATAACTGTGCTTCTGTTCAGGCAGCTCAACATACAGCAGTACTTGTGCTTTCCAACCCTGCCCTGTTCTCCACTTAACTACACTCACTATTCAGTTCACAGTGCCTTGTAGGATAAAACCCAAGATGTACCTGATGTTGTTTGTGCATGAGCAGAACTCCCACTTGCATAATGGGACTTTACCTTCTCAGCTACCCCTGTAAACCTACCCCACAACATGCCCTCTAAACCTGCTCTGGACAGCTGGGAGACCTAGAGAAGTTTGGTAGGGGGTGGGAAAGCTGCAGAGCACATGACAGCATCATGAAGTCCTGCTGTGTGAGTGGAAGTCCGTTCAACACAACGTTGGATTCAACCTGCAGATTGTAGGAATAAGGCGGAAAGCTGGGCTCCCAGAAAATTTACCATGCTGAGCTCCACTCATTTGCATCTCTTGTTCTCAATTTTTACAGTGTATCCTTTATTGTGTGTGTGTGTGTGTGTGTGTGTGTGTGTGTGTGTGTGTGATTCTTGGAGACACTTACCACTTAATTTATGTGTTTTTATTTTGTAGTATGAATGCAAGGTTATTGCAGAAAAGTCTCATCAGGACTGAAAAAGAGCAAAGCATACCTTTCTCAAGGAGGATGAATGACAGACCTGGAAGAACTGGCACCAAGGAGTACTTTATAGTGTTTTCAAAACAGTCGTTGCCCTCTCTTGTGTCTTCTTCTGCTCTCACTCATTGTCCCCCTTGGCCTGTTCCACCTGCAAAAGATACTTTTTACTGCAATCTGTGATTGCTACATCTGTAATTCACTTGAAAATCCCAGCATCTTGGTATCTGATCAGTGTGAAATTCTGCTGGAATGCAACATGCTGGACAAGTTGTTGGTTTTTAGATAGGAGCCTTTACTTTATAAAGTAAGCTAGTCTTGCCATATACCATCCTCTTATTTGCATTATGTTCCTGTGCCAAACCAAACTCTCTCTCTCTCTCGGTTGCATTCCTTTTTTTACCTTTCCCTGGACAACTTGGGGGATTAAATGTTATTAGAGTGTTTCTATTTTATTATTCATGCCAGAGTGATGTAAAGGTGGCCTGAAAAGGCATTGAGGACAGTAAATCACAAATATAATTCAAGGCTGTGACTTCACTTGTCCCTACCCCACCCCACCCAAAAAATCAACAGGTTAGTTGTATGTCAGGTACAGTTATACACAACCAACTTGTTCTGTGTCATGGGTTGATTGTATATTGGATGTAAAACCAACCTGGACCATTCTGCATACGTACAGGTGAGGCTTCTGCTGCAGTCATGATGTCTGTGCCTGCCATGTTCATTTGTAAATAGGTGCATTCTGTTGTAGGACTCTTCATGCAACACTAGCAGTAACACTGCTGCGAGTGCAGACATGGCTGAGATGGAGTGATGCTACTAAGACCACCTGAAAATAAGTCATCTGTGGATGATAGATCTGTTGTGGAAATAGGAAAACCAGAACTTCTTTAAATTCAGTGAGATCAGCCTCTGTTTACTTGTTGGAAGTTTCACTTGCACTATATGCATAAGTGTGGATTCTCACATGCATTCTGATGATAGAAGACACAATCTGCTGTGAACTTCTCCTATGCGTGCCCCATTGAAAAGAATGGATGAGTGGATAATTGTTGTATGCTACAGCAAACGTGAAAGGATCCCAGTAGTTCAGGGATTGGGAGCCCCTTACCCTTCAGGTGTTGTTGGACTCCAGCTTCCATCAGCCCCAGCTAGCGTAGACAGTGGTCAGGGATGATGGAATTTGTAGTCCAACAACATCTGGCAGGCCAGAGGTTTCCCATCCCTGCATTAGATTGTTCTTGGTTAAACAGACTCGAAGAAGGCCAGAGTATGATGTGACCTTGACACACTCTTATTAGAGGTGTCCATTGAGGTTGGGGGTGTGGCAGAAGGGAGAAATGCCTTACTTGTAATGAAGCCCTAAAGTTGTTGATTCTAAGTAAAAAGCATAAGTTGAATCTGTTCTAAACTTGACCAGTTTCATTCTTTCTATTGTCATTCATTTAGCTTTAGAGAGCTGCTTATATTCTTTTAAAGAACATTTTCTTTTTAAAAGAAATATTCTGTAAAAGGTTTTTTTTTTAGAAAATGTGTTACAGTGACTCGAAAGGGCTTGGTCCAAAGAACTGATGTGTTTAGACAAAATGTTTTATTTTTCTTTAATAATGTATATTGTTGTGTTCATTAAAAAAATTGTGGAACAGACAAACTAAGCAGCGTTTTTAAGGCTTGCCTGCTAATATATGAAGAATATGCAATGAAAGCTTGGGACAAAAAGATGTCGGAAGGAAAATGTGCAATCAATAAGACTTAAAGAAAAGAAAAAGCGCAAAAGCAAATAATATGCAAAAGATCAGTAGCTGAGACTTCCCACTTGGTGTTGTAGCTTCCCACCGCAGCACTGAAATGTTTCCAGTGTCATCCTATGGACTTAATGTTATGGAGAAAGCACTTACGCCTTAGTGTATCTCCTTATATGCCCTTCCCCACACTGAAATGCAAACACTTTGTGTATATTTATATGATTTACCGTAATTTTGAAGCATTTCCTTGAATGGTACAAATGTCACTTGGGATTGTGGAGATACTTTAAAATTAAGTCAACAGAGAGCTTAGTATTCCAGCAGAGCTTGCAAGTGATCCTGCTGATTAATATTTATGGGTCAACCCAACTATTTAAAGTGTTCGTTAAAATTGTGGCATGAGTATATTTTGAAGGCTTAAATCTGGCAGTTTGGCCCTTGGAAAACAATAGAGTGACTAAATTAGGCAACAGCAGTAAGATGTGTGGAGCTTTTTACGTGAACTGTACAAGAGATCCCTTACTTAGAAGTTTCTAGTCATTGCTTGTATTCTCCAGGGCCTTCCCACAGACAGGTGAGCTTGGAGCATATCAGCAGAGAGCTAGTAGTTATCAAGGAGATCACCTTCTGTTTCACATGTATAGTCTAGGGCAACTCTTGTTGGGAGTAGATGGTCTTGGGAGTATAGCAGGTCTCTTGTTCCCACAGTTGTTGCTTTTAAATCTAGTTGACACGAAATGTGAAAAGAACTATGAAGGCACGAAGAGCAATTGTGTGGCACCTCAGTTCACAATATGGCATGCAATAGCTAAAAAAGATGGCTGTTCATGGCTATGTTAATTGAATGTTATGAATACCACTGTATTCTGTAACAGACTCTGCAAACTTTGGAGGACTTAACAGATTTGCCACTTACAAATCTTTCTTGCTTTTGTGTCACGTGTTCTTTTCACCCAGCTGTAACGAGGGAGAAAAACTGGTTTTCATCCACCTTGCTGAAAAATTTCAAATGTGGTGTTAAATCTTACATACATCTTCATATATTTATCTCATCCTTTGTATATTAACATGAACATGGAGAATAAAACCTTTTGTATATCGTAACTACTCACCAGGCATCCTTGTATACAAGGCCTTGCACTGTTTGTCAGTCAGTGATAGATAATACATGGTCAGTTTGAAAATGCCACTTGGAATCAGTTCAGTGACTCTTCCATGTCTTTAAGCCAGTGATGCAAAGTCACCCCAAAGTCATTCTTGTGGACTACTGCTTTTCTGTTGATGAGTAGCTTTTCGTTTAACAAAACATGTGTTGATTTTTATGTACCTACTAGCCAGTACTAGAATTTTGGGAGGAGAGGTTTGTAATGGGAATGCCTTAATTACAGTGGTGGGAAGAAGCAGCTACTGTATAATGTGTAATTATAATATTAGACTGTCTTCAAAATGTTCTGTAGAGGATGACTAAGATATATTTTAGATACAACTTTATAAGCACTATAAACTCTTCACTAGTTTTGAATTGTAAAGGTTGACGATGTTTACTTCAAATTGCTGTTAAAAGCAAAACATGTATTAAATATAATTACAGCCTCGTTGAACCGGTTTCTTTTTCATTTTTCAAGAAGCAATAATTGATAATTATCCCGTTTCAAAGATCAAATTAGAATGCTGGCTGTTGGAGCGCCTTAATGGTTATGGAACACCTGTGGAAATGCTACAAGGAAACAAGCCCGTTAATACACATAAATCAGAAATTGCCATGAGTCAAGATGATTGCAGCACGATGGGCCCTTTAAAGATCCAAACCCTTCCAACTATGGTGAGGGCAGCGGAGGTGAGAGAATTAAGTGAAGAAACAAAACTAACTGAAAAAAAAGGTACATTGAAAAGGGAAGAACGAAGAGTATCGGGACAATTTCATCTAATAAAATTACTTTCCTCTTCCTGATGAACAGAGTTGTAATTAGTTTGTTAATGAGATAATTTAATTGCCAGTTATTTTGTTTACTGTAGCGTTGAAGGGCTTCAAATAAGTTATATATGGAATAGCAATACAGTCCTTTCAAATGCTTAAATCTAGCATTTTCACATAAGGTGGTTTGGATGAAGACTGTAGCTTATATATAGTTTTTTAAAGCTCACATCTATACCACTGCTTCTACGTGAAAAACCTTGGGTGACATGTGCTACGCTAAAAGAATGTTCCTAAACTTACCTGTAAAAATGTCCTTAGCCTTTGACTCCCTTGAAGTGCCATAGCTAGAAAGGGAACTATGGTAGAATGGTGTCATGGGAATAGGTCCATTTAAGAATCCAAAAGAATTAAATAGATAGTGAATGGCATATTGCCATCTTTAAAATGTATTCTTCTCAGCAGTATATCCTGGTGACAGGGATACCTAATGCTGCCATAAAAGTCAGTGTATTCTCAGGGGTAGTAGCTGTTCATGGTAAAAAGTTTTCCTCATGAAACTTCTGCAGAATCTGAGACAGTGTGCAATAAATTATGGCGAAAGAAGACAAAACCCTCTCGGGATACAAGGAACGGGCAAGTATCTTTGGGCAAAGAAATATTTCTTTTGTGTTACTTAGAGGCACATTCTGTGGTGTTTCTCACGCTGCTATAGGGGAAAAAAAAATCCTAAGGACAGTTTCCTTTAAGGCTATACTTCTACAAATGTCTGAAACAGAAGAGAAGATGAACAGAGCAAGTACATAAATAAGCACAAAGTGAGTTGGCCGGTCAGCTAATTGACTTTGGTGCCTTTTTACCCAAAGGCACAGAGAGTAAGAAATTAAAACATTCCAACGCAGCATAAAATAACAAAGATGCTAATTACAGGTCATAGCTTGTTGTTCACATTCTGGAACTATAAAGGTGTGTAGACCAAATTGCACAAGTTGGGCAATTCCATAATTCATCTTAATTTTTTATCCTCATTAAAAGTCAGAGGCTGAGGTTAGAGGCAGACCCTTCCCTGCTTTAGCATTGCTCATTTCTTTTTCTCCTTGACTGGAAAAGCAGGTTGATTGAGGTGGGGTGTTGTGTAGATAAATTATGTGTGAAAGAATTAAGCATCCCTCTCTCTTGCTGATCCTCTCCCCCAGTGTGCCAAAATCTATCCTCCAATTTCTGAATAGTTTTATTCCTCTGAGGCAAAAAAAATGTCCATTTTTTCTGCCTCAATTACCTGGGCATTTCAGAAATTCTTTAGAATTTAAGTCAATGTGAGATATTGAGTTTACCGTACCTTATAGTTATGAGTGTGTGCTTCTTGTAAATGTTGCTCCATCACTCTGCCATTTCCTTGGCTGCCAATGCTTCCTGGTCTGAAAAAGAGTCATAGGAGGTGTTGCCTTATAATAGGCTTCAGCAAACATTTTCGGCAGGGAACCGGTCCACTGTCCTTCAGACTTTGTGGGGGGCCGGACTATTTTTTTTTTTGGCGGGGTGAACGAATTCCTATGGCCCACAAATAACCCAATTTAAATAAAAGGGCACATTCTACTCATGTAAAAACATGCTGATTCCCAGACCGTTCGCAGGACGGATTGAGAAGGCGATTGGGCCGGATCCGGCCCTCATGCCTTAGTTTGCCTACCCATGCCTTGAAGCACAGACACTTGAGAAAGCTGACCACTGGCGAAATGATCTGTAGAATAAGGTTAAAGGAAACTCACAAATATCTCTTGGCCAGCTGAAAAGCAAGGCAAGTGCAAAAGTAAGTAAGTTTGGCTTTTACTCTTTTAGTTTTATCTCAGTTTTAATGTATATTTGTAAATCACATTGAACTACTATACATTCAGAAAATAATAAACAACCTCCAAAAGTTCTACTACATCCAAGTGAAGGGAAATCATGCAGGTTTAGTTCCCTATTTGACAAATTTTAAAGAAGAGTTTTCAAAGCCATTTTTGTCACAATGCCAAGCTCAGTAACTCTTGCTATTCCAGCTACAGTGGTACCTCGGGTTACAAACACTTCAGGTTACAGATGCTTCAGGTTACAGATGCTTCAGGTTACAGACTCCACTAACCCAGAAATAGTACCTCAGGTTAATAACTTTGCTTCAGGATGAGAACAGAAATCATGTGGCAGTGGCACGGCGGCAGCGGAAGGCCCCATTAGCTAAAGTGGTACCTCAGGTTAAGAACAGTTTCAGGTTAAGAATGGACCTCCAGAACGAATTAAGTTCTTAACCCGAGGTACCACTGTACTATCAAATATTGGCTTCTGCCATGTAGGTAATGCTCATTTGAAAACAAGCTTGTATGTACCTTTTCACCTCATACATTCAGGGGGGAAATCCCAGGACTGATAAGATTTTCCCCTTCATTCATCCAGTACAATTAAAACAAAGAAGGTGTTTATTACTATTATTATTCATTATATTAGTCATTATTTATCATATTATATTATTCTAAATTCTATTTGGGAAAATAAGCAGTTTTACTTCAGCATGGGAGTGCAATAACTTTATAGACTTTGCAATATCTGTAAAAAGAAAAAAAACTTTGGTTTGCAACTAATATATTCAGGGCCAAGCAAGATGATACGAGAAATGTATGCTTGCATTTCATGTCTTTTAAGAAGAAATTGAATGGGTGGGAGACTACCTTTCAGGACTGGGGCTTTGGTTCCAGAGAAGAAGCATCACACCTTCCTCCCTACACTGTGATCCTGATTTAAAAAGCAACCTCCCCACTTGGCCTGGTGCAGTTTCTGCTGGAACAGAAGTTGCTGCAGGTAGGTTGGAAAGTTGCAAAGCTGTAAGTAGGCTGATACTGGAGAACCAGCCATTGGAAACGCTTCACCTGTTTGATTTCTGCAGGCACAGTTGCTGATCGAGGTGCAGGTTAGGAACCGAGTCAGTTAAGAAGTTGGCAACAATAAAAAAGAAAAGAAATTAAAGGCATGGAAGACAAAGGATCTCTGAGATGGCAGATTTCTGCAGCTTCTTTCTGGGGGTTAGCAAGGGCCCCATAGCAACGTTTTGCAAAATGTAATGTAGTTAGACAGGGACATGCACAAATTGCAGTAGATAACTGACAGCTGAATTATCAGGGAAATGGCTACCATTTTTTAAGACGCTGGGGGTTAAGGGCTGCTTTGAACATTAATAAGCCTTGATTGATTTTGTAAATAAGAATCGCAGTTATTCTGCTTACAGCGAAGGAGCCGTTTTATTGCCACAGTATCAAAGATTACCCTGCTCTGAGCAGCGATATTGAGAGCGAAGCGCCATCTGTCCTGGAGAATTTCTTCCCTTTATGAACAGGACTTTCTCATGGAAATTAATTGAATAGCAAGAACTGTGCTTATTGTGTTTCACCGCTTTCTTCTGCAAAAAAGGATCTGTTATCTTACAACATGGCCCCTGTCATATCATACCCAAATTCACTCACCATCAATTCTGGTTCCGGTTCACACACACAGGTGTCTTACCGCCTTAGATGAATTTTGTACAGAACGAGAAACGTGGAAAGCAAAACATCCACAATTTACTCATATGTGGAATTATTGCAAAGAAACCATCTGCTGCCTTCTTCATTTGTTTTCTGGAGAAGGGGAAGTCAATGAGCCAGATCCACCTACTTCCATTCAGAGCTTCGGGAGGGGGTGGAGGGGGGCGTTACAATGGACCATCTCTCTCTCTCTCTCTCTCTCTCTCTCTCTCTCTCTCTCTCACTGGGTGTGGCCACAAAGGAGCTTCCTACAATACAGGGCCAGCTGAAATTGTGTGCAATGTGGTGCTGTGCTTTCCTCTGCCTGTGCAGATGGTATGAGTTGTACCTAAGGCAGGTACAGCCTTAGGTCCCGAGGTCCAGCCATTTTGCTGGAGGTTTCTCATCCCTCTCCTGGGGCAAACATGCAGAGACCAGGCAGGGCTACATATCATAGGAAACAAAAAAAAATTCCTTCCAGTAGCACCTTAAAGACTAACTAAGTTAGTTCTTGGTATGAGCTTTCGTGTGCATGCACACTTCAACTGAATCATAGGAAACGTTAGGCTTAGGACAAAATAAACAGGGTTATCCAGGGATGTTAAGCAGAGGCACAACTGCACCATGAGAATAGATAAACAAGAGATGGAAAGAAGATAAAAGTCTCTACCAGAGAAGAATGGCAGATTGAACTGTTGTACCATGCCGAAATGGCACAATTGACCAGGAAGCTCAGAAACCAAGAAGACCGAAACTTCAACAAGGCATGGGGATTTTTTAAAAATAATTTATCTTGAGGACCACTGTAAGCAGATGAAAACATTAGCAGGATTGCAATAACACTTGTAATGTAACGAGTACTATGGAGATAATGGAGTTTAAAAAAACGGATTACTGAAAAAGATGCAGTAGAAAAGGTGGGAACAGAACCCATGGAGGAGAAGGTGGGAAGTGCAGAGATTCAGAGGAATCTTTTAATTACGGATGTGTGTTGTAGTATGATTATAATTGTATATTTGTAAAACCACATAAAAAAACATTTCCACGACACACACACACGGGGGGCAGGGAGAGAGAGAGAGAGAATAGATAATCAGGGAAGCCGTTGCTAAGATTGCTAAGGTTTGGGTTTTTGGATTTTTCTTTCTTTCAACAACTGGCCAAATCGGTAGATATAAATGTCAATCCTTATCCAAGATATACCTTCAAGTGGGGTTGGGATGCTACATGTTCAGGAACCCCATTCCCGCATATATAAAACCCAACGAGAGAAATGCAACCCAATGGGAGTTATGCTTTTCCAAATGTTGTGTCAGCGCAAACATTTCTGCTTGTCCTATGGAACAATCTCCCCTCTTGCCTCCCCCGCCCTTGTGCACTGGTCTGGGGACTCTTATGAAACCCCTACCCACCCCATCCCAGATCACAGCCAAATTCCATCAGCATGGGGTAAGCACGAAGGTGGTAGTAGAAGTCTACCATGTGGATTCCACTGGGGGAACCCCTTGGTCGTATTTGGCCCAGATGGGGTTTTGCTCCTCCCATAAGTCATACCCATTTCTCCTGCCCTCCTGGACTGTCTTAATATCCATTCTGTATGCTTAATTAATTAATTCAGATGGAAATTCCCAGGTGTAAAAAAAAGGCTATTTATGTATGCTACCACTGTGGCCTGTGTTTTGTTAGCCCAAAAATGGAAAACGAGTGAGGTCCCAGTTAAAGAAGAATGGCAACTTAATCTGATGGACTACGCACAGCTTTCAAACTTAACTTATGGAATAAGAGAACAAGAATATTATATGTTTAAAGAAGATTGGAAAATGTGTAATGAATATATGGGTGAAAATTGTGTACATTTGAAAACGTTGGCAGCATTAAGATAAGTTCAACAGTGTGAATAAGTTTTGATGGATGTAAAAATGGAATACTAAATTGCTTAGTTGATGTAAAATATGCAGGGATCAATGGCATGCAAACTGAACCATGAAGGAGGAGAAGGAAAGTCAGTATTTTAAGGTTGTTCAAATGAATGTTCTAAAATGTAAAATATGAAAACTTAATTAAAAATATACCAAAAAAAACCCCAGCAAGAAAAAGACCCCCAAAATCAATCAATCAAATTAATATACACCCTTCACTTGAGGCTCATGGGGCAGTTTATGCGTTTAAAGCACTCTTATCCAACTCTCAACAGTCTCATGCCTTCCTCTAAAATCCTGGGAACTGTAGTTTGTTCGGAGTGCTAGGAATCATAGCTCTGTGAGGAGTAAGCTACAGTTCCCTGGATTCTCTGAGGGGGAAGGTATGGTTGTTAAAGTGGCATTAAATGCCCTTTAAGTGTAGGAGGTGGTGGATGTGACCTGGCTGTCGTCATTTCCATGCAAGGGCAAAGGCAGTTGGTACCCAGTCTCACGCTGGACCCTTCTGTGTGTAGGCATTTCTTGACGAAGCTACTGGCTGGAATCGCTTTCCAATGGCCCCCTGAGTTTGCTATCTGAGAAATGCTGTTTCCCCGAGAGATTAACAAATGTACTTTTTACAAGCGGAAGTACAATAAAAAAGAGTTAGCGGGGAAGGATACAATTTGATGCCCTGCATTAGGGAACCAACAAAAGCTGGTAGGAGATCTTTCAAAACTGAGCACATTAGTTGAAGGCCTATTCAAATAAATATCAAAACCCAAGCGAATGCCACATCTGGTTCCTTTCAGCTCCCCACACTCTCGTTCTTTCCAGCTGTTAACACCTGCTGTTCTGTCAGATATAATAATGAAACTTCAGGTGCTTTATAATAACATGAAAGCATTATTAATTTTTCATATGCAAAGGCCTTTAGGGGAACATATTTCAGGGGGAAAGATATCTGGGAGTGTTTGCTAGTGATCTTTTTAGAACAGCATGTACTTCATCTTTTCTTTTCCTCCTGACCAAATTTTAGGGCGGTGATTGGAGCTGTTGCAATCCTTCTAGGGCCTAGGCGATATCCAAATATTTGAGGCATCTGGGAAGCACATGCTGCTGCTTGTTGGTGTGGCTTTTTATTTTATTTTACTGCTGACATGTAGCCAGAAGCAGTTTTTAACATGGTGCTGGGCTGATACTGTCGCATTGCGCCTGCAAAGTATTCACACCAGAACCGAAATATGGCACACTGATAGCTCCTTTAAGCAGCTAAAATCAGCTGTGCTCTAGGGAAGACTCAATGCAGCATTTGCAGAACTGTCAGGGTGCGTGAGGATCCTTAAAGCCCTGCAAAAGCATAAGGTCCCAGTGCCATCTTGCTGCCATCCATAAACATTAGAGAACTACAGGGCCTGTGAAATCTTGTAAGTTGAATAAATGTTTCGAACAGGGTTTTTACAAACTTCTGAGTTCACTGACCCCTGGATGAGCTTGCAAAGCTGTTGTTGACACCAACCCAAATTCTTAGGAATGTAAATGAAAGAAAGTCAATAAATATCACTATATAATCATGTTTTAATCCCCAATCAGCATTAATAGGAATTGTAAAAAATATATAATAAATAAGGAAGCAAAAATAGTGAAAATGATAACAAAACCATACAGTGGTTTCTTATTGGGAAGGGGGTGTGCACTCTGTACATGCCAATGACCTTTACTTCTGGTGCTCATAGTTCCTAATTAAATTGTTTGCTCTTGTAAACTTCCTTCCCCATCAAGCTCTTTTGGACTCCCTTTGGAACTCCAGGTCTTTATTCACCACCCACTTCATCGTCCCATCAACCACAGAGGATCGATAGGGACCACTTTGGGAAACTGAGATTGAGAGTGTGGATATTGTAGGCTTTCTGGCCATCAACCAACATAGACAATGGTCAGGGATGGTGGACGTTACAGTTCAGCAACATCTGGAGAGCCACAAGGTCCCCACTCCAGATACACATATACCTGGCAAAACCCAAAATGGTTCCCTGTGAGTTGTTGTGAGGCTCAGAAAGGAGAGCAAACGTAGGAAGGTGGCCCTTACACAAAAGCCCTATGCTTAAGTGCACCACCTTAAAAACAAAGGTTCTTTTGAGACCATTGAGAGAGAAGTCTTCTCCTTCATAGAGCTACCTGGAGACTGATCTTAACCAAGACTGTAGACTGTGAGGCAGACATCCTACTGGGTGTTGTAATATCCTGCAAGTCTGAGGGAAAGCGCAGTCACCTTCCACTCGAGCATATTTGTATAATGTTGTGAAATGCCTGCTCATGCTTGGAAATAACTTGTGAAGTCTTCCTTAGCTTTGGTTGCCTAAGGGAGCTTTTTATTAACGATAATATTTCAAAAGCAAGCTAGAAGAGAAGTGTGTTTCCCAGCAATGGAAATCCTTTGCAGGGAGGTTTCTGCAAAGAGAAGGGGAAGCTGAACCTTCTCAAATTTTCACCATCACCCCCAACTACCAAAAGCAGAACAGCTCATTCTTCTGCCTTTCTGAAACTTGGCTTTCTTCAGTGAGCAAGGGGCACAAAGATCACCCCCATATTTACTTTATATGCTTCATACTTTGCTATGAAAGCTGCTGACTGATGGAAACATAACAAATTATTTTACGGTGACCCTAAATCTCTGTGCCTTTCTCCCAGATGGGTGGAGGCTCAGCTGAGGCTAGGCAAAGAAGCCACCTTACTGAATTGATCGAATAATATGTCAGCTTTGGTTGTCACACAAGGGCCTGCTGATTTTTGTGTTCCCAAGGGAGTCACAGTTAGCAGTGGTACAAGACAGAGCGTTTTCAGTGGTGTCATGCCAGCGGTAGAATGCTCTCCTGAGCAAAGTTTGACCTGCCCCACCTCTGATGGTTCTTAGACCGGCAGCTGTGATATGCTTATCTGGTCAAGATTTTAAGTATTTATAAATGGTTTGCTCATTCTCCTCTTTTGGTGCTGCTTTTATAGTAATGTTTACTGATCTAGGTTTTACGATATCAATTTATGGTTTATTAAACCACCTTGGTTGAATAAGTGAACTGGGAACTTTCGTTTGTTAAGGACACTGGGACTAGTAGATCTGTGAGGGATAAATTGCAGTTTCCAGAATTCTTTGGGAGAAATAATGTGCCTTAAGTGTCCTTTAAATGTATGGTATGTACACATCCATTAGCATATCCCTTCTCTTCTCTTCCCTTGCACCCTGCCTTTCCATACGTCTCATTCCATACTTTACAACTGTGTCTACATTCCTGATGCAAAAGCAAAACACAAACAAAAAAGAGTAGGCAGGCAGGTAGGTAGGTAGAAAGAAAGACTTGGAGTGCCTACAGTTGCATATCATAACACAATCATAAATCTGTTTACCATCATGACTAGAGGAATAAAATGGGTTTTGCTTTGGCTGCCCTGGTGCTAGACACCTCCAGACTGTGTGCATACTCTTGCTTGCTCTGCATCCCGTTTGCTTTGCATCCAGTTCATGCCCAATGCTGGTTTGGGAAGTGGTATACACACAGCATTATTTGTCCAGTCATTTCTTAGGGAATACGGCATTCTGATGTATTCTGCCCACTCCCAACCAGCTTTGATCTGCTTTGAGAAAAAGCACAAGTTAGCAGTGTTTTAAGTTTGCAATGTGTAAATAGGCATACTTGAAAATCAAGGCCATTTTGTTGGCGAAAAGGATAGTAATTTTTAAAGTAAAAATAACAAAGTGAGCATGTACATACTTTGCTGCCCACCCCAACTGTAAAATTAAAAAGAGGAAGAAAGAAATGGGGGGGGGGGGAGCTGGTGACTGGCATCAGTTGCCCTGGCACACTTGTGAAGTCTTCCTTAGCTTTGGTTGCCTAAGGGAGCCTTTTATTAAGGAGCACCTGCCATTCTCTGTGTGGTCATTTAGGGTGTGGGCTAGACTTCAGCCTGGAGGTCCAGCCCTAGCTAAACTACTGATTCTGAAGGTTATGAAAGCAACTTAGATGTTCCCCAGTACCTCGGTGTTTTGACTGAGTCCAGCTATTTCTTCAATCAGCAAAATGCATTCTTAAAGAAAAATAGAACATTTCTTGTAGTCTGATTCTTAATTTCTGTCCCATAATACCAGATGGGTGAAGATTCACTCTGGCTATTCGGGGGGGGGGACCCATTTTGCATATGGTGTTCTTTCAGGTACCCGGTTCCAATGATTTGAAAGCGTCTTAGCATTGCAAATAGGTTCTAGAGCCGACGCTTTGCAAATCTTTGCTTAAACTGAGCCCGGAGGAGCTCCGAAAGTGGAGGGGAAATTGCTAATTGAATCTGAGATTGCATTTGCCTTCGACTAATAGCTGAGGAATTTGTAATGAATTCTTCCCCGAGAAAAGTGAGATAAATGATGTGGACGTGTCTATCCGGTGAAATATTTGATCACTTACCTTCTTAGTCATCATTGATCTTTAATCACTTATTATGTAACGTTTCACCCCCGATACAGATTGCAAAGGGAGGTTGGAGGGTGGGGAGAGGAAAAAATAACAAGCATGCAGCCTATGGAAGCGAGAAAGTAATTTGTCTGCAACAGGAAGGTTGCTCTTTTCTGCACACTCCGTTTACAGCATCATCTATCATCTGTGAAAATCGCCAGGAGGCTGCGGGAACAAAGATCAGCTCAAGTCGCAGGAGAAAAACTGTCTTATTAAAGTCTCATATAGTGATAGTAGCCAAATCCTCAGAACTGCCCAGGGCAAAGAAAACAGCAGATGCAACGCCACAGCAATAGGGTTGCTGAGGAGGCTTGCAAGACTTCCAGAAACTCTTGGCCGACACTGTGTGTTCAGAACCACTATTTCCCCTGCTGCTTCGGCTTTTGGAATACCCCCTCCCCACCCACCCCAGGCATTACATTCCATCTGTGTTGTCTCTTGCAGCCTCCCATGGGATAAATGTGGCATCTTGAGATAACTGTTTTCATCTTAAACAGTGCTGGGGTGTTTTTTTCCTGACTATACCCACAAGCCTTTGTGCTGTTCCCCATTGCAAATGCTATTAGCACCTCTAGACTGTGGTACTTCTCTTTTCCGAGTTTTCAGCTCGTCAAGTTGATTGGTCTTCAATAACAACTTGGCAGGTCAGTCCTCTGCATGTCTACTCAGAAGTACGCTCCACTGAGTTCAATGGGTCTTACTCCCAAGTATTGTAGCCCAAGAGACCAATCATGGCCCCAGAATGGCCTGAAGGCATATGATGTAGCTTAGCCTTCCCCAGGCAGGGATACTTCATATTTCAGAGTATCGTACATCTCCTATCAGCCCTGCCCATTGACTGTGGGAATTGGAGTCCAGGAGGGCACCAGGTTGGTGAAACCTGCTATGACTGAATGGCTCTGGGTCTGAACGGAAGGTAGACTGGAGCCCCCAGTACACTGCCTTGAGTTCTACAATTGAAGAAAGGTGGGATATATAATAATTTTACATTTTATTAAATTTCAAGGATTTCACAGATTTCAAGGATACTTATTTCAGGTGTCCGTTCTTAGGACTCCAGCCATTGTGCATAAATAATATCTAATCCCAATCCCTTTAAAGGTGATCATTAGCTCTGTTTTTCCAGGTGAGGAATAGTGTCTGGGAAAGAGTGTGCTCCCATGAAGTGACATAAGAAGAGCCCTACTGGCTCAGGCCAGTGGCCGGCGGTGTATCTTGTGGGGCACAGAGGTGGTTGTGCAAAATTGTTAAGGGGTACAAAACTCTGACATCTGGTGCTGCTTTAATACAGTTGTGTGCTTCTGTCGCTGTTGAGAACAGCTTTTCCATGAGAACCAGTAAGTGACCTCTCCAGGCAACGGAATGCCTCTTCTGTGGTTGTGATCTCCTGGGTAATGCAGATGCCATAAGACTGTTGAATGCACATGTGTACTCTGTATGTTTCCCTCCCTCCCCATCTGCATGGCCCCGGGCACTGGCAACCCATGCTTACACCAGTGCCAGTGGCCCATCTAGTCCAGCATTCTGTTCTCACAGTGCCAACCAAATTTATGTGAGAAACCCGCAAGCTGGACCTGAGCACAAGGGCACTCTCCCCTCTGGTGGTTTCCAGCAACTGGCATTCAGAAGCATTACAGCCATCATAGTTACCGGCTGCAGCAATACAGAAATGCCTACACCCTCCTGGAAAGCATCATCACTCAGTCGAGTGATGCAGATCAGGGAGCTTAGCTGGGCCAGCTGGGTGCATTGGCTTAACTAAGAAACTGGTTTGACCAGTTCAGCAGTTCCTTCTTGTAGACAGAAAACCACAGGCATGTTTGGGACCCACAGGCACCCTCCAAACCAACACCCTTTCCTAGAACAATAGCTACTAGAGAGCATATTGCCTCCAACATCCAAATTGAAGTCAGTGGGAAGCAACAGCAGAGGAGGGCAACTGCTGGATTCCCCAGTGGTATCATGTTGGTCACTGTGGAAAACAGAATGCTGGACTAGTTAGGCCTTTGGTCTGATCCTGCAAGGCTCTTCTTAGGTTCTTAAAATTGCTATGTGCGTCTTCACCCTCAAAGGTAAAGAAGCCTTCTCAGGAAGTGGCAACTGTAAGAAGCAGAAGAAGCAGGGGCCTTTTTTATTTTGCTCTTCGGTTGTCTTTAACAGCAATCTAAAATGCAGAAATTCAGCTGGTGATTCAGAAAGAGAAGCTGCAATCTCCTCAGTGCCATCTGACAGCACCCTGCACACAGCATTAAGCACCAAGCATAGGAAAGGCACACTGGAGAACAATGGAAGGTTATATTGCAGGCAGTTTGTGCTTCTCTAATCTGTATTATTTAAACAGGGAGGGCTGGCAGAGACAAAGTGGAGAAAAAGGATAGTGTGAGGTGACTGAGCCTTTTTTCCAGCTACTGTTGAGCAATTGAACAAACTTTCGAAAAGTTATGAAATCCTCTTGCCAGACTTCCATTTGGCAGACACTGTTGGAGGCCTAGTGGTTCCGGCATGCTGAACGGGGACGTGTAAAGTCTCTTTCAACTGTATCTGTGCTTTTATGGCAAGTTCTTAAAGGCAGGTACTTTTCTGTGAAGCACTGAGGTCTCCCTCAGCTTCAGGAATGCATATAAAATGGCTGGGCTAGACAGTGGGCACCCGCAAAAGCCTTTTCATACATAAAATCCCTCCATTGCAGTAGTCATGTAAATGTCTGAACACAGTGTTCATGCATGAGAGAAAGCTGAGGGGAGCATTGTGGCCAATGTCTTTTTAATATGTGTATCATGCAGAGGAGCTGAAATAAGACCCATTGTTTTGTCCATGAATGTGACCATCCTATGAACAGCCAACCACCATTATGCAGCGAAACATGGCAGTGTGTTGGGCAGCCATGTTAATTTGCCTCTCTATTTCAGGTTGCATTTGAACTAACTGTTTAGCCTGGAATTGATGCCCTTATTTTTTAGGGAGAACCCAGATGATATTGTTGCCAGACCATTGCATTCCAGCGTTTCCTATGTGGAACTTCCTGAACCAAACTAATGAAGCACAATGATGCTTTATTTGCAGTTTGGTATTAATGCACTATTAATTGGGTCAATGACATGTTGTAGAATACACCTGCAAACTCTCCACCACCACCACCAATTTGAAGAGGTCTTTATATCTTTTGTAGGAGCTGCATGCTACTGAGACCACCTGTCTCAATGGTCTTACCCTAACTAGTAGGAGCTCTCCAAGTTGTCCGGCAGCATCTTTGGTTTTGGCACCCTTATCTGAATTTATTGATCTGGAAATTCCAGGGAACGAACCCGAGACCTTATTCATGGAAAGTCTGGTGCTGTATAATTGAGCTATTTCTGACTTCCTGAAGCATTCACAACTGACCTGTTTCCCTGCACAGCGATTCCAGCCCCACCTTCCAGTGCTAATCCTCAAGCAGTCTTATTTTGCACCACAGGCTATCTTGTACCTACATATTCCATAAAACTTTATTATTTGTTGCACGCCTTGAATGATTTCTCCTCCTAAAACCAACTTTTCCCACACTTTGGCGTCTCCATTGTAGTTTGAGGGTGTGTGTTTCAGTTGAAGTGTTATTACATTACACTGGAAGCACATAACAGTCTCTTTAAACACCCACACCAACGCAACCCATATGGATTTCATTGAGCAATGAAACTGGAATAAGAATGAAAGAGTAGAAGCAACTGCTGGGAGATCTAGCTATTGTTCTTGTCAATCATCCTGATTGATTAAATATGGTAGCTCACCATATGATTCAAATGGAATGTTCTTCCTGGAAAGAACACTTAGGCTGAGACGTTTGACCAGCTTTTGTAAATAAGTTAGCAAGGAGACAATATGTTTGTGGAGCAGCACACGGGAGATGAACAAAAGCACTGAAATGTATTTATTTATTGAGAATAATTTATAAACCACTTAACTGAAGAATAACCAAGTGGTGCACATAGAACAATTTAAAATTGTACTTTATAAGTGAGACAGAAGTTACTTTTATTCCACCCACAACTCAAGAATCTCTGTGGAGAGGATACTTGAACTGATAATCCATAAATAAACATATTGCTTGTGTACTGTGTACTGCATATGAAACTTAATGTACCACTGGACAAGTTACTGTAGTTATATGTTGTTCTTGTATTTACATGAAAACCAATATAAATTATTGGGGAATTGTACTTAGTACAGGGGAGAAGTTTTAGCTTGCTTTGGTGCATTACAGGTAGGGATGTGAGAAGACATCATTTTCCATTCTGACTTGTATTCGTCACATGCACTGTTTCCATTGCACTGCAGTTCATCTTCCACCAAAAACATTATTTGTCTCACTGTCCACTGTAGTGTAATTACATAAATTACATTACATAATTATGTAAATTACATAAGTTATGTTGTCATTATGTTATCCCAATTCCTTTCATTTCAATGCAACAGAAAACCGATGCAAATTGACCAGTGGGGAGGGGGAAGTAGTCAATTGCATATTGTAAGCAACCTCTCCACCTTCCTGTGCTCTTAGAAAAGCCCATCCAAGGAGAGAAAGGTTGCAGAGTGCAGACCATTGGAGAGATGATTTGCACTAGGAAAGAAAGGAGTCTCATAAATAGCCCTTTAGCCATCCTGAAAGTAAGCATGCTCAAGAAAAGAAAAAAAAAAAAGCACTCTACTCATAAGAATTTGACCAAACGTTCCCCTTCCCTTTGATAATTTCTGAATACAATTTATTTTCTCATTAATTGGTGCAGGGGACATGCAGGGAAATCTTTGACACAGCATCAATAGCAAGTGGTGACCACTATATTTAGAACGTCTGCATCTAAAGCAAACAAATTGTTTTATAACCATGGCAGGAAACTAGGTACCAGTGGACCTGTTGAATATAGGGAAAGGATCACCAATGTGGTGTTCCCCAGATGTTGTTGGACTCCCAGTTTCCATAATCCTCAACCAGCATGGCCAATGCCCAGGGATGGTGGGAGCTGGAGTTCAGCAACATCTGAAGGGCACCATGTTGGCTATGTCTTATATACAGAGAATCATAGAGTTGGCAGGGGTCTTGTAGCCCCTCTAGCCAATACCTGACATCCAGGGCTAGAGCATCCTCAACAGATGTCCAGCCATTGCTTGAAGGAAGAGTGAGCTGTTCCCCAGTTGACTGCTTCTATGGCTGAACTCCTCCTACTGTTAAGAAGTGTCTCCTAAAGCCCACCAGAAGTATGCATCTACAAGCAAATGACGCTAACACATGTTGAGTAAAATCACTGGTCTCCTCCGACTGGCAGCAGCTCTCCAGACTCAGGCATCATCTGCTACCTGGCTTTTCAATAGAAGGTGCCCAGTACTGAACCTGGGACTTTCTGCATCCCAAGCATGTGCCCTGCCAATGAGTTATATTTGGCCTGTGGGCCCTCAATCCATTTACAACTTTGTGCTCGCTGCATGGTGCCTTTATGTTCCCCGACTGAAAGATGGATGGACAGGAAACAGCCAGAAAGCCACAGGCTTTGCCACCTACATTTTTCCTGCAGCTTCTCTTTGCCTGCCAAGGGAAGGCATCCAACGAAGAGCAAGTCACATAGTTTTTATGAATATGCTGGCAGTGGCTATCAAGTGAGAGGGATGTGGGGGGAAGTGTGCTGTGCCCAAGACTGGCCTAACATCCAATGTACCTGTCAGCTACTGCTCAACAGGAATAAGAATGGGGAAAGGTCTTTTCTGTCGGTGCAGATTGATGTTTCTATATACATGTCTCCGCAAGATTCACTCCTCCTGCTTCTCTACATAAGCTTCCTCTCGCGGAGATCTTTTTAGAGTTTTGGGAAGTTCTCAAGGTTTTACATGACTTTAAAATGAAAAATGGCTTCACTAATACACACTGCCGGTGTAATAAAATGAATTATGAAAGGCTTTAACTTTGGCTATCAGCACTTTAGAGCTTTCTGACCAGCTTTCGGTGGCTCTGTGGAATGTAATGAATTACAGAGACTTTTAACACTCTGTGTCAGTAACTTTAGTGGTTTGGTGATTGGCTTGCAGTGACAAGTTTCTGGAGTTTGTAAAAGTGGGGTTTGTGCAGCCTGAAAGCTTAGAAAATCCAAGCGTATTTATGGCCAATAAATTCTCTTTGTCTTGCCAAATTTCCACGAACTTCAGTCAAAATGGCAAAATAGTTTACGACAGAAAGAATGATGATCTACATATTTAAAGAAAATAACATTGAGATATAGTGCATGTGTGAGAGAGAGTTTGGGCTTCGTTTGTTGCAAACATTTATTTAAAGCATAATTTGGGGAGGGAGCAGCACGACTGGCACACAACCAATATCCAGAGGTCTCTTGCGTCAAGCCCAAATTGCAGAGTAGTGGAGAATTAGATCTTTAAACCCTGAAGCGTCCTGCAAACAGGGCAGGGAAACAACCAGAGCCAGGTTGAGGTGGTGGTGATGGGCTGACAAACTTAAACCTTCTTTCCCCTCCCCACTCCCTGAACAGTAGCTTTGTAACTAGTACAAGGTTGATGTCAGAATGGAGGGCTTAACTCACTTTTCCTGCTGGGATTCTGAAGTCAAGTTTCTGGCTTTATTATCAATTTGTTGCACTGATTACTTGTGGCACCCCACTTGTCACTTTTTTCCAGGATGAGGAGGAACCATTGCTGAGCACTCTTTGGGTTCACTGAGTCAACCAGCTACAAATCCACCTAACAGTAAACTTGCCCAGCCTACATTTTACTGAGAGCCAGTGTGGTGTAGTGGTTAAGAGCAGTAGTCTCATAATCTGGTGAACTGGGTTCGCGTCCCCGCTCCTCCACATGCAGCTGCTGAGTGACCTTGGGCTAGTCACACTTCTTTGAAGTCTCTCAGCCTCACTCACCTCACAGAGTGTTTGTTGTGGGGAAGGAAGGCAAAGGAGAATGTTAGCCGCTTTGAGACTCCTTAGGGTAGTGATAAAGCGGGACATCAAATCCAAACTACTCTTCTTCTTCTTACCTGTTGAGCTTTCTGACAGAAACCCTGAGACTACAGAGGAGAAGACTGACAGCCAGTGTCACTCCCTGGACTGGCTGTATGTAAGGAAGCAGGCATTGGCTGGCTAAGGGCAGGCTGAGGTTGGTGGGGCACTGCACCATTTGCCCCAATGGACAGTCTGTACCCATAACGAGGCTTCAGTCGATTTGTAGCAGAACAAATATCACCATGAAAAGGTTTATGGAATTAGGTTTCTACATCACTACATGATTGCAATCAGGTGTGGGCAGCTGACATATGCTGATCATTTGAGCCTGGTGAAATTATGCTGCCTCTCTTCCTTAATTTGCCAGCCCTGCCCTTTCCTATAAAATCGGTGCAAGCGACTGCTTTTCTGTGCTCTGAAATTCTAACCTTGCCTATCAAGTGTCCCTGATTTCTCATGTACCTGCTACAACTGCATTTGGTGGCTGCCAGAGACCATTGTGGAAACCTCCAGATCGCAATGCAATTGGCTTTGCTCAGTTACTTTTCAACTTGGATTAAATAAGGGGAGCCTCACGGGGAAATGAAGTAGCAGCAGCTGCTTCCAGAAACGATAGCTGTAGCAGAGCAGCTTGAGTGAACGGTGAAGGTTGATACTGAGCCTTCACTTTTTTCTGGGCAGAATCACCTGTTCTCCCACACTGCAAATTCTCTTCTTCAGCAGGAATCCTGCAATGCAACTCTGCACACCTTCAATCTGGCTTCACCATTATTTTAGGGAATGGGCATGTAGCACCCCATTTTGAAGCATTCCTGAGTTGCAGGATAGGCTGTGTTGCTTTCTCAAACCAGAGCTCATCCACCAGCAGATCTCTGGATGACCAGAAACAACAAAAAAAGTCCACCCCACTTGTAACGTAAGTTGCTGAAGCAAGAATGCTTGTATTTTTACGTGCAAGGCCTTGTGAGAACGCCCCGTTTCTTTGTTCTTTGCATGCTTCTTCCCACGTGAGCCACTATTTTGCACCTGACTCCAGTTGGTGCATCTTGTAGTTCTATTAAACACACCCACCCACCCCCCTGAATTCTACCCATTTTTAAAAATAGGAAGCAAGCACTGAATCTTTATCCTTGATGAATACAGCCCACAGTGTTGTAAAGCAGTCTTCCCCAATGTGGTGCCCCAATTGGTCAGGGATGATGGGGAGCATCAGGTTTGGGAAGGCGGCTCTAAAGTAATATTTGGCACAGAGGTTTATGATTGGCTAGGGTTGCCTGGATTTTCCTGGAAACACCCTCTTTTTCAGGCTTAAAATGTCTGCCCAGGTAATCCTAAGAAAGAGAGAAATGTGGCCTTAGGTGCGTAAAAACTCTTTCTCTTAACCTTTGCCCCCTGCCGTCATCTTCAAAAGAAGAATAACAATACTGCCATAAGGATTACAGATAATGCACACAATGCACTATGTAAATAGGTGCTAAGCATCATCACCATCAATTGATTTTGCAATTAAAAGGGAAAATTGAAGTGTTTAAAAATATGAACAGAAGAACCAAAGAAAGCAAAGAAAGCTAGCAGGAACTCTTGAAGTACAACAAAGCTTCCTGCAGTGATATTTCTGTCGAAACTAACTGGATTGAGATATTTTCAGCTGAATCTGGCTGAGGTTTGCTTCTCTTTGCCCACACAAACCTATTTACTTCTTCAGTGCAAGTAAAGAATCTTGATTTCTTACTCATTTCTGCATGGGCAAGCCTATGCTCTATATACTTAGGAAAAAGTTCAAATAATTATATTTTTGTACAGTTATACTTCACTTACTGCAAGGATTCTTCACTCTTGACATGAACAAGAACCTTATCCAGGAGTCCCTGTCACATGGAGCCACCATATGTGTGCGCAAAAATACCAGCATGACCAGCTGGAGTCATGGCCAGCAGGCAGGATTCCACCCCTCCTTCATGTGTTTACTAGGGACTTTAAAGACACTTGTGCCTGCCCAGAAAGTGGGACTGCACCCTTGAAGGATGCGGCCTCCTAGCCCAGAGTGAGACCCCACAAAACAATGGCGCAGAGGATGAGGTGTCTGCATGCATCACTGCCCAAAGCCTAGTGATGTATCCTCCGCTCTGCTGTCATTTCCCCCCTCTAGATCCCTGAGATTCATTAATTAACTGATGGTACTCACTGCCCCAAAGTGTGGTGATAGCCTCTATCTTAGATTGGTTTTCAAAAACAATTAGACGAATTGATGGAGGATGGGTCTATCATTGGCTATTAGCCACAATAGCTAAAGGAAACCAAGTCCAGAGGCAGTGAAAACAAACCACAAGGTTGTTGTCTGTCGCACCCTGATTGTATGCTCCTCTGATTGGCCACTTTAGGAATCAGAATGTACAACTGGATAGACCTTTGGTCTGATTGGTCAGGATTCTTCTTATGTCCCTGTTACATAGCATTTGCTTGTGAAAGCTCTATTGCAACAAAGGACATTTTCACAATTTTGGCACATTAGGGATTAGGTATATAATGTTGTGTGTGAGGTGCAAAGGGGGAGGAGAAGACTGGTAGCATCAGAGACTATTCTCCAAAGAAATAATCAATGAAAATTGATTTTGTCTTTTGTTCTCTGTAAACACTAAGCCTACTTCCTGGTAAGAAGAATGTCCTTGAACATTGCAACAGAAGAGCAAAACAGCTGGAGTTTATTGCATCCTATTTACCCAGGCTTCTGAATCTTGAACATCTGTTTGTGCATGTGTCTGATCATTAGGTGAAAATCTAAAGCAAGAAACACCTCATTCATTTTTTATTGTGTATGTGTGTGTGTGACACAGCCTCTCAGTTTGCAGACAACATAACTAACCCCCTGGAAACTGCTAAGGAGATAATCCTATAATCCTGGCTATCATGATTGAGCAATATCAGCCACATGGTATATAGAACCACAATGTTTTGGGCTTACTAATTGCTGCTATTAAAAACCTCCGAGAAACACAGATTTATATGTGCTCAGGGCCTCCTTAAAAGTGTATTGCGAACCTCCATAACATCTGTTTCTCCTCTCAGCTTTCTGAAAAGAGATTTGCCTATACCGTTGTATTTTGGAGGAGCTTTTGTTTTTAATTATGTAAAAGATTCTAAGCGTTGATTTATTACGCACGGAACAAATTGTGTCTTTGGAACATGCTGCACTTCAATTACGTGGCTTAGCACCGTCGATACATATGCAGGGCCCAGCAGTCAATTCTGACTCTGAATAGATAATACACCAACGATGTATTACATTTAATGTAGATTAATGTTTGTTGCTTCCCTCTGCATGTATGTACACGGGTACAAATAATTAAGATTAATTTCCACTAGATATAATGGCCTTCACTGTGCATGGTGCCATAAAATTCTTCTTTAATAGCTGTTAATTGGATGTATTTGCTTTCACAGTGAAGTCCTGATTAGTCTTGTTACCTTGCAACCTCTCCAACCAGCACCACCAGCAGGCTTTTGTAGTTAGAGGAAGATTTACAGCAAGGGAGTTGCAGGCTACACTGTTCAGTAGCCAAAAAAAAAAAAAAATCATTGCAGGTATTTGTTCTTAGTATGCACATGAGTGCCTGAATGTGGCACTCCTTGCCAAGCTATTAAAAAGAAGAAGAAGAAGAAGAAGAAGAAGAAGAAGAAGAAGAAGAAGAAGAAGAAGAAGAAGAAGAAGAAGAAGGGGGAAGAGGGCTTTTATGTTGTTGCCACACAATATTTTCCAACAGGCAGCCCAGACCTATGGTTTTTAAGCTTGCAGGAGGACAGTTCTTAGAAAGCAGCAGAACCAATTGACAGGCTGTGCTCCCCTCCTGGAACTGGGGAAGGGGCAGAGCCCAGTGGCAGAGCCTCTCCTCTACATGCAAATGGCCCCAGATTTGGCCCCCAATTTCTCCAGACAGACCTTGAACCCAAAACCCTGGAGAGCCACTGGTAGTCAGGGCAAACCAGTGGCTCCCAAACTGTTCCCCAACACCCACCCACCCCTTGTAAATTACAGAGGGTCTTGGTGGACCACTAAATGATTTTTCTGCCTGTTGCAGCCATTGCAATATGCTGTGCTAGGTGCTGTATGATTTTTTAATTGCATTTTATAGCGTCTTTTATTTCTCACATCTTCCGTTGCATTGCAATTTGTAATACAATGGTCATACAATAAAATGCAGTATAAGTAATAGAAGAAGCAATACATAAATACAATTAAAACCATTTTGAATATTTCATGTGATGGACATGCCATCTTCTGTCTTCAATCACAAATCCACAGAGGTGCTGCAGGCCACCTAAGTGAAGTTCATGGGCCATTGGTGGTCCTTAAATCGCAGCTTGGTAGCCAACACAGAGCCAGATGGGCCAAGGATCTGTTTCAGTAAATGACAGCATCTTATATTTGTCAGAAACTCCCCTCTCCCCTTGCTAATTCTTTCTGCTAACAGCTATGACAAAGCCTCTATGCTTAGAGGCAATATACCTGTGAATACCTGATCGTGGGTACAAATAGGGGAGGTGTGTTGCTTTCACACCCTGCTTGTAAGTTTTTCAGAAGCATCTGGCTAGTTACTGGGGGTGGGGTGGACTAAATGAGCTCTTGTTCTGATCCAGCCAGGGTTTTATTGAGCAGGATTGAGAGGGTTGGGCAGGGGTAAAGGACACTGAATTATGACCAATCAGAGCTGGCCAAAGACATTATGTCGCCTGACACAAAGTAATAATAATAATAATAATAATAATTATTATTATTATTATTATTATTTATTATTTATACCCCACCCATCTGGCTGGGTTTCCCCAGCCACTCTGGGCAGCTCCCAACACAATATTAAAAACATGATAAAACATCAAACATTAAAAACTTCCCTAAACAGGGCTGCCTTCAGATGTCTTCTAAAGTCAGATAGTTGTTTATTTCCATTCCCATCTGATGGGAGGGCGTTCCACAGGGCAGGCGCCACTACCAAGAAGGCCCTCTCTGCCTGGTTCCCTATAACCTCACTTCTCGCAGTGAGAGAACCACCAGAAGGCCCTTGTGCTGAATGATGGGGGTGGAGACGCTCCTTCAGGTATACTGGGCCAAGGCCAAGGCCAAGATGTGCACCCCAGCCCAACACCTGACTTCCGCACTAGCAATGGGATAGCTTCTTCCAGCACAGCTGAGGGTAGCTGAATAGTCTGAGGGGTGTAAGATGAGCCTGTGGCAAACACAGCTCTGATATCCAACAGAGGAGAATAACCAGGGGGGTCAGAAGGAATGGTGGAAAGGCTGCCACTGCTGCCCTCCGCACTAGCGTCTGCCACCAGAAGCGATTTCCTAATGGTATTCCCAACACACTTAGAAGCTACTTATTCTTAAGAGTCATACAATTGTACATGCTATAAGCCAAGCAACTGGGACCTTTTCATCTCTGCCTGACATTCTTCTCATCATTGACTGCCTTGGTAAACTAGAGTGTATATCTCTAGAGATAGTTGCACCCAGACACTTGTGTCCCCTGCAGAATATGCCTACCCTTGATGCTCTTGGTGTAACATATGAAAAGGGGAGCCCATGTTTGTATAGCTTCAGACGGGCCTACGCTCTCACACTTCTGGGATCCCGCACTGTTCTTATGTTTAACAGCATGTCTGTAGGGTGTTCTCTTTAGCCTTGCCTCTGGAAATATGTCCTCAAGTCTGACTCCATGACATCTCAGGCTATGGGCCCAACTAGATTTAAAAATATAAATAGTAACTCGGGGGGGGGGGGGGCTTGAGCAGCATTGGGACCACAGGGAGAGTTTGAGAGTGTTGGGTTGCTGTTTTCTTAAATGGCACTAAGAAAGTGTGTTAAACTCTTCCTCAGTGGTCCTGACACTGCTCAGCCCTCCCTCACTGGTGCTGCAATTACCTAACCACAATAAATGAATGAAGATACATGTTCATCATTTAGTTTGGCCTTATGTCCGACCTACATTTTTTTTAAAGAAAAAACAACAAGTTCTGAAGCACTTAAAGGTAAAGGTAAAAGGACCCCTGACCATTAGGTCCAGTTGTGACCGACTCTGGGGTTGCAGCGCTCATCTTGCTTTACTGGTCAAGGGAGCTGGCATACTGCTTCCGGGTCATGTGGCCAGCATGACTAAGCCACTTCTGGAGAACCAGAGCAGCGCACGAAACACTGTTTACCTTTCCGCTGGAGCGGTACCTATTTATCTACTTGCACTTTGACGTGCTTTCGAACTGCTAGTTTGGCAGGAGCTGGGACTGAGCAACGGGAGTTCATTCCGTTGCGGGGATTCGAACCGCCGACCTTCTGATCGGCAAGTCCTAGGCTCTGTGGTTTAACCCACAGCGCCACCCGCATCCCCTGAAGCACTTACTGGATTCCAAATAAATTTTCCAGAACAGAATGCTGCAAATGGAAGATTCCTGGAGGGGGGGGGAAGGCGTGTTCTGGAGCTGCTGGGAATATCTTCATTTTGACATAAAGTAGAAAGAAGAATTGGTCTTGCTGCTGGCACATTTGAACATTTCTCTACTATGACGTAGTTCTCAGCTATGTACCATCTGCATGTGCCCTCCTTCATACATGCAAGCAAAAAGCTCAAGGGCACTCAAAGTTTAAGGGCACTTTTCAGCCAATGACACTCAAGGAGGGTGCAAAGAAGGGCGTATAAGAGGTGTGGCCTGGGGAGGAGGTGTGGCTTGGGGAAAGTCCCAAGGGCCAGATGGAATGGCAATGAAGGCCACATTCAGCCTGCTGGCCTGAGGTTCCCCACCTCTGCCATAATTTTCAGATTTGTAAAAAAAAAAATACTTCACAAAAAGTGGCCCACTGGTATGAATTTCTTTTAAAGCAGAAATTCATTAATGAGATATAGTCGGTCTTGGATGATTCGGGAGCAACTATTATGAGTTGTGTGGATGATCAAAGGCATATTCCGCAAACCCCATTTCCTGGCAATATATTTGTTAAACACTCATGTCAAGCTATTTTCCCTTCTTGGCAAATGAGAAAGAGATATCAAACACATGTTTCACCAACTGCGTGAAGGAATGGGGAGAGCAGGACTTAAGCTGAATGAATGAAAAATGACCTATATGATCCCATCAAGAAGTAATAGTACCAGATGATTTGAAGAAGAGCAGAGGATGAGTATAAAGAAAGTGGATAATGCAACTGGAAGCACTTGGGATGTGTCCTGACAGATACAACTGAAATGCTGACAAGAACTCAGTGTGGAAATCAAGCAAGCCACAGGCTAAATATAACGTAACGCAACACAATCCTTTGAAACAGAAGGAACTCATATGCAGATGTAGCACCCTCCCCATTAAACAACTGGGGGTGCTTCAGATGAAATGTCTATGGGAAATGGTTGGGTCAAATTCAATATGGAGATGGTGAAGATGCCCCAAGCAAGAGCTCCACCAACTCTTTGGGACAGTTACTGATGTGATATACTTTGTCGCTGAGGAGCCATTTCACACCGCTGAGGGTGAATGTGAATTTCTGTATGCAACTGCATAGGTTAGTGTGGGCTGGGTAGCATTTGTGGTGAACCGGCAACACTCTCCATGAATATGGTCGTATTTCCAGCAGCAGTAATTGTGGAGAGGACTGCTGGGTGCTCACGAGGGCCAGTCTTTTTTGCTGCCTGAGCAGAAAATTGTGCCCCCGCTCCGTCTCCTTAGGTCAAAGTGCAAGGTATCGAAAGCTGGCCAGATTATTTTAGACTTCTGAGGAAGAATATCCCACAAGTGCATTCCTTCTGCTCCTCTACTCCATCAGAGAAATTACAATCCTAATAATAACAAGAGCAGGTTTTGTGACACTTCCAATCAGCTGCCTGAGGCAGCCGCCTCCCTCTGCCTAATGGCAGGACTTGCCCTGACGCTCACCACATTTGTTGCCTGGTTATGGCTACTCTTTCTGCATGCATTTGGAGAAATTTGGTGGTGTGAAATGGCTCCTGATAAACAATGTGTGTGCCATTTAGTAGGAGGCATGCATAAATAGTTTAGTTTTTTTTTTTTGTAATTATGGCTCATCTAAACAGCAGAGTGAAACAGTTCCAAACGCAGCTCCTATTTAACATGCATAGTCACCAGCACTGCAGAGAATGTGTTTGTCTCTGGTACATCGATGGTGCTACAATAAGAATAGTAATGGTGCTAACGCATTAAGCAGGAACAGCTTTATAAAGGCTTGATGGCCATATAATAAGATTTCTGCCCTGCCGACAGAAGATTTAACAGCTGCATGGCAGGCAGAAATCCAGCAGGTGCAGCTCTTGTCATCATTGTGGCAAGAGGGACGTTATCATTTTCCAGATAAAGGTGGGCAACTAATATCATGTACCGAGGATGTCAGCAAAAGAGAGTAACATGTCTGAAAGCACCCAGGGTGTGGTGGAGGGGACTGCAAGGAGGCAGGATTAGATCAAGTTCACTCAAGGCTGGCCATGAGATTCTAGAAGTCTATAATGTTCCTAATTTAATCACATAGTGGATATAGCCATGGAAAGAACCAAGATGGTGACTTGCGTCATGATATATGGAAGAGAGTTTCTCCAGCTTCTAAATGCAGACCATATAGATTAAAATCCCTTTCATTTGTGACCTGGATAGAAATTATTATCCACTGCACCACAATGGCGAGGTAAGCAGATGATGATTGGAATTCTATTTAGGTGCCCTTACGACGTACAAGTTGTTGTAACACTTTCTGCCATTCAGCTAGGCAGAGTAGAATCGTGTACTGGAACCCATTCATTTCCATGGAGGAAGCCCATTTACACATCTGTGACTTTGCATGTGCAGATTTAGACCCTTCTACTGAAATAAATGAGAAAGAGGCAATGGAGCCTTTCCTAAGGCTGGGATTTGTCTTGCCCTTGTAAAATCTCCTTATGGATGCACGTCTAGCAAAGTCTTCAGCGGCTGTCCTCAAATGACTTGCTTCCAAGTGTCCTCACTGAATTAATGACATTGCCCTGCAGTCATTACTGTAGTTTGAGGCTGGCAATCTGCAAGTAAATGTCCTATTTGCTGAAGTAACTTGGAGAATCTCCCATATAGGGTTCAACGTGATTGGGGCTCTCTTTCCAGTGTTGGTCTCCTGAACACTAACAGGGGCTTGCCCATACCTCCACTTGTCCTGTGCCTTGAAAGCATGAGTCTGAGTGGTTTTTCATGTGCCCAGCCACTTTAGCTAGAAAAAACCATTTTTTAGCACAGAATCAGAGCAATTAAACATCAGTTTGTGGAAAACCCAACTGGTGTTCACTCCCATTCAGTGGTAAATGTCAGGTTTTCCCAGGGGAAAGTTTCCCAGACAAGCAGAAGTCTGGATGAGACCACAGTGTGTGGTACAGTCACATGTGGCTGTGATTTTCTTTCAAAGAAACTCCTTCCCACACGAGGTTCAGATGGTCTGAATGTAAGGACTATTCCACAGCAATTATTTATGTTTGAACTGGCCTAACATGTGGTTTTATGAATTAAAGCTTAGCCTTGGCTACAAGATGTCAGTCCTAGTCTTGCATGCTCCCTCTGCAGCATTAAAAAAAAAAAGGATTTTCAAACTGTTGCCTGGTGTTTCCTACCCAAAGACTATGCTCATAATTGGGCAAAATGTTAACATCCATTTTGTTTCAACTGATTTTCAAATCCATATTCTGTTTACTTCTATAAATTAACCTGTCTTGAGCCCTATGGATGGGGAGGGCCCAAAATGCAAATCCATGCAGAAATAAATGGCATTTGTATGCTCGCCAGTACAAGATATTCCATGAAAACAGACAGTAATTATAAGCGCACAAAATGCCAAGAGAAACAGATACAAATGCTATCCTGCGCTTTTAGTGCTCAAGGAAAAGCTATCCATAAATCTGTGTAATTGAGCTGACAATTATTTTAATCATTATTTTGATCATTTTGCCATTCCCGGCTTCAGATTCTGCCTCTAGTTCTCGACTGCACATTCCTTCAGCCTCTCTCGGCGCAGGGAGAGTTAAAACCAATATTTGTAGATAAAGAGGTAAACATATTTACATTCAGTTTTTCACACTTTATGCATATGTCATGCAGTGAATAGTTTTAGAGGTATGTTTGTACTATCTCTCCAGAATTTTTACAGTCTGCAGGACACAAAATCTCTATAAAGTGACTTATTGAAATAGAGGCAGATTGGTAAAACCGTTCCTCTCATATGAACTGTGAAGAATGATCCTCTAAATGAAATCAGGAAGGAACTGGACAGAATCTTGTTTAATGGTGTGACAAAATGAATCACTACTATTCCAAGCATCCATCACTGCTAAAAGGGGACCACAAATGATCTGTGAACTACTATATATTGATTACTCATGTACTACAAGTGTCGGATTTAATGTTCACACACCATGGAAAGGCGGCAGGGACAGATGGTGCCTTAACTCTTCTTTGATAGATTTTAATGGTGAAATATTGATTTCTATCTGGCCAAGGCCTGCTGTTAGGGGCCAAAGTCATTTGTTGGGTATAGCTGGACACCCAGTCTGCGAGGGGTAATCAATCATTTTTGGCAAGGCAGGTGAAATTCTGAAAGAGAAGCACCTTGGGCTCCCAAACTGATATCAAGATGCGGCGGAGAGACCAACAGATGCACAGTCCACACACACACACACACAGACACACAAAAAAAGAGCCTCCCTGAAATTGTGCTTGTAAAGAATTATTAATGATAAGACATGTTTACTGAGGAGAGCCACAGCGAATCAGAGCTGACATGAAATAGGCTGGGAGCCTCGGTGAGAAAATGAGCTTCTCGCTAAAAGGGACTATATTTTATTTAAACATCCGTCTAGGGCTGAAAACGCAGGTAATCTGTTGTGTTACAAGCCAGTGGCTGTTCTTGCCATCCAGAGAGATAACACTGAGGAGCTAATAGGAACACATCAATCACAATCAGCCTGCAATTCCAGCGGTGTCTTCTCTTCCTCGCTCCTTTTTAAGTTCCTTAATAACGATGATAACATAGTTCTGGGCTTGCGAGAGGGTTTCTTCCCTCTGAGGGTCGTATTCATAAAGTGAATAGGCTGCAAAGTCAGCATCTCACTCCTATGGAAAAGGTGGGGAGGTAGTTGGGGGACGGGGGACGGCAAGGACTAAGAAATTGACATAGGTCTATGATTGGTGTGCGTGTCTCTGGGTGTGTACATTCAAGTGTGTTTGTGTGTGTGTGTGTTTGCGTTCTTTTAATAAAGCTCTGACATTTCTTTGCTGCCCCCTCCTCTCCCCTGGGAAGAATATGATGCTCGCTGGCCTCTTAAGGCATCCCAGGAAAAGCCTCAATGAATATTCTTACATTCAAGGCGAAGGCGACGAAAGGCCATGTGATCTGATTAGCGAATCCGTGTTTGTTCTTTTCCTTTCCTATAATGACACGGGATAGCGACAGGGCCATGGGTCAGACCGTTGGTCGATCTAGTTCAGGAGTGCCTACACTGACTGGCAGCCACTGTCCAGGGTCTCAAGCAGAGGCATCTCTGCAGATGCCAGGAACTGAACCTAGGACTCTCTGCATGGAAAACAGATGTTGCACCACTGAGCCACACTCCCCCCCCCCCCAGTATCAAGGTCAGACATTGGCTCACCTAACACAGCAGTGTGTTTACGCCTCCTGGCAGTGACTTTTCATGATCACAGGTTTCGGTGGTTCTCGGTTTTGTTACCTGAGATTCCCATTTTAAGTAGGATTTTAATCTGTGACTTTTTGCATGCTAGGCTCCTTGGTAAGTCCTTCACTACCGAAAGCTTTCCCTCTGCTCCCAGAGTGCTGACTGAATATGGCTGCTATTATGGGAGTGAGGAAAATATATTCTTCATATGCTCAGAGATGTTTTCTAGGATCACTTCACATTTTCACGATGAAACCTAGACTTTGGAAAGAGATCCTGGGCCTCAACCCTGGTTAAAACACAGCTTAAAATGGTAGAGTGGGACTCAACTCTCAGTCTGTATAACAGGGAGAATAATACAAAGTGCATCTTCCCTGAAGAGGCAGGTAAAAATGAAAGATTGTAGAGCACTTTGCATGGTTAAAGTGTTGTATAAATAACCATAATGCTACCTAGCCATGCAGTCAGCAAGGTGCCCCTAGAAATGGGAATCTGGTCAAGGCTGATTTTTCGTTTAGATTATCTTGCTTATCTAATGATTTTTGCTTCACTGCTCAGCTCGATTGTGTTCACTACGTCGGCAGGCTATTAAAATGTCAAGGCACATTGAATTGTTGTTATCAAGGAGAGAGACCTTTCCAATCAACCTGTGTTCTCTGGGTTGCATAAATGCATAGCTAGCTAGGCAAGGTCTGGAGGGCTGGAGGGGAAGGGCGGGGGGGGGGGGAGAGATGGGGTATCAGATTCTCCCCGAGACAGATTCAGCCTTGTGTGCGCTTGTGCAGGTTAATCCAGTGCAGTAATAAAAATGCCATCTTTTGGAACAGGCATGAGACATTTCGCTCGTTTGCATTTGCAAGGGAGAGGAGGGGTGTGTGTGTGTGTGTGTGTGTGTGTGAGAGAGAGAGAGAGAGAGAGAGAGAGAGAGGAGTGAGCTGCAACTTATCTCCCTTGTGTGATACACCACCACCATCCTTGTAAAGAAAATAGAGGGAGGAGGAACCCTGGGAGGGAAAATCACTGGCCTCGCATACTAAGGAGCTTGCTGGGCTGAAGGAGAAAAACAAAGGCAAATGTCTTCGCCGTGTCGATGCCTGCCTTAGGGTTTGATAAGAAAATAAGTTCACTGTCCTGTAGGGATAAACACTAGAGACACTCCGGTATCATAATATTGAACCAGGCCTGACAGGATGATACAAATTCAGTTTATTTGGAGACACATGCACATGCACACACAAAAAATCCCTCACCACTCTCTCCACCACCTTGTTCATATAATTGTGGGACAGTTTATTACACAGAAGTACATCAGATATTGCCAGGAATCGATCTTTACTTTTCTTCCCTCGTAAACTACACAGTACATCATATTGGAGGGAGAGAGGGGTGGGGGGAAGCAGGTAATTCCCTGGATTTACTTCTTGTTTTTGGTTTTGTTTAAATCATTTCAAAAATATTTTGCTTCTTTCTCTGCATGTCTGATTCACTTTCATTTCAAACAGATGGGTTTTTGAGTGTGTGCGTGTGCATTTATTTAGTGCTTAAATGGTTTGGCGTGCTGCATAACTACATCAGCATCGGGGATCATTGACGTGGCTGAGACATTATTGTTAGTATTAATTGTTCATCTTTGCCACCACACAGACACACACAGCACACGCACGTGTGTGAACACACTTTGGTCTGCAGCACTGCAAATTTGTCCACATGGTGCAATGGAGACAGGTACAAGCTGACTCTACACATGTGCTTGTGTCAAAGAAGATATGCTTGTTGATTTTGTAGAGCTCAGCTGCTGTGCGCACAGGTACACACACTGTACACTTGTTGAACTGCATGAAAATAAGTGTACAAGTCTATAGCTCAACTATTTTGTGCAGAGGAACAAACATTGCATACTCGCTGAAGGTAATGTGTGAACACTCTTGTAGGAGACAGAACAGATGCTTGAGGAAAGACATAGTGTTTAGCAAGCCAAAATTCAAAGCCCACCATGGTTTCTCTCGCCCACACATCCTCCTTAGCTCTGTTGCCAAGCCTACTTCTCTGCTTGCTGTGTGGCACATGTGGAACCCTGGTCAATTACAAGGAACCAGGAGGAGGATAAGGGACATGTGTGGCGCTGTGGTCTAAACCACAGAGCCTAGGGCTTGCCGATCAGAAGGTCAGCGGTTCAAATCCCCGCGACGGGGTGAGCTCCTGTTGCTCGGTCCCTGCTCCTGCCAACCTAGCAGTTCGAAAGCACATCAAGTACAAGTAGATAAATAGGTACGGCTCCAACGGGAAGTTAAACGGTGTTTCCGTCCACTGCTCTGGTTCGCCAGAAGAAGCTTAGTCATGCTGGCCACATGACCCGGAAAAACTGTCTGCGGACAAATGCCGGCTTCCTTGGCCAGTAAAGCGAGATGAGCGCCGCAACCTCAAAGTCGTCCACGACTGGACTTAACAGTCAGGGATCCCTTTACCTTTACCTTTACCTAGGAGGAGGATGGATAGTGGGATCAGAAAGGAAAGGAGGATAAGCCTCTTGCTGCACAAGTAAAGGTATCTGAATGCTCTCTGAACCTGATATCCCAATCCCTGTAATGAGGTGGCCTGCTGTGTTCTGTAATGGCTGAAGCTTTGTTTGCACTAAGTTTGCAGGGAGCTTAGACAACACTGGCCATTTACTGAGCATTCATTCTCATTTGCTTGTGGGGAGTTAATTTGAAGTGACACCAAAGAAGTATTATTCTACACTTTCCAGCACATTTGCCCAACACTTTCCTTCAAGCAACAAGTCTGCTTTTTGTGAGGGTTATTTTGTGTGGGAGGGGCGGGCGGGCAGGGGCCTGTTTGTTAAACAAGAGCTCCCAATCAACTAAAACCAGGCAACCTGAACTTGCCAGCATCATGTGATTGAATCTCACCCGAAAACAGTGGCAGTCTGGAAGCATCCTTCATTAGGGCAACATAGAATAATAGAATTGTACAGTTGGGAGGGAGAACAAGGGTCATCTATTCCAACCCCCTGCAATGCAGGAAACTTTTGCCCAACATGGATCTCATGTCTTATTGTATAAGCAAGCAATGCATGGAAAGTTGTCATTCATTCCTGTTTTTTAGGCTTCATCAAATTCTGGTATTGACATGCTATTGGTGGTCTGCCATGCACATTAAGGGGCTTGTTTCTGTTTTAACATGTAATTTCTTTCCTGAAAAAATTCCAGGTTCAGTGCCAAACTCTATGTGACATTAATAGCATGAGTGCAATTAACATGATGCAGGGTTTTCTGTTTTCTTTTTAGTAACTAGCAGCTGGGTGTGTGTGAATGCAGCAGTGTGTGGTGGGCTAGATTCAGCCTCCAACACTGGTATTGTTACCGTTTCATAGCAGTTGGCAACTCAGAGATTTCATGGTTTTGGAAGATCCTGGACTCAGGATCCCTACCCTTTCTTTGACATACACGTCATCAAACTCATTGGTATGTGTACAGGTGTGTGTGTGTGTGTGTGTGTTTTTGAATGATTCCTTACATACCCTAAAGTTGTGTAGGTGTATATATTCAGATGGGTACTGAGACAGTGAAAAGCAACAAGTGTGATAATCTGGATGCATCCAGAGTCTCCCCAGATCAAGTTTAAAAGAAGTTATAAAAAGATAAGCACTCTGACATGTGTCATTATAAGATGGCCTGTTTCGTTCAGATATACAATACAGTACTAATACTAATAGTTCCATATCCCAGCCAATTCAATTGGAGGGGGGAGTTCCAGAAAGGGAACTAACCCCCAAGGTGCTAGTATTTGCCATTCACAAAACATTGCCTGCCTAATTGGTGATGAAGAAGTTAAAAGCAAAAATGGCTAGGCTAGTGTCCCTCCACCCCCATGCCAAGTCACTTTCCTTTCAACGCAGTTATGTCAAAGAAATGCTTCCCAAAGATGGAAGGAAGATAAGATACCAACAATAGAAGAATGGCAATCGAAAATGATGGACTATACAGAAATGGCAAAACTTACAGAAAAGCTCAGAGACGATGCCACTGAGAAATTTAAAAAGGAATAGGAGGCATTTATTGTATATGTACAAAAATATTGCAAACAAGTAGAAACATTGGCAGGCTTTGACTAAACACTTGCAAGCAGTTAAAATAAGATAAAGTTTATGGAAGGAAATTTGAACTGAAACCATAAAAACTGATGGTATGTAATTAAGATAAAATAACAGGAATAAGAAAAAGAGGTTTAAGTATACTTATGCAGAAAATATATATATTCAATGAACCAGGAAAGGAAATGGAGGGAAGTGAGGAGGTTAAAGAGAACCTCCAAAAATATGTTTTTTATTTTTTATTTTAGTTCTTATATTCCATGTTGGATATTTTGTATTTCTCATTCTTCTTTTTTTTTTTTTTTGATGGAAAATAACTGTTGAATTTGAAATTGTAAAACCAATAAAAAATTATTTACAAACAAGGGGGGAAATGCTTTTTTTAAAAAGTGAACTCACAAAACAGCCTGGAAGTGCCCTATGGATGGCATAAGTGTGATAAAAATCCAAATTAAATGTAAAAAAAAAGACCATGGGCTGGCATTTTGATGAAGACACTGTGTGAAGGTAGGGATAGCCTTCCAGGATCACAGCAAAGGTCCACCTATTGCAGCATCCTGTTGTCTTGGTGACCAAAATGTTTCTTATGGTAAACCTGCAAGCAGGGCCTGAGTTCTCAGCAACTGGTGTTCAAAGGCATACTGCCTTGACAGCAGAGGTTGAGCACAGCCAACATGGCTAGTAGCCACTGATTGCTCTATCCTCCATGATACCGCAAAAAAATAAAAAATGCATGCACAAGAAGCACCAATTCCCATCTAGACGCAACCTAAGCCAGGTACCATTTTGACGCAACAAACATTTGCAATATACATTGCATAAATAAGAACTTCCCTTTGTCTTAATATGAACAGTAGTAAAGGGTAAAGGGACCCCTGACCATTAGGTCCAGTTGTGACCGACTCTGAGGTTGCGTGCTCATCTCGCTTTATTGGCCAAGGGAGCCGGCGTACAGCTTCCGGGTTATGTGGCCAGCATGACTAAGTCGCTTCTGGCGAACCAGAGCAGCACACGGAAATGCCGTTTATATCTTCCCGCAGGAGCAGTACCTATTTGTCTACTTGCACTTTGACATGCTTCCGAACTGCTAGGTTGGCAGGAGCAGGGACCGAGCAACGGGAGCTCACTCTGTTGCAGGGATTCAAACCGCCGACCTTCTGATCGGCAAGTCCTAGGCTCTGTGGTTTAACCCACGGCGCCACCCGTGTCCCTTAATATGAACAGTACTTCCCATCAATCTCAGTTGGTGACCTCAAGTGCTATGGAGAGATGGGAAAATAATAAATAATTCTTTACTAACTTCGACCACACCACCCATTCCTCTATAAACCTCTATTATGTCTTCCTTTAATAGTCTCCCTTTCTTTCTAAATTAAAAAGCCGCAAATGCCCATTTTTTCATTGGGATGTTGTGTCAGCTCCTTGATCATTTGGGTTGCCCTCTTCACACCTTTCTAGGTAGGCAATATCCTTCTCGAGATGGAGTGACCGGAACTATAAACATAATTCTAAGTGATGCCATGCTATCGATTTATATACGGCATTATGATACTGTCAGTTTTATTTTCAGTCCTTTTGTAATCCTTAACACAGACTTTGCCTGCTTCATCCCTGCTCCACAAAGAGTTGATGTTTTTATTGAGCTATTCCCATGACCCCAAGATCTCTTTCTGGGGTAGCCATAGCAAGTTCACATCTCACCTGTGAATATTATTGTGCTAAGATATATATAGAGAGAGAATGAATGGATAATTTTACACTTGCACAGCTTTAAACTCTTTCTGGAGTTGCTCACAGTCTGCTTGAGTTTTCTTCACTGTGAATAATTTGGTTTTTTTGCAGACTTGACTAGTTCACTGCTCCCCATTGATTACAGATAATTTATAAGTTAAGCAGCACTAGTACAAATGGAGATCCCTGAAAACGTCCCACTCCTTACTTCCCTGCATTTTAAGAACTATCCATTTATTCCTAATCTGCTTCCTGTTCTTTAATTAGTTTAAAGAAGCATCAAAGGACACGTCCTCCTATCCTGTGACTGTTAGGTATTCCTGAAAGCCTTTGTTTTGGGATGTCCAAATATTAACAGATGGGCAAGATCACCCACTTCTTCCTTTCACGTTTCCTCTGATTTGGTCCTAGAAAAGCACCATCTTGATAGCACAACTCTCATGTAATATATCAGGAACATGCCAACTAACATGTGAAAGGGGTAGAGCACTGGAAAAAGACAAGGTGGGTCTGGGGGACCTCGGGGGGACCACTGTCTTGTTTATGTTCAGGAAACATTGCTTTGGAGGTCAGTTTCCAAAGGGAGTGATGAAGTTAATCATAAATCTTAACCTTTTGCCATATCTTTGCATCTTGACTTGTGCACATGAAATCTAGAAATGTCACGCACACACAAAACAATGCAGCGAAGCTATCCATTCGCTTGTATTATGAATCTTCATTATTTTCCGCTGAATTGAGTGTGTGTCTCCTGCCGATTTGATTCAGATCAGTTTGTAGTTCTACTACACACAGTGTAAATCAATGGAGTGAAATGTTGCCACTGACAAGCGTTTACAATATGGGCAATTCTTAAGAAATCCTCTCTCTTTGACTAGAGCAGGCTTTATGAGCTACTGAAGCATGGCACACATCACCATCAGCCCAGGGCATTGCTTTAATACCATGAAACCTACTGATTATGAGAGATACCTGTGGCACATATTTCTAAGGATTGGAAAAGGGCTGCGGTTAGATTGTTTTGCACACTTTCCCTGCTTCTAGCTGTAGTGTGAATGCGGATATGACACCTCTTTCCTGGTATCAAATTGGCATCAATATGCATGTCTGCCAAAAGTCCTTTGTTCTTATGGCTGCTATTATACTCGGAATGTGTCGACATAAGACTTTCCCAGTGTTGTGTGATGATCTGTTCTGTATTGCTGCAGCTGTTTATGGAGATCAGTAGAGAATATGATATCAAGCAACTACAAGACAGGCTAGAGCAGGAATGTAGAACCATTTTCAGGGCAATCTTCTAAAGGCCACCTCCCCATGGTGGGTGAGGTGAGGCCAGAGCCAAAGGTGGGCGGAGCAATGAATACAAATTTTACCTCTGTACAATAGGCTCTTTGCATACTCTTCGCTGTCCTCTGTCTACAACAACAGCAAAACACACTTCATAAAACAATCATATGAGAAACATTATTTTAGAAAGAAAAAAGAACCATGATCAAACCTAAACAAAAATAATATAGCAGTCTGTCTTCTTAACTGCTGGATCCCAGAACACCCAAGTCCCAACTAACTAGGTGAACAGTTATGATTTTAATTGCCATGTGAAGACCATCAAAATGGGGAACAACCACACTTCCAAAGATAGATACACATCTGTGGTGTCACCAACCAGAAACCCCTGTCTTGGGCAACCATCCCACAAATCATCGCTGGTGGTGGACCCACAAACAGGGTCTCCCTCGTTGACTTTAAAGCATGGATCTGTAGTTATTAAGGGCGACACTCAGCTAAACCACTAGTAGCAACATTTTGAATTGGTCCTGGTAGGTTACATGTAGCCAGTTCACAGCTTTCAGGATTGGTGAAACTGGTTCCCATCTCACTGTCCCATTTAATAGTCAGGCAACCACATTCTGCACTAAAAGAACAGAAGAGAAATGGTTTTATAATTCTCTCTCTCTCTCTCTCTCTCTCTCTCTCTCTTTCAATGAACAATGTTTGCTGAGCTCCCTTCTGTTCCCCCGAAAATCTCCCTTTGGATTTAAAGACTATGCTCAGAGCTGCTAAGCAGCTAAAATGCATGCAATTTGTTATAAAATTGTCCTATGTTTTAAGTGGCTCTTTAAGGTGAAAAGAGACTGTGTGTGTGTGTGTATTGGGGGGGGGAATCCCAGAATTTAATTAGAAAACTTTCCTATATAGAAAAACTGCTTGTAAAGTAGGTTTAGCACCAGTGTGGATTCCAGCTGAGTATTTTACTAGAATCTTTTGGGATTTACTATTTGACAGGAACGGCACAAAAGATTTGTGCACCCAAAGCAAAATTACTAGCAAAATGGCCAGCATGTTTTCAGATCAGCAGTGATTGAAAAATGTCTGACATCCCTCACCCCCACCCCTGCAATATTTGCAAGAGCAGCAGCACAGTAATTAGACTATGGCTGAATCACGTGTAGAAACCCAAGGTGGAACTGAGAGGAATTGTACTGAGAGAGCTTCCCAAATTGAGAGAGCTTCCAAAATGGAAGAGTTTGCAGACCATGCCAAATAAATTTGCAGCTTTGCCTGCTTCTTTGACCACAGTGAAGCAGCCACTTCAGGTGGAAGATTCTGGAGAGTGACACTGACATGCTAGAGAACAGAGCTGTGTGTCTCACAAGGCCCTCCTTGCACCACCTAAATTGGATTGGCTTCCCAGTGCACAACGGCACCAATGTTAACGCCTCCCCCTACCCCAGCCCAGTAGACCAGCATACCAGATATGTGGTGGCGACCTCTCCCCTGGTGACTCCTATTGTCAGCAGTAAAATCTGCTGGGCAAGCCATAGTTCTAGACTCAAGCCGAACCCCAAATGACCTCCTATGTTTCAATTTGTTTAATTGATCTCTGTTGTCAGGATAAGCTTGTCCATCAATGTGAAATGCACATTCAGTGTTCATCTGGATTTCTATTAGCATGTCTTATAGCACTGGCTACAAGGACCCATCTGAATTATGTTCACTGATGATATTGATGATAATAGCCGCAGCAGCTAATTAAACTATCATTCAACAAAAGTTCCCAGGGCAGTGATAGCGATATCACGTACTGCAATATAACATAGATTTTCCAGAACCGTGCCTTAGTGCCTGCATCAGCACACACAGTGTCGATTGTTGGAAACAAAGAAAGCCAGAGAAACACCTCAGAGAAACATCTCATGGATGTGGCAGCAGCTGCTCTAAAGGATCCACCAACCCATTTTTTAATTTTAAATTTTAAATGTAGTTAATTTATGGAAAGAGACAGCTCATGATTAGAAGTTACGTGGTGCTGGGTGGACAGTATATATATATCAGAGGTAGCCTTTCAGATGGTGCTACATTGCTGTCAAAGCTGACCAGGCTGATAGGAGATGGAATCCAAGAACATATGGAAATCACAGGATAGGCTTCTTGGGGCAAGCCCAGCACAATTCAGGAAGAGCCTGGAAGGAATTCAGTGATCAATTCCATTTCTCTTCTGCAAGGACGTTATTATTTGACATAAAACCTGGACACAGCAAAGCACTGTTTTACTTAGAGTCAAATCCAGGCATAGGCAAACTTGGCCCTCCAGATGTTTTGGGACTACAATTCCCATGATCCCTAGCTAACAGGACCAGTGGTCAAGGATGATGGGAACTGTAGTCCCAAAACATCTGGAGGGCTGAGTTTGCCTATGCCTGGTCAAACTCCTGCAAAGGAAGAGAGCTGCTAATGTTCCTCTTATATTCCAGGGTAGCAACTTTGGTTGGGTAAAATGGTGCTTGTTTGTTTTTATTGGGATCACATGGTACAGCACAGAGAGAGCTGTACCAAATATAGTTATAGGTTCACTTTATTGGTTTGCAGTGTTAGATGTGATAAATGACATATCTATTTGCAGATATAGTTTTGATACAAGATATGTCGGTCCTCTGTATATATGGCTTGTACTTCAAAGTGAGAGCATTTCAGAGTCCTGGTAGACTGATAAAAGGGTATTTAGTTTCTTAAAAAATCCCAATGTCCTTTAACTTCAGAGTTTAAATGCCCAAGAGCAAGTAACAGTACAAGAAAATTTCTTAATTCTATACTGCAGTATCAGGTAATAAACATACTATAAATCATGCATTAACTGGACAATGCATGTAAGGTTCAATAAAAGCATGGTATGAAAGTATACAAATCATTATCAATTAGTTTCCGAGACCAAATATTAATTACATGGGTTTTAGCTTCAGTTTGCACATCTTATTTTAACGTTTCTGGTTTTGGGGGTGGGGGTTTGTTAACATGTAGTAAATTCAAATAACAAATATTCAAGTTTGTCCTTTATACTTCAGCCATTAGAACCCAGTCATAGAGAAATTGGTTATAATGAAAATGGTGAAAATTAATCCCAACCTTTATGCACATAATACAGCCTTACCTAACCCATTACCTTCCAGATGGACTAGAACTCCCATGAACTCCAGCCATCACCCACCTGTTAACTATGGAAGTCTGTAGAGGAGGGCAGTATGTCTTTGCACATTACCTCTGTCTGTGGAACACTGGGACTCATGGGAAATGTAGTCAAGAGCATCGGGAGGGTACCATGTTGACAACACTTGCTAGAGACTCTTCTTGAGGTTGCAGCTGGATGTGAAAGATCTGTGACTAGAATATAAAATTAATAGCAGCCGCAGTAGGGTGTATGGGATTGAAACTGTGTGAGGATTGCAGAACTGGGATGCAAAGTCAATCCTTTCCTCACACACTTTTTTCTAATTAAAATTGCTTCCACTTCTCCTAAAGGTGTTATTTGCCTTGATGGGGGAAAACCTGAAGCTACAACATGAAGAAAGGGAAGAAGAATTAAAGAAGTGAATAATAATAATAATAATAATAATAATAATAATAATAATAATAATTTATTTATTTATACCCTACCCATCTGGCTGGGTTTCCCCAGCCACTCTGGGCGGCTCCCAACCAAATATTAAAAACATAATACAGCATTAAACATTAAAATCTCCCTAAACAGGGCTGCCTTCAGATGTCTTTTAAAAGTAAGATAGTTGCTTATGTAATTCAGTATTTCAGATATTAGGATGGTGGTTGTTTTGTTTGGATTTTATTATTTCCGTGTGTCACAACATATGTAGGGAGAAATTATTTCAGATTTAGGAATAGCTCTCTGCAAGGTCCAACAAAAACATCTCAAGTACACTGAGCACAAATACTTAGAGAGATACAACACATCCTCTTTCCCTATGCGTACCTAAAAATAGAAGGCTAACAATGTTGACACAATATAATGTTTAATATGGCTGGGTAGGTAGAAAGCAATATGGTTTTATTAATGCATGGATTTTAAGAAACTTGGTTCTCACTGGGTATGCTTAAATGCTAAAGCATAGCCATTTCCCTTTTAGCATGGGATTAGTGTAAACAATTAGTTCTAGAGTAGCTCCAGCTACTATAGTGGGACTAATCTGGATGAAGCAGCTTTAGAATTGCATTCACTTGCGTCTAACCATAATCCTACCATAACTCTGTGTGATTATAACTTACCCCCACTGATCTGTGTATGTGCCTATGCAAGCAATATGAAGCCAGCCACAGTGGAAGAGGTCCTTACTGCAGGCTGAAGGAATAAGATTTATGAAAATTGCAATGTTTATGAGATTTTACATGTTCCAACTAGAAATAATACTCTAAAAAATGGCTTTCATTGTGGGATGGCTGCAAATTCATTTATTTAATTGGACATGTAAGGGCTCTTTCCCTTAGGGTTTAAGGTAGGTAACAGGGTTATTATCCTTCCTTACCCTTGATTTCCAAACACCAGCAATACCACAAACAATTTCCGGAAGTTGCAATGAATTGGTGTTCATTGAGACTCCAGGGGAGCATAAGTCCAAAACCATGAGAAGGCCTCTTTGTGTGCAGATCTTCTACTTTAGAGAAAGGTGACAGCTCACTGGTAGGGCATCTGCCTGACATGCCCAAGAGCCCAATTTCAATCCCTGGCATCTCCAGGTAGACTCTTTCCTGAAAGCTTGGAGAGCCACTATTTGCAAGTGTAAACGACACTGAGATAGATCATGGACCAATGGTATGACTCAGTATAAGGCAGCTTCCTATCTTTCTGTGTGGTGGAGCATAGGGTGGTTTCAGCTTCTTAGGTATGCTGCGCTCCTGCCATCGAGTGACTGGATATTATGAATCATGTGACTTCATTCAGTTCCAATGAAGCCAATGGCGAAATTCAAGTATGTCAGCTTGGTTTCGTAAGGTATTTCAGAATGTTTTCATACCCATCAACTGCCCCATAAAAACCAGGACATTCCATTTCTTTCCCCCATGTACAGTGGCCATTAAGGACACCTTTCTCTTGCACGATTTTGGGCCAAGATCTCGTCCTGGACAAAAGCATTTTTTCCAGGTCCACAATCTCGCACAGGTTATGTGACTTGTACAGGATTTCGGACCTGGAAGATGGTGTCCCAGATTTGGGCCAGGTTGTGTTGGAAGGTATGTATTTTGTGTAATGAATTGCCCAGTCATTATTAATTTGTAATGTTTTAGGCCCTGGAAACCATTAACCAAGGAATTTATTGTGGTTGAGAGACTGACATTGGGGAAGGAGAAAAAGAAAAGGTTTATACCCATTTCCTGCATGCTGCAGTCCTAATCCAATAGGAATTGTGGAAGGACTGCAGCTCAGTGAGAGAGTTCATATTTTGTATGTAGAAATCTCAGGTCAAGTCCCTGTTACTTCCATAATAAGCAACTTTCTATGTGCCTGTCACCCTCAGTTGCTATTTCTTTAAAACAAGAACACATGGTAAGTGCAATCACGTCACATACTGTGGCCCTTAAGCCATGGAGCTATACCAAAAGCATAAAGCAACAACTGCTTTAGCCTCTCTCTAATCAAGTAATTAAGACTGCAATCCTATAACCACTCACCTGGGAGTAATTCCCATAGAAGTCGCTGGGATTTAGTCTGAATAAGCATGTATAGCAGCTGTACTTTAACACTTAAAATGGCATCTAGGCTTTTAGTGTATAATTCTGCTTTTAGCAAAGGTGCTGTAGTACTAATGGCCATCCCAGTACGGAACGCAGCGTCAGTTGCCCAGTGGAAAAACAAACACTATCAAAAACAGAGCATAAAGACAGGGGGTGGTGTATTGATAAATCAGTTTTGCATCCTTAGAAACATAATGTGTGAAGAATTGCAAGCTACAGAGAGCCAAGTCTTTGCACTGCTAGCCAGATCCCAGCTAAAGCCCTGAATACAATGTGCCATTATGATTAATTGTGGGTAATGAGTGTTTTATGAACCTCAGAAAGAGAAGCATTTGTTTCCTGGGTCTTCCAGCTGCAGTTTCTTGTTTTTGTTTTAAAGCGTTAGCTGAACAAAGCCAAATAGATTATGAACCACCCCAAGATTTGTTCTCTCTTCTGCTGGAGAACAATCCCCATCAGGACTGCTGGATCCATTCCTACTCACGCATGCATCCAATTCAGGAGCTTTTTTGCATGTGTGAGCCAGGAGAGCTGGAGTTGAACCACCATAGCACTGAAAATGTTTGTAGTTTCATTTCATTTTTTTCCCCAAAGAGGAAATGAAAAGTATTCTACTTGCACACACAAAAACAAAGATCTGGTCCCGCCATCCTTTTGGATACTAATGTATACTGCTCCCTATGCCCCCTCTCAGTGCATCCAGTTGCTTTTCTTTCACATAGTGGGGCAGAATCGTGACTAATTGTACCACTAGGGCAATAAGTGCTTATTATTCAAGAACAACTATATCTCTGAGCCCCACCTGAATTCCTTTTGTTTGGGCATTCATGCTATGTCCTCAACAGTACTATTTTTCTAGAAAAAGAGGTGCCAGAATTCACCACAAACACTTCCCTCATCCTCTTAGACTGGCAATGGCACCCACTTGAGAGGTGCCGGAACTGAGTTCCTGCGAGTTCCCCCTAAATTATTATTGTTATTTATTATACCACCCTGTATCTGTAGGTCTCAGGGTAGTTCACAGGATGAAATCAGAATATAAACCCACAAAATCCATAATCAAAACAAAAACAAAAACAACCCCAAAACATTTTAAAAGGGCATAGGATATCAACCAACCAAAAGCCTGATTAAATAGTAACAGTATTATTATTATTATTATTATTATTATTATTATTATTATTATTGCACCTGCAAAGGTTTTGGGGTAATCACACTGCTTCACTTCCAGTCAGTGCATATCCTCTAACTTCCTCCTGAAATCCTGTAACTTTCTATACCACTAAAGTTCTGGTTTGTTTTAGTCCTGCTTTTGCTGTGTTACTGCCCCTCTGGACAGAAACAAACAAACAAACAAACATGGTAGCACTGGGGAAGCATCACATAACAACCTAAAGCAGATTAATTCCACTACTAATTCACTGTGATTTTGTCAAGAACATGTTGCAGAATAAACCCACAACAAAACACAAAGTCTGGAGGGACAAGCTAGTAATTGTGAAATACTGCGAGAAGATAAGAGTTGCCACAACAAGAGCACTTCCTTTCTGAAGTTTAATCCTGTGGGAAGCAATGAGGTATTTTTAAATTCACATGTGAATCTGACCCTTCGAAAACTCCAAAGAAGTGGAAATGATCCTTTTTTAATCCTCAAAATAACTTGTGTTGGCGTTCTTAAACATGGCATTCTAAATCGTCAATGGTCACTTACTGCCCTCACAACAACCTCGAAAGGGTAGGCTGAGGTAAAGCATTGGCTGAAGGTGAATGTAATGGCAAAAAAAAAAGAAAAAGAAAAAGAAAAAAGAAAAGGGACCGATAACTTGAAAATATTATCTAAAGCTTCAGCCACCATACTACACAGGGTCTTATTCTAACTCTTGACCCTTATCTTTTTGTCCTCACTTTGCAGAAACCTGAAATGACATTCCTGATCATGAAAAGTCATCAGTTATGTATTTTTAGATTCTGTACTTGTTATGGGGGGGGGGTGCTCTTTAGATGTTGCTGTGTATCAATATAAACTGAATTAATAAGAACTATAATAATAATTAATGTTATACTTCAAAACATGGTGAGCCAGACCTGCTATATTTTGGGCTGCTCCTGCTCACTCTGCTGAGTGGACCTCTGCCCTGATAACACCACTGAAAGCACTTATAACTCAATAACTCAAATCAAAAGTTAATTTGAGCCAACATTGTTTCCCCACTCCGTTTCCTCTCTCCCTCCCGCCTTTGGTTTATGAATTCATACAAGAGCACCTTGTCCTGAATTTTCAAATTACAATCTGAGAAAGAGAGGGTGTGAAAGCTAGATGCTTTTTGCAGAATGAAAGGAAGACTACTTGACATTCTAAATCAGAAATAGTGCTTTTTTTGTTCTTATTATTATTGTGTTGCTGTTATTGTCACTGTCAATATTTACAGCTAAGAATAACATTAAAAGATGCCCCTGATCAGGCCTTCATTTGTGTTAAGCTTCACTGGGAATTGGCTTAAACATTGTTTGTTTAAATATACTGCTTAATATGACAGTTTCTATGCCATGTTCGGTAGAGATACAGGATGGGTACCGAAGGGTACAGCTTAAATTAATCGGTTAAGATTAACCATAACATAATAAAAACTTGAAATGTCTGCCAGTTCATTAACTGCAACTCTCCCAAAGACCTCAGAGATTGGGCAGGGCTATAAGGTATCAGGCGGTCCTTAAGGCCGCCTGGACCCAAGCTGTTTGGAGTCTTGTACATCAATACAAGAACCTTGAACCTGGTCAGGTAGCATATGGGCAGCCAGTGCAGGCCTTTAAGCACCAGAATTATGTGCTGGTGGCAGTCTATCCCCATCAACAGTCTCACTATAGTATTTTGCATCAGCTGGAGTTTCTGGATCAGGCCCAAGGCCCTGTTTGTAGAGCGATGGTCAGTTTCTGAAGCTTGCAAAACAGTAATAGTAGCTCTGACCATGTGCAAAGTGCATTTCTTACACCGCTGAGCAACCAAAGCCAGCTCCCCACTCCTTGGAACAGACAGGTACAGAGAGCCCTAAATGTAGTAAATATTAATATCTTGTACACATGAATTTTATTCCCCACCAGCCGGTGAACAGCAGAGGTGTGTGGCCACTGTGACAGAAAGAGTATCTGTTTCCTGAAAAGAGCAGCACCACTGAAATTTGAGACTCCAAGATCCACCACTGCCACATGGTGGCAGTCTCCTGTGCAGTGGCCCTCTTCTCCCTGGCTCGTGGTGAATAAAATCAGGCAAGGCATTTAGATACCAAAGTTCAATCAGAGTCACCTCCTCAAAGTTAAAGCCCAAGCAAAACAATAACACCTCACTGCCACATTTTAAGCTTCAATGTAAGCTCTTCTGTTGACCTACATTTGCAAATTCTAGTATGCTTCTAAAAACCATTTTTGCTTTTGCTTCTCTAACTTCTGGGAATGAGCCTGGAGTGGAGCTGAACTCTATTTTGAACCAGCAATTCCACTCTTGCAAAGTTTATTCTGCTTGTGTTCATTGCTAGTTCATTGTGTTCATTGCTAGTAATGTTGCATGGGAACCTAAGTAAAGAGCTGAACTTAAAAAAAAACCCTTGACAAACCAGAGCTGAATAAAGCTACAGGTTGCTAGATATAAATGGAAAAATACTGTGTGTGTGTGTGTGTGTGTGTGTGTGTGTGTGTGTGTAGAAAGAGAGAGAGCGCGCACGCGCACCATCAATGTGCATGGTGTTTTAATTCTGCAAAGTAACAAGGGGACAGGCCTTTTTCCCAGGGATGGGGAATCTTTTTTAGGCTGAAGGGGCTACATGCCATTGAAGGGTGGGGCATAAGCAAACATGGACAGAGAGGCAATGGGAACTTTACCTTTCTGAAGTAGGTTAGTCTACATACACACATGCTTGCTCATGTTCCATCCAGGCAAGCAAGGAGCATTAACAGACCTCAAGGGCATATTCCAGTGAAAACACTTTAAGTAGGGTGCAAAGGAGGGCCAGTAAGGGGTGGGTCCTGGGGAGAGTCCCAAGGGTCAGACAGAAGCACCTGGAAGGTTGCATTTGGCCCTGAGGCCTGAGGTTCCCCAGGTCTGCCCTAGGAAGCTTACACTTCAAAATTCAGCTGAGAGGGGGCAAGAAAAGGGCATGGGAAAATGGAGGCAAGGGAAAATAGGAAATCCAATGCATTCAGCTCTGTTTCAATGGAGGCGTCTGGGAAGCTGTAGAATGGATTGTATGACTTCAAATTTCAGGGAGAGGATGCTGTCTTTAAATGCTGCCTACACTGAGGGGGTGGGGGAAACCCTCCATACAAGCGGAAAACGAGCATGCAGTTCTGAGCTGCACCTTATTGTTATAAGTCACTTTGATGAATGTTGCAAATATAACTCGTGCCCACTTTCCAAATCTGGAGAATTTATTCTCCCTTCAGGGAATATTTGGCAGAAGGGTACTCCTGATTTCACTGCCTTCAAATATGGCGGATAATTTTGGGGGGCTGTTTTCTCTAATAGGCATGACCTCTAGGAAAAGAAAAAAATATAAGGGGAGTCCTGCTGGCTCAGGCTTATATTCTGTCCTGTATCCTGTTCTCACAGTGGTTAACTGGATGCCTATGAAGCCTGGAAGCAGGACCTGAGATCAACATTCTCCATTTGTGTTTCCCAGCAACTGACATTCAGAAACATACTGGGAGTATAACATCGGCCTTACATCTCTAAAAATTTTACCTTACCGTTTTTTACTTAAGACGGTAACAACACAGCTCCATGTTGAAAAATCAGCTGTAGTAGTATCTCGTTGTGCCAGAAGGTGGTGCAAACTCACTGCTCATTTCAAAAGTAGAACCTGCTTGCTTTCGGCTTTCCAATAAGCTTCTCTAGGCCTGAAAAGTGATCTGGGGTGGGTGGTGGGGGCAGACACCAGACATGGCAAGTTTTAACCTTAATAGTTTCCATAACCCCCACAAAAACAGAGCAAATTCCCTGAGAACAAACAGTGAGAGATAAGATAGCTAAACGGAGTGGAAATGTCACAGCTTTAATGATGTTGCTTTAATTCAAGAGAAGAATTCCGAAGTGTAATAACAATTTTTTTAAAGAGCTATTATCTTATTATTATGTTTTGAAGACAGGAAGAGGTTTATTATTAGCATTGAACTGACGGAATATTAACTAACTTAGGTTTTTTTTTTACTATATTATATCAGTACTTTTGTTCTTTGAAACAAATGCTTTAAAAAGATGTACATGGACAGAATAGGGAAACTTCTACTGACTATATATCCTGGGAAACTGAAATAGCACAAAGTAGCAAAGTAAAATGTCCAAAATAAAAGGTATGATGTCAATGAGGACCAAATGGAAAGAACCATATATTTTAAATTTGTGATCAAGTATTTATAATAGTTCCTGCGAATTGTTTGAAATAAGAAGAAACCATTTTGTAAATTCATACACATATATATTCCTATCAAAAATCTGACAAAGAAATACAGAGCTTTCAAATATAAGAAACCTACCCTTTTTTTGGAAACAAAAAGTTTCCTTGTTATTTAAATTTTATCTAAACTAAGTTCATCAGTTCTAGCAAGAAGTACTGTAGAATTACCTCAAATTACCTTGAATTGTTTTCAAAGGAAACAAACAAAAACCCTCTTAAGCATTTTTGTTCTCTTTTAAAACTTGTTCACAAAGGGCCTATTTTATCTTTTATTATTTAATGATGAGGGAGATACATCTGGAGTCCAATACACACTGATTAAAGACAATGCCTCCATTGCCAAAAAGTTTATAAACTGCAGTAAATATGAATGAAATGCTAATGAACAATTAGTACTTTAAATTTCTGGCTTGTGGTTTTAATAAGGTTGCAAGGACTGTGTGCCTTTCATTGCTGAGGAAAGAACATTCTATAACAATTTGTCAAATAGTTAATACTAACAGTATATTTCATTAGGCTCTATTTTTGTTTTTCTTCTTTTATCCAGCACAGCTTGTCTTATACATTTCATGAATACTTTTCTCCTATGGTTTGTCTTTTGTTGTAAGACAATTGTAACAGGATCTGAAGAGAGTACATAATCTCTTTTGTTTCTAAGCTCATAAAAGCGTCACATTATATTAAGTTTATAAAGAATAATATGGAAAGGATGCAGAGATCGCCTATTAAAATATATTATGGTTAAGAACCACCGGGTTCATTTTTGGTTGTTGAATAACATGCATTGGGTATTTTATTTCATAATGTACTTGAGGAGGGGCAGTGAGAGTAGAGAAAAGAAAGAGGAAGTTAAATGCAAAAATCTTACGGAAGTTATCTAAACAGTTGTGGAGACAGTTTTATTACATTTCTGAAATTGCACTTACAGGGGGAGAGCATTGCTTTGGTGAAAAGAAGCACATTTCTTTCAAGTTATTAATGTATTACTAATATGCATCATTCTGGATGTGTATTTAGCTTATTATTCTGACTTTTGGTCAAGAATTGCAAAAGAAGGAAACTGCAGTAACGAAAAACTTCTTTAATTCTTATTTCAAAAAGCCATTTGTCTAAAAAGTTACAACTTAAATCTTTTGTAAGCACTCCTAACACCTCTTAAATCAACTGCTGATCTCCTACAAGTGTAGTAAGATTATACCATTTTTTTACCTTAAAGATTCCCTTTAGATACTGTCATTACATAGCAACTATTTCTTTCTGTAACTTTTTGTTACATTTTTTTTTTTGAGGTAACACACGGAATATTCCTCACACCAACACCCTGGCATATTGGATTCTGTATGACTATTTGATCAAACATTTTTGAAACTCAGTGCTGGAAAGTAAGTAAATGACTGCATAAGAATTTCAACTTGAAAGTTTATTTTTAAGAGGAGTTGTGAAGTTTCTGCCCCTCTGCACAACACAAAATAAACATTAAAGTGAAAAAGAAGCAAAATTTGATCCATCTTCTAAGCTGATGCAAAAAAAAGCTGTCTCCCATTGTTTGGAGTCTTTCATCGCATCAAACTAGCATTTACGATAATACCATGTGAAATTTGCTGCTTCTTTTGAGATCAGTAATTCAGTATCCTAAAGCCATTTTCTCTCAATCTTTCGTAAGCAAGATGAATTCAAATTAATTCAAATAATGACAAAACTACTGACCTCTCTCTGTCTCTCTCTCAAATCTAGATTTACAAATTCTTACTGCTCAGAGAATACAAAGTTTCCCATCCTATTTACTTCAGCTCACGTGTCTTTAGATGTTGCACCAAAAACAGAGAGGAAAGCCAACAAACTACATTTTGTGCTTCTCGTAACCACCACTGCTAGAAATCTGTCACTGCTACCAAGAAAAACAAAAGCAAATCTGAAACAGAAAGGCTATTATTTATAGCCATCAAGATACAGTATGGCACCATATGGTGGGATTTATCAAATTCCTTCCCTTTCTCATGCAGGGCAAATAGGGCCGCATACAATTCCCCTTTGCTAGCCTCTCATTCATTTACACCAGGGGCCAAACCCTGCTCATCTTACCCAAAGATCAGCGCTCCTAACTTCAGCAGGAGTCCTCATGTGTGTGAGGCAAAATAGGTGGGGGGGGGGGGGTTTAGCCCCAAGGTCTTTTCCCCACTCTTGCTCAGTCATATACAAGTCAGCATTTCTGCATTCCAATCAGTTCTAAGTAAATGCTAATAATCTGTTTCTGGCTTGGGTGATTCCTTCCTTCGCCCCCCCCCCCCAGTTGACACCAAAACATTACTCTAGCCTTTGGAAGCTTTGCGTTCAGATGGTGACATTTACCGGGTGTAAGGTTCTGTAAGGTTAAGAAGCATCAAACCTATAATAAGAGCCTCACTTCCTCTTCATTTTGTTTCCCTTTGTGTTACATAGTAGGGCAAGGAAGGTCTGTCAATCACTATCACTTCTTGTTCTTGTTCTATAAAGACTAGGTAGTCACAGCAACAGTGCTGTGACAGTCTGGTATCCATTCAGAACTCCAGGGGGGTCCTAATAGGATTGAGGCAAAGATCAAGTGAATAGTTCCCTATCTGAGATTTGTAATAACTCCGAACTGCTTGCATATACATGGCAATATACAGTGTTATGAGGTGGCTTTTAAGCGGAGAAAAGCTTTATGGCGCATGAGGCCATATTTTCGGGAGAGGGGAGGAAGATGCCTTTCCCCTGCCTCTCATTTGGAAAAGGACAAAACGCCTCAGACCAAACACCCAACTACGATAAATTAAACTCATTTCCGTCTCATGCGCCTGAACACACACAAAATTTGAATGTGTGTCATTTCCTTTCATTAATTCATTTGACCAGATCAAAGTAAATACTCTGTTTATGGAGAACAAAGAGGCCCCCTTTTTGGTATTCTGCTGCACACGCTATCAGATTCAGAAGTTTACTCATCTTTCTGAAATCTGGCAGCGGCGGCACACACTGCCTCGATCCTAGCCAAGCGACTCATGCAAAACGGCCTGATAATTTCTACACAAAACATTTTTTTTTAACATAATAAAGGGAAAGGGGGAGAGCGGTGTTTTATGAATTTGTAGTGGGGGGGGGGGAGAGAAGAGGGAAAGGAATGTTTTGTTTCGGGTTGAACTTGAGAACATGGCTTTGGCAAATTTCCGATGTACATAAATAAAGTAGAGCTCATTAAGAAGAATAAAGGAGAAGGAAATGTATGGAACTGAGTAAAAGAGCTACAAACAAAATGAACTTATTGCGAAATATAGAAGCCATTCAAGATCATTGTTTTTAAAGCTGTAGGCAGGGCTGCCGGAACCCTTTAACATGCTGATACTAAACAGAGTAATATGTCCCATTGGCCTCTTGGGGGAAGTTTCCTGAAGCACATCTTCAGTGGCTATAGAAAGGAAGGCAAAAGTTTCTTACTCAGAAAAGGATTTTAGAGCTGGCATCAGTTGAGCTGCGTGCTTAATCACTACCATTTGGGATGTTGCATTTTTTTAGTGATTTCCCCCCAATATTTCCCCCCTATTTTTTGCTCTGGTTGTGGTTTTACTTATGACTGAAAGTCACCCTCGTTATAGGATGAGGTGTGATATAAATATTCTTAATTAAATACTTGGATAGGATGGCTTAGGCATACCTTACAGCATAGGATTAGGCTCCACAAGAATTGCTTTATTTAATTATTTGTTTTAACCGAAAATTTCTACTTCACCTTGTTTTGGAGTGTGTGTGGAGTTGCACCACCGAGGTATTTAAAAATAAGTAAGGAATATCTACACATGACAACCCACCTGCCTAATGACAGCCCACCTATTAAATGATGTAGTCCCTGTCATTAAAAAACCAGGCCAAAGCAAAACTAACAATTCTTTTGACTGAGTCACAAGCTCAGGTCTTGGCATATCATCATGGAAAAGTAATCCCACAGTCACGGAGCAGGAACCAAGAGCTTCTCTATATATGATCTTTCTGGCACGTATAAATTATAGTTCAAAGAACAGTGTCTTTGATCATTTGTTTCTTGGAAGAACCTGTATGCTTTCAAGGGCCAGATCTGACTATCTTCTTTATATGATTAGCTTTATTAAATCTAAAGCTCAGATGAAATTTATCAGAAGATTCTTTGAGAATTTTCTTTCTTCCCCCTTGGAAAAAGAATGCCACTTTTGCAGAATTTTCTCTGCATTTTCTTCATCATTTCTTCCTTCCTGGAATGTTGCTAGATCTGATGAATTGTAGAAGATGAAAATGGTAGCCATGCAGCTCACACAGTAGTTGTTTCCACTTGTGATTTAAGGGTGAAAAACCAAGGCGGGGGGAAACAACCAGTGCTACTGTCATGGCTAAGGTGAGCCCCACCCCTGAGAAAACTGTTGGAGAATATACTGTCCTGGGATAATTTCATTTAAATGCCCCACAGCCATTTCCTGAGGGGAGAGAGACTGTGTTGGCCATTAGTCTATGGTTTTTCCCATCTGCCTCGCCCCACCCTTCAGCCCTAAGAGCCTTCATAAGGGAGCTGATTCCTGAGGAAGAACCGTGAGAGGAGAGAGACTCTGTTTGCCATCAGGAGGCTGATGGTTTCGCCTGTACTGGTCAACCTCCAGCCTGAGGATGCTTCAGAAAGGAGTTGCTGTCATGGTCATTATGTCTATGTGTATTTTAACGAGCTGAGTAGGGTGAAAGATTGAGTCATGGGAGTGTGTATATGAATTTAACAGTGCTTAGTTTGTCTTTTGATTGCTATTTTGTTAATGCTTTTAATTTTGTTTTATAGATTATAAATGCTGTATTGATGATCATATAATAAGACTTTTGCTTTAATTGTGAGGTTTAGCTTATTTTTTACTCATTGCTTTGTTAACAGTGTTTTATAGATAGTAATTGCTTCATTGTATTTGTGATACTAGGGATGCGGGTGGCGCTGTGGGTTAAACCACAGAGCCTTGGGCTTGCCAATCAGAAGGTTGGTGGTTCGAATCCCTGTGACGGAGTGAGCTCCCGTTGCTCGGTCCCTGCTCCTGCCAACTTAGCAGTTTGAAAGCATGAAGTTCAAGTAGATAAATAGATACCGCTCCAGCGGGAAGGTAAACAATGTTTCCGTGTGCTGCTCTAGTTCACCAGAAGCGGCTTAGTCATGCTGGCCACATGACCTGGAAGCTATACGCCGGCTCCCTCGGCCAATAAAGCGAGATGAGTGCCGCAACCCCAGAGTCAGTCACGACTGGACCTAATGGTCAGAGGTCCCTTTACCTTTTTATTTGTGATGCTCTATTATGTTCTATCATGCTATTATTTTTTAATGTTTGTAAGCCACTTTGGAATTCATTTGAATGGAAAGCGGTATAAATGGAAAATGAAATCATGGAAAATGAAAGGGATGGGACAGAGAAGGACCGTTTCTGTCTTGTTTCCCCCCTAGATGTGTGATGGAAGGCTTGTGAGTGAAATTAATCTTGCGCATGCTCAGAGTTAAACTTGTCTGTACTGTTACTTCACTCTTTCAACACCAGGTTGACTCTTTGTACTGAAAGCACAATCCCCTAAGTACTTCTGGTGACAAACTGAGATATGTTGGCCAAGCAGTTCCTGGATTCCTCCACACTAATTGCCCACACCCAACCACATGCCACTTCTCAAACTAACATAGATTTGCTGTGTAACCAACACCCAGCACAGAGTCACTCTCCAGAGTTGTATGGTTGTAATTCTAAACAGTGCTGTTTTTATCAGGTTTTAGGAGAAAAACATACTTTAGTATGTGGGCAATTTCCAGAGATGTGGCCAGTTTAGCCTGTAAGAGCAAAAACAATAAAGAGTTATGGCTCCATAACGAGTGGAATATTTATTATGGGATGACTTTTGTGGACTACAGTCCAACTCACTATCAGATGCATTAGTGAGCCCTGTTTGGGTTTGGTCTGTCAACAGGATAAATGATGCAAGGACGGAGCTGCAGTCCAAGATAGGAAAATAGTTGATTAATGAAAATAGGGATGTCCTAAGGAAAAGCGGGATGTTCCTAGATCAAATCAGAAACCAGGACGGCTTCTCTAAATCAGGGACGTCCCTGGGAAATAGCGACACTTGGAGGGTCAGGTCTATAACTGGGTGCTGATGTGATCCTGTTGCGACCACAACATCACTTCAACCTGTTGAGGTCACTTAATTCTTTTTGCCCTCCCTAATCTGATTTTTGTTTGCCTTTCTTATGACCTGACCACTGGAAAATGTGATGCAGACTTGGTTGTTTCCCCTAAAATCAGTCCCCCCCCCATGGTCCTTATACTTTTTTTACAGGTCTCACACAGCATAAGTTTGAGGACAATTTACTAAAACATTATCCACTTTAGGGATTAAATCTATTCAGACTAGAACTGGGGTGTGTGTGTGTGTGTGTGTGTGTGTGTGAGAGAGAGAGAGAGAGAGAGAGAGAGATACTTGCCCCCATTCCCCCCAATTAACCATCAACAGCGTGCAGCTGGTGTGAATGGCATATAATGTGTGGTCTGTTAGCTCTGTTGTCTTGTAGCTGCTGATTTGCATTGAATTAACATACTTTCATCATGGGACGTAGGTGGCGCTGTGGGTTAAAGCCTCAGCGCCTAGGACTTGCCGATCGAAAGGTCGGCGGTTCGAATCCCTGCGGCGGGGTGCGCTCCCGCTGCTCGGTCCCAGCGCCTGCCAACCTAGCAGTTCGAAAGCACCTCCAGGTGCAAGTAGATAAATAGGGACCGCTTACCAGCGGGAAGGTAAACGGCGTTTCCGTGTGCGGCTCTGGCTCGCCAGAGCAGCGATGTCACGCTGGCCACGTGACCCGGAAGTGTCTCCAGACAGCGCTGGCCCCTGGCCTCTTGAGTGAGATGGGCGCACAACCCCAGAGTCTGTCAAGACTGGCCCGTACGGGCAGGGGTACCTTTACCTTTACCTAACATACTTTCATATTATTGCTTTCTTGCAGTGCAAGAAGAGTCTGCCAGCTATACTCAGTGACCACTAGGATGACCAGCGTTTGACTTACAAAATGCTTCTATCTGTGTAGGGCTGGTGAGTGAAACCATGTGGATTAGATTAGACAGAGAAGGAGGGCAGAGAGAGAGGGGGGGGAGAGAGCAGTTCTCACAGCTGCTATTGACATGCTGTACTGCCACCCTCAGCCTGGGAGTTGCAAGGGAGGCAGAGGGACTAACCACATGCACTTATTATAGTCTTCTATTCAGCCCCATGTGAAAAAGTGCCCGAGGATGGGCGTTTCCAAACTATGATCTGAGGAACACAAGTGCCCACGAGATTCATTCAAGTACTTCGTAGTATGTTCTCATTAAATGTAGGTGTTGATTTTTAATGCTTATAATTTATTATAATTTGGATTCAATAGACTCACCCACAGGGACGCAGGTGGCGCTGTGGGTTAAAGCCTCAGCGCCTAGGACTTGCCGATCGAAAGGTCGGCGGTTCGAATCCCTGCGGCGGGGTGCGCTCCGGCTGCTCGGTCCCAGCGCCTGCCAACCTAGCAGTTCGAAAGTACCTCCGGGTGCAAGTAGATAAATAGGGACCGCTTACCAGCGGGAAGGTAAACGGCGTTTCCGTGTGCGGCTCTGGCTCACCAGAGCAGCGATGTCACGCTGGCCACGTGACCCGGAAGTGTCTCCGGACAGCGCTGGCCCCTGGCCTCTTGAGTGAGATGGGCGCACAACCCCAGAGTCTGTCAAGACTGGTCCGTACAGGCAGGGGTACCTTTACCTTTACCTTTTTAGACTCACCCAAGTTTCCAAGTGCTGTACGTAAAAATTTCAAAAAGCATACAGTGGATTAAATCAATTAAAATCAATAATAAAAAACAGAAACTTCATTAAAATGCCTGCTGGGATACAATGGTTTTTGTCACGTGCCTGAAGTTCAGCAGGGAGGAGGCCCATGCCTGATCACAACTGGCAGGGAGTGCCACATAAATGGGTCTGCAATACTGAATGCATGGCTTCCGGTGACTATGAGCCATGTGGGACCGCTAATGGAGACTCCCCCAAAGATCTCAGTGACTGGGCAGGGATAAAAGGAATCAGGCAGTCCTTATGCTTTCCTGGACTCAAGTTGTTAAGGGCCTTGCAAATTAATACAAGCACCTTGAACTTCGCCTGGTAACATGGGCAGCCAGTGTAAGTTTTTAAGCACCAGAGTTAATAGCTGGGAAATGTACAGAATTGCAACCACGCATCAGCAAGGACAAGGGCAGCCTGCTGTTCCAGTTTTTCCATACGGTTTGCAGAACAATGAAACACCAGGTTCAATGGAGATATGAAGAGGAGATCTAAGTCCTAAGCGAATATGAATCCAGTTGGTTATAAATAAATATGCCAGTTATATGGCATGTAATGGAAAGATGTTGCTGCTATTTATCAGCTGAACTGAAAGATGGAATTTTCCTGATGAATCCTGCATTAGGGGCAAAAAACCCCAGTTGTCCACCCCCACCAAAATCCCCCAACAAACACACTTCCCAAAGGTGCATCTCATCACAAGATGAACAAAGAGCAAAGCTATCACTTGCATGATGGATCCTTGCTAACTTCCTGACCGGAGGGTCTGGCCTTCAGATTTTATAGAAAGAAAGAAAATATGACATTAGAAGTCTTCCTCCTTTCTTTTGCCCAGTTCTTTACTCCTCATGGTGCTTTGGTTATTTTTTGATCTTCATGAAAACAGTGCCAGAGAGAGCGTTGTGTTTGGTTTGGTTTGGTTTGGTTAGCAGATTAGTATTTCAAAGAAGCAATAGCATTTTACTGTTGGAATTCTTACTGAGTTGAAAGTCATGGTTCTTAAATGTGTCTCTGTGTTTCTGGCAACTGGGGACCCAGCTCAGGGAGCTTGTAAGGAGTGAAAAGCTAATTATCCCATTCAGCAGTAATGGGGGTTTGAATTAAGGTCATGCCCTCTAGTGCGGGACACTTGACAATCCTATTCTGTCTTCCAGTAGGGATGAGAAAATCTGTCAATTTTGACTTGTCTCAGTTTTCCAATCTTAAGTTCAGTTCTCCACATTTTCATATGAGTTTGTGATTATTATTTTTTAGTCCTTATGAAAATTCACCAGCATTTTAGTGAAAATTTCTCCATTTTTTTGGGAAGCAATTTTACCTAATGTGCACATTTTGGCAAATCAAGTTTCCCTAATATAAATAGGGTTGCACTTCAGTTACTGTATTTTTTCAGGAAGTGTGAGTTAGATAGGTTTGCCTTTAAAGGAAAACTGACATGAATTTCTCTCCATCCCTAACTTCCAGAGGATGATGGGAAAAGAAAGGGGAGAGAGAGAAAAGAGTGTGCCTAGGCTTGCTTACAGAGAAGGTAAGTCTCAGGGTGCCTACAGACTGCCACTATTTTGCAAGCAGGATTAAGTTGCATACAGTGGTACCTCGGGTTAAGTACTTAATTCGTTCCAGAGGTCCATTCTTAACCTGAAACTGTTCTTAACCTGAAGCACCACTTTAGCTAATGTGGCCTCCTGCTGCCACCACACTGCTGGAGCACAATTTCTGTTCTCATCCTGAAGCAAAGTTCTCAACCTGAAGCACTATTTCTGGGTTAGCGGAGTCTGTAACCTGAAGCGCATGTAACCCGAGGTACCACTGTAACAATCAACCTAGCTTGAAGTTTTCAAAGATAGGAATCAGCCATTGCATCTTTTTGTGTGTGTGTTTTTAAGAGAGAATAAAAATTAATTTTAAATGAAATCTTCAAAAAATACAGAAGTACATAATAGAACCATAGAAAGCAAAGCAATGGGTTTTAAGATGCAAAGCCATGCCAACCTTTATTTATGAATTTGTCTCCACATATTCACCACATATGACATTTATGCCTCATTTTCCAACACACCATCTGGAATAATGAACTGGCTCTACTATAAATTCCACAAGAGTGCATATGGAGCAGGTAACATAGGAGCTTAAGAGGAGCTGGATCAGGCCAATGGCCCATCTAGTCCAGCATCCTATTCTCACAGTGGCCAAACAGATGCTTGTGGCAAGCCTGAAAGCAGGATGTGAGAGCAACAGCATTCTGCACACCCGCAATTCCCACCACAGGTGATTCCTCTGAACTGGAGTTCAGAAGCATATCAGCTCATGGCTGATAGTTGTTAGCATTGTTCTCTCTGTGTTTGTCTAATCCTCTTTTAAATCCACCCAAGTTGGTGGCCATCACTACCTCCTCCTCCGAGAGAGTTCCATAGTTTACGTGCTGCGTGAAGAACTTTTTGAAACTCCTCCTGTCTAACGTCAACTGAATAAAATTAAACCATATTGAACAGAACTTGACTTGTTTTATTTGGCCCCTAAGCAAGCATACCTTTTATGTCAGCTTCTTCATCCCAGAATTTTGTGCAATTTTTGGCCTGGTGAAGTATTATGTAAAGCCTGACCCTTTCACATTACTTTGCAATCTTTTTGTCAGTCCTTTCTTAAGACAATGCTGAACTATAGATATTTAAGTAACTGGAAATACCAGTGCTCTTCATCTCAAGCTCTAGAAGAAGAAGAAGAGTTTTGGATTTGATATCCCGCCTTTCACTCCCTTTAAGGAGTCTCAAAGCGGCTAACATTCTCCTTTCCCTTCCTCCCCCACAACAAACACTCTGTGAGGTGAGTGGGGCTGAGAGACTTCAAAGAAGTGTGACTGGCCCAAGGTCACCCAGCAGCTGCATGTGGAGGAGCGGGGACGCGAACCTGGTTCCCCAGATTACGAGACTACCACTCTTAACCACTACACCACACTGGCTCTCTACAGGAGACATCAGAGTTATCATTTGAAGAACTGCTGCAAACTTTGCAGGTCCAGGTTCTCTCCATTCCTGCTAGAAGAATGAAAAGTTCTATGGAATCGTGCGGGATCTCAATTTCAAATCTAAGCACAGTATTACGTTTTGCTAAGAATGGGAAATAGAGGTAGTGCAGTGTATATTGCAACGACTTCCCTAATTAAATGGAGAACATTTCACATTTTTGTATAGAAATAAGACATATGAAGATGATGACTTTTCACTTTATCTTAAATTATCAAGGGTATTTCAAGGTGGATACTTCAGGCATTTGGGAAGTACCGAGATGTATGCCATGCAAGCTCATCCCATCATTCTAACAATTTTTTGCTGCTGTTGTTTAAGTGAGGTTTGGCAATTAACTGGACAACAAATAATGGTGAGAACTGTTAGAATTATTAATGATTCTGCACACAAATGACTGAATAAACCAAGTGACCACAATCCCATACTCTCTTGAAACAAGTAAACTATGTGAATAAATAAATGCAGACAAAGTATATGAGCGAGTTCAGAAAATGGATGAGGAAAAGCTTACTTTTCATAATATATCTTAAGAGATATCCACTCTTGCTGAAATAATGTGACTGCCAAACCCTAAGAAATTAGATTCATGAAAGGCAGATGGATTTAGGAGACTGGTATGACAATGAAGGATAGGACTGAAGCGTGGTATGCACTTTTTATTTATTTATATGAAATATTTTAATCCTGCCCCTCTGCACTTTTGAGGTAGGTTACAATAAATAAACAGAAAGTTCACAACATTCCAAAAGCTATAAGGACAATATTCAATAGCAGAGGGAGAGGGGAAAATCTACCCATCACCCATCATCAAATTGCCAGGGCAGAAATAAAAACATGGGTGCTGGATGGCAGGGGCATTTCGTCTTTTTTTGGTGCCCAGGACAATTCCTGTGTCAGGGTGCTGTCAGCGGCTCCCAGCTGGTTGCCCAGGAAAGTATAAAGACAAGGGAAAGTTTCCTTCATTCCTTTTTTATTTCCAACTTTACAGAGAGAAGCTATAGAACCCAGCCTCTTGGATAATGGCATTGTCCTGAGTGCCCCCTTCTCTCCCATTTCCTCATTTGTCATCATCATCTCCTCTATGGCTGCCGCTAAGTGCCCTCTGTCTTTGACCTCTTTGCTCTCCTACTTTTAAGGCTCGCCAGGTTCTGGGAGATGGTGGGCCTGGTATGCTTTCTAGTGACAACATGTCAGCTGCTGCTCCGGTTCTGCCTCCTCTTCCTCCTCTCCCATTATTTCCCAACTTTCCCCCTCATCTGCCGCAAACCACTGTTGCAAATCTATACAGTTTTCCTCTTCCTTCTCCCTGGAAGGGTCAGGCTGGGGAGACGGTCTCCACCATTCCTCCTCTGCCCAGTCCCAGACATGTTGTTACCCCATACCATGCCTCCTGGGGCTCATGGGAGTTGGTGTCCAACAACATCAGGAGGGCCACAAATCCCCTATCCCTGCTTTAAGATGCTGTGACTCACTGGGCTTCCTTGGTGCACCTTTAAGGTGTGCAGACAGGCAAAACAAAAACAAAGACTAGGCACATTATGATCTGATGCTGAGAGTTACTTTGGTCACCTGCTCAAGTCTCTCTGCTTGGTAAGTACGTCCACCACTTTGCAAGTGTCGATTTAATTAGAAGTTCCAGATCAGACCTGCATGATACACTTGTGTGTGACAATTCCACAGAGCTCACCATGCCTGGCATCTTCGTGCTGGGTGTGGAGAATGCAGCTGAATGGGGCACAGTTTTGGGCAACCTGAGAATGTACCATCCATTTTGGTGTACCACCTACCTTGGGCCTGCCCATAAAAAGCCAGCCTAGCATGAGAGACTAGGGTGATGTTCACTGTTTCCAGGAACTTTTCTTGTTGTGAGGTTTTTGTGGGTGAGCTGAGAATTTGTTTGACCCTGAGAGAGAACCTGAAGACTGAAAATGAGGGTGTGCCAGAAGAGCAATGAATTGATACTGCTTTTTATATACGTTAGTAACTCTGTATCAATGTAACATTTTTATATGTAAGTATGTACTTCTGCAATATTTTGTTTAAGTTGTCTGTTGTTGCTAGAGTTTTTTGTGCACTGCTTAGAGATATTTTTTAATCTATCAAGTGGTATAGAAATAAAATAATCAAATCAAATAATCAAAAATTAAGTAAGACAAAGAGGAAGAGGCTCTATGGAGAATATTGAATGACCACAGCAGAATATCAGCTATTATGGAACCCACCCACTTCCTTCAATGCACAGCCATGAGCAGAATATGTGATGATGATGATGATGATGATGATGATGATGAACAAAATGGCTGTACTTGAGTGCTGGCTGAGCTTCCCACCTGCATGTTGTTTTGTTGATGTCATCTCCATCCTTTATTTGTTAGGGGTCCCCCCCCAAAAAAAAACCTTATTGTGAAATATTTTGTGGGCTCGGGGAAGCATTTGAATGGGACTTCTTTCTCCCCACAATTTATGGCAACCCCATTTGATGACTGGGCAAATGATTCCATTGAGCTCCTGTCTTAATTAGGAAGGATATGGGAGGCAGAGTTCTATAACCTTGTGCAAATCCTTCCATTGATTGTATGTCTTTGGGGAGAAAGGTTGCATGAGAGGAAGATCTATAACAAGGCCGGGTTCTTGCATGTGCTTTGGTTGAGAGTAACTTTCATACTTCACTACACCAATGATGAAAATTGTATCCTGATATAGCTCAAATGATTTGCAAAACCCGGGGATGGGGTGCAGAAAACCCATTCTGAAAATGAAGCATTAGAGCATGAGTAGAAAACCTTTCGAGGCTGTGGGCTGCATTGTCCTAGCAGAAAGCTGCCAGGAGCCCATCCCAGTAGTGGGCAGAGTCGGACCACCACACAATCAAACACCCTTAACACAGACAGCTACATCTGCACTCACAATTGCATACAAAGGCCGTTCTCTTTCTCTCCCCCATCCTTCTTATGGGTTGCTTGGCAGAATGCTCCCCCCTCCTCTCTCTGCACCCTGCCTAAAACCGTTCTCAGGGTTTGTGCACAGGATGCATGTGAGGAGACGGGGTGGGGCAGTGCTGTTGTGCAATTAGAACTCCTTGCACTGATGGGACTCAAAAGCGGAACACTGCCCCTAGAGTCAAGACGTTGTTGGATTCAAACTCCCATCAGCTCTACCCTAGGATCACCAAATGGCCAGGGATGCTAGGAGTTGCAGTCTAGAAAACATGTGGAAGATCCTGGTCAAGAGGAATGGGAGAAATGGTAACTACATTATTCAGTTGTAATGACCACCCCTCTGCCCGCATACTACTCCTTTGTGTCAGCAGAACATCTCTTGGATGCTAAATCACATTTCCCCTGCCTAGTCCTTTTTACCTTCTGGTTAGGGAACTAGGTTCTGTGGTGCAGACATCCCTGTGGAAGTTAGAGCACACAAGGGCTTTTGATTACAATTGTACTATTTGCTTTGCACTAGCTATAAATAACCAGTTCTGTAGATAACTTAGGCTGTGCATGACTGTTAGCTGTGATATAGACAGACATTTTCACCCTGAGCAAAATCGAAGGAAAGCTTAACATTATAGTGAGATCCTGGGTTTGGCAGATTGCGTATTTATATACAGGCAATGAGAAAAAAATATATTTGAACATCTGTGCACATTAAAGGCTACATTGGTAGTTTGTTTTATTACTCAGTAGCTTCTGTTTAAAGAATTATTTTAGAGCATTCCAGGCTCTGCTGAAAATGTTTGGTTTGGGAGCTATTAATAAAACATGCATTCAAGGTTTAACTTCAGCAGTCCTGGGAACAATATCATGTAATACTTCTGAAATGTCAGAAATCTGGCCTGTGTTTCTGCAAAGGAGGAAGCCGAGCTGGAGAAAAGATGGTGTGCTGAAACACAAATACTTTCTGAACGCTCAGATTTTAATCTCCTTGGGCCTCTGCTTCCCATTTGGTACCCTGGAGATGAGAATTGCCCTCCCTCGACCTTGGCATGAGATGTAATTCATTAATGCCTTTGGAGTCCAACTATGAACACCACCGAAAATGCCTTGATATATATACTCCCCTTTGAATTCACAATCCAACAGAGGCACAATTCTGCTCATACCGGAGTTAGTGGCAAAAAATAATAATAAAATAAAATCCATTGACTTTCCAACTTGGCGCAGCTGCTTCAAATGCCTAGAGCACAAACCTGTGCGGGAACATTAGCACACAAGTTACCAACTTTATTGTTTCCTGATTTAAGGCTGGCACAATCCCCAGCTTCCTTACCAGGGAGTTAATCCCACTGAACTCTTGTTTTTAGGATCGAGCTGTACTATTGCAAGGCGGCATGTTAGCTAGGGATGGAAGAATAGGACTGTTTCAGTTTCTCTCAGAGATACTCATTTATCGAGCCTTAAAATAAGTTCTCCACATTTCCAGATCAGTTTGCTGTTTTAAAATCCTCTTGAAAATTCACCAGCATTTTAGTGAAAGTTTCTCCTTATATATACTCTTTTAATGCTGATTTTTGCAAATCATATTTTCCATGATATTTATATATTCCCGAATGCATTTTTATGCAAGCTTTTACCTTAGTATGTGCATTTTTGTACACATGACGACTGTAAAACTGCACTGCAAAATTCAGAGAAGTGCGAGTATTGAGTGCCAATTAAGTAGATTTGCCTTTAAATGTGAACTCAGTCAAATTTCTTCCCTGTCCTTAATGCATCCTACACAAAAATACTCTATGGGTGCCTCCAGACTATCACTATTATGTAAGAGGAATTCAAATGCACACCAGAAAATTAGGTTTGCACAATTAACTGGAGTTAAACACCCTGTTGCACTAATGCAAGTAATTCACTTAAAAAGAACAAACCAGAATTTTTATAATTAGGAAAGTGATAGGGGAAAGCAGGTTGTGGATAAATGATACCTAAATGGGACTATTGTGGCTGATTATAGTTTGTTGATTTAATAATAATAATAAATAATAATTTATTTATACCCTGCCTATCTGGCTGGGTTTCCCCAGCCACTCTGGGTGGCTTCCAACAAAAGATTAAAATACAATAGTCCTTCAGATATTAAAAGCTTCCCTAAAGAGGGCTGCCTTCAGATTTCTTCTAAAATTCTGGTAGTTGTTTTTTCCTTTGACATCTGGTGGGAGGGCATTCCACAGGGCAGGCGCCACTACCGAGAAGGCCCTCTGCCTGCTTCCCTGTAACTTCATTGGTTGGCTTATTTAAATAAAACAAAGAGAGATTTGAATACTAAGTTATGTCCAGGAACAATGAATTAACTATGTCCCATCTCCTAAAGTACAGCCTAGTTTTCAGCCTCCCTTGTCTTGGTCTAGGAGAAACCCTATGTGTCTGGTTTTAGAGCTCTGTTAGGGAGCTCTGTTTGTATATACAACCCCTTTTTAAAAAATCTGTTATACTACCAAAGCCTAGGTGGAGCCCAAGTGAGTCATGAAAGCTCATGAGATCCCGCACTGGCGAGGATACCAAAACATTGGATCGTGTCCTCTTGGTATTTTCACACTTTCTCCACCCAAAGAGGTCATTGTTTCTCATCCATCCTATCCTATGATGTACTGTCTTACTGCTTCCTGCCTGGATGCCATTACAGATAAACATGTCATTATGGAACTTCCAAAATGTGAAAAATGAAAGAACACTCCTGATACGGGCTTGTGGACTATTATAATGCTGGTAAAGGCATTCTTTATGTGGTTTTGGTGCTGTTTTTTATTATTTGTAGTTGCAAACACATTCTCATAACCTTTGTGTGCTTTCTTTCTCTGCCGGCTGAAACCTCTTTTGTCTGGGCCATTCCTAGCTGGAGAAGAACATTTCCTTTGTAAAGAATGAACTAAATATGACCAGAATTTCAGCATCCGTTTTATATTTCAGGCCTGTGAGTGGGAATGTTTGAAAGGTGGCAACGCAGAGCTTTAAAGTTATGATTTAATTTGGGATTCAAAAATTAAAATGCAGCTATAAGAGAAACATGAGACGACTATAATAGGCTTTCTGAAAAGAGCAATATATTTCTTGTCCATCCCAACACCAAAATAATTGGGCCTTAAACATATGGTTTCCTTTGCTGTTAGATGAAACAAGCTGTAAATCAGGGGTGGGGAACCTGTGGACCTCCAGATGTTGTTGGACTCCAACTGCCACAATCCCTGATCATAGGACATGTTGGCTAGGACTGGTGGCAGATGGAGTTCAACAGTAGCTTGTAGGCCATGGGTTCTCTACCCCTATCTTAAATTGTTTGGGGTTCAGTATACCAAAGGTATCACCTTCTTCTTGGCCATTACCTAAGATGTAGGGGAGAAGCCCTTCTCTTTTTTCATCTATGGTGCAGATTTGTTAGACTATAATGAGAGTGATAGCCTTCTCATTGGCTGCAACCACCTTGTTCCATGAAGACCTTCTTTCTCCCTATTTTATTTTGGCAAAATTTTGCCTTGCTGAGAAATAGTGAAGATTTTTACCTAAAAGGATTGTGTTATCTGGGTCACCTTATCTCTCTTCAATTGAATTTTAGTGTGTTGCATTGTGCATGTAGCTGTAATTTTATTGCTATTGGGGTTTTATTGTGAAATTGTGAGCTTTATATTGTAGGCTTCTTTGAGTGATATGCAGAGGTGAGATTTTTTTTTTTTAGAATAGTGAAATAAAAACTCTTACATAATTACATGAACAAACAGTTCTCAAGGCAAGATGACTGAATAATTTTTGATAAAAGGCATATGCTAGGGAACCATCAGTGTAGTATGATGGCTGAAAGGCTGGGCAGAGAGATCTAGGTTCAAATCCCTGCTCATCTGTGACTGGCTGGCCTTGGGGAAGCCACAGTTTCTTAGACTAGACAAACTCACATGGTTGAGATGAGGCTAAAATATTGACTGTAAGGGGGAGATACAAATATGAACAAGGAACAAACATGAATAATGTTGCAAACTTAACGTTAGTTGCAAGGAAGTTGAGGTTCCATCTTGATTATTATATCTTTCCAGTGTGGAACTCTGCATGCAACTATGCCTTTTTAAAACAGTAGCACTAATTGCCCTAAATTTGGGGGGAGGGCCATGAGAGAAAACTGCATAAAATCAAAGACCCTCCATAACTCTGTAGGTGAGTCAGCAACATAAATCCCATGGGAGTTATCTTACCCACTAACACTCTTGTGAATGAGTTGAATCCCTTGGCAAAGAACTTCTCAGTTACTGTCACATTTAAAAGGCAAAGCGTGCATGCCAACTCACCATTCACCAGGGTCGCAAATTGATGGGTACAAATTCCGCATGTATATAAAGGTGGGAGCACTGAGGGTAAATGTCCTTTAAAGTGAACACCAGCTACATGAAGTGCTTACATGTGAATGTGTGTTGCCTGTGGCCATGTCAAATTTCAACTGGGGGTTCAGAAGTATGAGTATCTGGGAGGAATTAAGTAAGGTTAGGTGTCAGGCAAAATTTACAAACTTTTCAGAATAAATCCCCCCCAACCCTCTCCGTCCTGAGGATTTACAGTGAAAGGCTTTGTCTTGTCATCCTCATTCATGTTAGTGACCTGCATTTCATAGGACTATATTGAAGATGATGAGCTGAGTCGTCACTTATTTTAGAGTATCAGCAGGGTGTCCAAGCAGTCTTGGAATAACTTCTTTATTGCATCAGGGTTTCGTCTGACCCAGAGGCTTTAAAACCAGATTAAGGACTATTATTACCATCTTTATAAAACACATTCATAATTATTAACAGCCCTTCTTGAGCAGGAATCTGAAGGGAAAGTCACTTAATTATAAAGTTCCCACTTTAGATTTATTGTCAGTTGCAAAGAACTCACGAAGAAATGTTTGGTAATAATAACCAGGCTTGGCTGGTTTTCAGGTTCCTCACGCATCCACTCCCCGCCACCCACTTTCCATATCAAATATTACAGCAATACCACTTGTCTTGCCAAAGTTCAGATCCATCAACATTTCCATGACAAGGGCCTTCCTTTGAAATTTGCAAGAGCCTTGAGTAGGGAGAGCTTGATTATAATTGTGTCTTGGGCTAAAAGTTGGCCTTTGAAAACGACCTTGATTCTGCAGACATCAAAGCTGTGGAAGTGTACACACATCATCCCTGTCCACATGTGTATGTCCACCGGGAGCTGTTAAAAAGCTTCTTGTGCATGTTTATTCATTTCAATGGAGAGAAATGTGCAAGGATGAGGGAGAAATGGACAAAGGACTCCTGGCAAAGGAACTTCATAAATGTTTTGGATTGTGCCCACCTAGAACTGATCCGTAGACCACAGTGAGTATTATTATTAATATCTTATTTATATTTCTTTCTTTCAGTTTTAAAATTTAAATTATAATAGTTTTATTTTTTCTCCCCCCTTTGTTAAATTGTGCACCCCAATGACAATGACTTTACATATCCCCGTCTTCTGCTAAAAGTACCCTGCATGACATACAATGTAATATAGAAAAACCAAAACAATCAGTTGTTAAAAGTTACATATATAACAAACAATTTAAAATAATAATAATAATAATAATAATAATAATAATAATAATAATAATAGCAGAACACAACAAATACCTTAAAAGAACAGCAAGGATAAATTAGTAACTGATTTATTAAATTTGGCGCCCATAGAATGAAAAATCTATCAAAGCAAAAATGTCTTTAAATTCTGATAGGAACAAAGAGGGAGACAGATGGATTTCAGTTGTGTGAGTGTGTTGGGGCACCCCAGAGCTGTAGCACTTCCAAAGCAAAGGCCACATCTCTCACACTCAGTCGCTGAATCTCCCAAGATGACACTGAATGAAAACTACGGTTGATCTCAGTTCCCAAGGCAGGAATATATGGGAATGGGGTCCACCAGGCACCTGTTTCTGTGTCAGTTAGGGATTTAAAGACTAAAATCAACCTTTTGAATTGAGCTCAGAGGCAAACAAGAAGCAAACAAAGCTGATGTCAGATTGGAGTTAAACGTTCTGACCTGCAAATGCCAGACAAAAGTCTAGTAACCACATTTTAGGCTGATTGAAGCTTCTGGACTGCTTTTTCTTTTTAAAATAGCCAACCTTACCTAGAGTACACACAATAATCCACTCTGGAGGTAACTGAAGCCTTAGTGGCTGAAGCCAAATCTACCTTCTCTTGGAAAGACCACAGCTGGTATATCAGCTGAAGATGGTAAAAGGCCCTCCTAGCAACTGCTAACTCCTGAGCACTCAGGGAGAGTGATGGACGGCACACACCCCAAATTATCAAGAGAGTGCAACTGCATTCTGCGCTGATTTACACTGTTCAGTGGGACTTGCTCCAGCTAACTGTCCATGGGATTGTAGCTCAAGATGCTCTTGTGGAGAAGAAATTTGGGGACCAGACTTCCATTATGAATGGCTATCTGCAGGGAGCCAAGAGTAGATCTTGAAAATATTTGGCATACTTTTTGGGTGGTATGTTGGAAACATAATCAAGGGACTTCTATCTAAGGCTAGGTGCATGTGAAAACATGTATGGGATATCTTAAAGAGCCTGGCTCCTGGAGGCAGAAGAAGCCATGGTTTGCCCTTTGGTGTGAAATAAGCACCAACCAGCCAAGGATGAAGGAGGATGCTCCATGAATGGCATTATGACCCTTAGAGACAGAGGCAGGGCTCTCCTTGACATCAGTGCAAAGAGCAAAACTAAGGGAAGATAAGGAGTTACACCACAGGGGAGTTCAGGGTAGAGCTGGTTACATCAGTTATAATTCTAGCAAATGTATGTCTTAGTGGGGGAATGTTACAGACATTGAGTGTGAATGAGGACTTGGTCATGTCTTTACAACATAGGGCAAAAAATAAGGGCAAAGTAAGTACATTGTGTAATTCCTGAAGTCTGCATACCATGTAACTCAATCTCATTATTGGAGCATATTAAGGAACTAAGTACATTCAGAAATTTTCCATGGAATGTTTACGGAAGGGGACACAGAGCCCATATATGCTGCTCTGAGCCCCTCAGTAATTATGTGAGCGTTCTGCAGAAAGGTTGATCTGGCTTAGTATTATGTTCACTTTTATGTCTGACACACTCCACATTTCTGGAGCGATTCAGGACAGATTTGGATTTAAGATACTGCCATGGAGCGAGCTTTAGGTTGCAAGCAGCATGAGGAGCAAGAAGGGCATGGCTGTATTTTCATAAAGATCATCCCAGGATGCTGGTAAAGCCAGTGACATACGGTGTTATTTGTTGGGCAAATGCCAATGCTGCAATTTAAAACTCTGCAGGGCACAAATCTCTCTCCCCTTCCCAGATTTCCTATGCACACTGTTGCTGAATTCATGCCACTTAATAACTCAATCCCCCTATTTCAGTCATTTGCATTCCCTGTCTCATTGTGCAGGTTCACACACATTCCCTCTTCTCCAAACACCCTGCTGCATACCAGAGGGTGTAACCTTATCCACTGGCGGATGTCCAGGTGGCTGGACACTGATTCTGCATACATTAGATGGGAAAGCTCCATTCTTCTTTTGCAATCCCCCCAAATTGCACATAATTAAATTTATAGGCTGTAAAGCCAGGAAGAAGTAAGTAAGAGATATCATATCACATACCCTTCTAGATTTGTACTGGGCTATATATTTTGCAAGAACTCTCATGAACAAGAAAACTGAAGAATGGACTCCGGAACTCACCTGCTTCTTCTTCTCCAACACATTTGCTCTAGCATCTGCTCCTCAGCCTGAATTCTGGGATTAGAAATTCAGAAAACAGGTCAAAAGAGAAGATTAATTCTTTCATTTTTATAGTTGTACAAGTGTTTTTAAAATGTTTGCATGTCTGCAAATTAAATACTATCCCCACCAGATCTCCACCAGATAGTGGGGACATGGTTAGTAAACTGTTTTTCCCCCCACCCATTGTCCGGGGTGGGGAAACTTTGATCAGATTTGCATTTCCTTTATGGGCAACCACCTTGGAGCCACTTGCTAACTGTGGCCAGGATCCGAATCAAATAGGAAGAGCCATGGGGCATCCAAGCCCAAAGTTTACCTTTATCTTTCCTAATACCGTGGTACCTCAGTTCTTGAACGCAATCTGTTCCAGAAGACCGTTTGACTTCCAAAACATTCAAAAACCAAGACTCAAAGGGCTGGCTGCAAGTTCAATTGAGAAAACTGCTGAGGCGGGTCAGGACTGCTGATCCTTTTAGATTTGTCAGCAGCTTTTGACATGGTCGATCATGATCTTCTGGACCACCGCTTCGCAGACATAGGGATACAGGGCATAGCCCGTAACTGGTTGTGCTCTTTTATCTCTGGTTGGGGACAGAGGGTGGCACTAGGGAGGGAAATGTCGTCATGCCATTCCTTGGTGTGTGGAGTGCCGCAGGGTGCAATTCTCTCCCCGATGCTTTTTAACATCTTTATGCGCCCCCTTGCCCAGATTATCTGGAGCTTTGGGCTGGGCTGTCACCAATATGCTGATGACACTCAGCTCTATCTGCTGATGGATGGCCACACCGACTTGGCCCCGAACACACTGACCAGATGTTTAGAAGCTGTGGCTAGATGGTTTCGTGGGAGCCGATTGAAACTAAATCCTTCGAAGACAGAGATCCTATGGCTGGGTCAGGATGGCATGGGGATGAGGGACCAACTCCCTTCTCTTGCGGAGGCCCAATTAGTGCCATTGCCTTCCGTTAAGAGTTTGGGTGTAATCCTTGACGCCTCCCTTTCCATGGAGGCGCAAGTTACAGCAACAGCCAAGGCGACATTTTTCCACCTTCGCCGCATCAAGCAGTTGGTCCCTTACCTTTCCCGCCCCGATCTGGCCACAGTGATCCATGCGATGGTCATCTCCAGGCTTGACTACTGTAATTCGCTCTACGCGGGGCTGCCCTTGAAGCTAACCCAGAAACTCCAGAGGGTGCAGAATGTTGCAGCGAGGCTCCTCACGGGGTCTCTGCCATGGGAGCATATTCACCCAGTGCTTTTCAAACTGCACTGGCTCCCAGTAGAGTACAGGGTCAGATTTAAGGTGCTGCTTTTGACCTTTAAAGCCCTTCACGGCCTAGGACCCTCGTACCTATGGGACCACCTCTCCTGGTATGCCCCACGGAGAGCCCCAAGGTCCATAAATAGCAACACCCTAGTGGTCCTGGGCCCTAAGGAAGTTAGATTGGCTTCAACCGGAGCCAGGGCCTTTTCAACTCTGGCTCCGGCCTGGTGGAACGCTCTGCCTCATGAGACCAGGGCCCTGCAGGATCTGATTTCTTTCCGCAAGGCCTGTAAGACAGAGTTGTTCCACCTGGCCTTTGGCTTGGAGCCAATTTGATTCCCTCCCTCTCTTTCTTTTTTCCTTTCCTTCTCCTCCTGCGATGAGGCTACATTTTAATATTTTAATGTTTCAATATTTTAATGTTGTATTTTAATTTTGTTTTTAAGTTGTAATCATTCAACTTGTTTTTATTATTGCTTGTAAGCTGCTCTGAGCCCGGCTTTGGCTGGGGAGGGCGGGGTATAAAAAATTATTATTATTATTATTATTATTATTATTATTATTATTATAACTGAAAAACACGCAGTGGAAGCCGTTCGACTTCCGACGTGCATTTAAAAAATGGAAGCATTTACTTCCAGGTTTTTGGTGTTCAAAAACCAAAACGTTCGGCTTCTGAGAAGCTCAAAAACCAAGGTGCCACTGTTGTTCTTTATATTTAACCACAAGAAGGGAAAGCAGGATCCCACCAACAGCTGATTGACAGCAGATTGATCAGGCACATGCCACCTGGTCCCAGTCCTCCCCAGCATGGTGAGATTTTTGTACTTCAGTTTAAATGATAGCAAGTATTTCTAAATTTCCATCTATACATGCATACTTTTAAAACAACAAATAAAGCTGTGTCTTCTATGGTGATGCATAATGGTCTGTAGAAGCGCAACAGAGAAGCAGAGATTAGAAAATGATGCTGGTCAAGGTGGACCTTTGTTCTGGTTCAGAGGACTCTTCTTATATCCTAATGCTGATGTGGGGAGCCCTCCAGATGCTTCTGAACTACAACTCCCATCAGCCCCAGCAAGTATGGCCAATGGTCAGGGACCATGGGAGCTGCAGTTCAGTGACCTACAAAGCTTCCCCACACCCATCCTAGCAAATGTGATACAGGACTAATAGGTCCATTCTCAGCAAGGCTTTACCTCTGTGCCAGTTACATCAATAGCAGCTAATATTTTAAAAGCAATTAATAAAATCAACAAAACAGTCCAAGTGCATGTAATGAGGAAAGGTTTATCAGAGTACATAAGGACCTTTTTAAAAACTCATTTTCTGATGTTGGGAAAGGGGAGAGAAATTGAATCAGGGAATTCCATCCATTTGCAAAATAAAAGCAAGGGGCTTTGCATAAAACGTACAGTAGCGCAATATATAACCCTATTACAACAAGATATAAAACAAAGAAACTGAAGCTAAGGTTGTGACGTATTATCTATTAGATGTGTTCTTTATATATTCAGTATATATATTTAAAACTCATAAAGTTAAAAAATTAACCTAAGGATTTTAGTTATACCTATTGCTTTAAAAATGTTAATGTTGATCTCGTCCTCATTTTTAACATAATGAAGAGTGGTGACATAATAACAGCCCAATCTATGAGCTTAGTAATGAATAATAAAGTGTTTTAACCTCTTTAGGGACTTAACACCACATTAATCCTTTAATCCCTAGAAAAACCAATTTTGTTGACATGTAAAGGGGATATTTAACTTCATCCAATTAATTTTCTACTTTAGAGATAACCATGATTATGAAGATCAGATTGAATAGATTCATTAGAACTCCCTTATTGTGCGCAAAGTGATAGCTTTGCCACTAGTCGCCCGATATTTGTATCAGAAAAGAAATTTACATCTTGCAATTATGTTTCATTCCCTCCTTCCCTATGTTTAAGAAAGGAAATGCCAGAACTTTGAAATCCTGAATGCTTTCCCACTCACTACTTCTGGAATAGTTGAGATACCATAGAGCTATTAAATACAACTAGCACCGCTGCCATAATTTGGTTTAATTAGTATTGTTCTTGTGACATGTTTTAACTATGTGCTTGTGAAATATTTCCTTAAGGCAAAACGTGTTAGTATGAATTGAACTGATAAACATAAAGGTCTGCCTGAAAGAAAGGCTCTTTCAGAAAGCAAGTGGGATCTGGCTATAGAAGATTGCAGGAGAGAAGCTGCAGTCTCTTGGCATCGGCATGTGCAGCTTGGAAGTGTTACCTAAGCCAGAGGAAGCCAAAAGTACAAAAGAAACTTGGGCTGAATTTCTTTTCGCTTTGATCCCTCCATGTCCCAAAAATATTTCCTCCCATGCTACATACGCCCCTTCATCCTTGCGAGGTTGGATGCTGGGATGTCTAAATCCTCCTAAATCCTGATCTTGTCTTACTATTCCCATTAAAAAATCCAGTAGATTTTGTGCATTTGTTTTTAAAAAGCTGCGGTTTGTGAACTGCAAGCTAGGATTGTGAACCACAAGATGGAACCATGAGATGGCCAGGTTGAGCATCTGCTAGAAGGGTTTAGTGAACGGGACACAGAGATTCAATAGTGCACATTTAGCATTTTAGATAACTCCAATAATGAAGGAGGTGGAATTGGTTTCCCCCCCCAAAAAAATCCAGATTCTAGATCAGTTTAGGTCAGGGTTCCTCAGACTTGGCCCTCCAGATGTTTTGAGACTACAATTCCCATCATCCCTGACCACTGGTCCTGCTAGCTAGGGATCATGGGAGTTGTAGTCCAAAAACATCTGGAGGGCCGAGTTTGAGGAAGCCTGGTTTAGGTTGATACCCATTTCACTGGTCTGCCTTGACTGTCACGCACAGGATTATACATTAGCATGGTTTCACACAAGATGGTTTGCAGGATTGGCACAGGAACTGACCTATGTCAAGGGAGTCGTGGAAATTCGAATTACCCTTTTCCAAAATGGGAAATACATCTTCAAGGAAGTGCTTCATGTTGTGCTTGCTTAATTTTCACTTCACATTCCTCAATCTGTAGTGGTATACTTCTCCTTACCCTTAATGAGTACGCAAGAAAGCTCAAAATCAAGCTTCCCAGTACTTCAACGTACTGGAAGCTTGGCCTTGACCTTTCTTCTGAAAATTATAGCACAAAACGCCTCCGATTTTCTGGGTTAGTGGGGTTGCAAATGGATTCCAACCCCCCCCCCAAAGCAATTAACACAGAAATGAGCACTAATCTTCTACTCGATTATGCTAGATCTCTAGAAGTGACTTTTACATAATCTGAAAAGATTGCATAAAACATGGAATTTACAGTGGTATCTTGGGTTGCAGATGCTTCAGGTTACAGATGCTTCAGGTTACAGACTCCACTAACCCAGAAATAGTACCTTGGGTTAAGAACTTTGCTTCAGGATGAGAACAGAAATCGTGTGGCGGTGGCATGGTGGCAGTGGGAGGCCCCATTAGCTAAAGCAGTACCTTGGGTTAAAAACGGACCTCCAGAACAAATTAAGTTCTTAACCCGAGGTACCACTCAAGTAAGGAAATGTTGGGGAAATGGAATGCAGCGCTGTCTGAATGCAGCCCAGTAATGGTAAGGGAAAAGGATCCTGCTTACTCAACCCAGCCTGCTGGCTCAGCCTGTCTGGCACCTACACATCAGCCATAACACTGAAACAGGGTGTGCCATGGATATTTCATTGTGTGCAGGCCTGATCTGCACAATTTCTAATTCCTAATTTTGACCTGTAATAATCAATTGCACACATCTCTGTGCAATGGCTCTACTTATCATTGCAAAGGAAATTCTGATTTCAGGAGGCTTGAAACATGAACAGTACACTCAAAGAAGGGGTTGATCTTAAAGCATTGTGCAAACTGGATTTACGTATTAGAGGCTAAAGTCTAGGTGTTTTAATAACCTTACACTAATACATCTTTTCTGCTGAGATCAGCACCCCAGATGATGTTTCCTTTCCTCTGCTTTCTCCTGGCATGTGCAGGCTTCCTAAAAATACTAATAACACATGGCAACATTTAGAGGATAGTGAATATAACACATAATCACCTAAAATTGCATAAAATACAGTTTCATGCTTCTGCCCATCTGTGATGCTGATTACTCTTAAACACTTACTTTTTCTATTGGCATTGATAGAGAGAAACAGTTTTGCTCTTGTTAAAGGAAACTGCGCTGTAAAATAGTTGGTCCCTGATGTAAGACTTGATAGCTGTGTGAGAGATTAGATATATTTAGGAAAGAAAGAAATATTATGCCCCTGTCTGAAGGTTGTTAAATCTGATATCTGAATGAACCAAAACCACTTATCCCTTGCCATTGAAGTGATACAATTTGTTCTTTAAAATGGAGAAATCAGCATTGAACCATATTTTCATCAGACAGTAATATTTAAGATGGAGTCCTCATTTCACTAAATGCAAAGGGGGAAGCAACAATTTGTTTAGAATGGGTCAAAAATTCTTTCTTATTCCATACTGAATTGTGGCACTCACAAAAGAGGTGGGCCAACACTATGCCACAAGCCTTCTCAAATCTTGAGAAACCCCTATCCTTTACTTAATTACTTAATTACTTAATTAATTACTTCTGGGGAACATACTATCACTTGTCTTGTGATGCAGTAGTGTACTATATAGCACACTGTTTGGGAATTACTGGCCTAGGAGAATTTATGCAACTTTATTGGTTATTGTAGATAACATGCCCTATTTCCTCAACTGAGAATCCGTCACATTGGATTTGCCTGCTCCCCTCAAAATATGAGTGTCATCCAACCATTAAAAAAAAATTAAATACATTTCTCCAAAGGTAAATTAATCTTTTCTCTACTGACTCCTCTTTCCTGAATGTGTATTTTGTACCAGGAACAACTAACCAATCTGTTACCCTGTAATTAAATTGGATTACAGAATAATCACAACCTTGCTTGCTTTCTTCAGATTACATGGCAATTAAGTTTGGTCTTACCATGAAAAAACCAAGAATTTCTAATGATATCATTACATGGTTATTTGTACAATACAATGCAATCATTTAATTATACATGCAGCATTTTTTCCTTCAATGGGAAAAATGATTAAAATAATGCAAATGCTGTGATGTCTTGAATAAATGCCAGCATATTTTACAACTTTCAGAATATCAGTATATATTTTGATGGGCCTGAGATTTCCTGTGCAGTACAAAGCTTCTCAGAACAAAAAAAATTCCTTCCAGTAGCACCTTAAAGACCAACTAAGTCAGTTCTTGGTATGAGCTTTCGTGTGCATGCACACTTCTTCAGATACACAGGGTGTATCTGAAGAAGTGTGCATGCACACGAAAGCTCATACCAAGAACTGACTTAGTTGGTCTTTAAGGTGCTACTGGAAGGAATTTTTTTTTTGTTTTGACTATGGCAGACCAACACGGCTACCTATCTGTAACTAAAGCATCTCAGAGTTTATGAGATTGCCTTCCTTTCTTACTTACAAGTTGTTTTGCAATCCCTTTCCCAAATGACACTGGACATATCTTCTTGGCACCCAGCCCATCCCCTTACACTACACATTGCTTCTCCTTTACCCTCTCAGTTTCTATATTGCCTATGAATTGCTTCATCCACCCAACCTAACTCCTCATTCCCCACCTGTGTCCATTTGCTCCCATCAGTGGTCCATCTGATGGCAACATCTCTATCTAAGGCATCTCCCATAGACCAAAGTGAATGGGACCACCCACTTGCCAATCACCAGACATCACTATGACTCCAGATGACCCATTTTTGCCAATACAATTTGAAATCAAATCTGTGCAGACAATGGCATGCAGCGCTATATAAGCCATGATGATCTTAAACCTCAAAGTTCAAAGGAGGAAGTCTTGCTGATTTATAAAATTGACTGTTGATAGTGGGGGATGAATACAGTATTTTCTTTATGCAAAACACATGTTTTATCATTGAGCTGTGGCAGTTCCAGGTCTCCTTTTCAGCTTGTACTATTTAATCTTTCCGTTGAAAGAAGGGAAACTTCCAAGTCACTGTCTGAAGGCACATGTTGCAGTGGCCTTGCTGTAGCTGAGCAGGTCTAGGTCTTCTTGTGTCAGTGCCTGGATAGGAAATGGATTGGGAGCCTCAGGGATGCCCTGATGGAATATATTTTACTGCTTACTTTCTTTGCCCCTCATAGGGAAGGCAGGCCAGTTTTGGAGCTGTGAGAAAGAGGGGATGGATTGCCCAACCCACCTCTCATGGATGTGGATGCTCTGAGTTCTCCTGCCCATAATGGCTACGTATATATCAGCTGTAGAGCACATTGTGCTTAGGCACTGCCATACACATGCTTATATTTTATGTACAGACAAATGGGACTTTTAAGTTTCCCAACAAGAGAACTTCCTATAGCAGGGACGGGTTAATGTTCAATGTGCTCTTCCAAGCTTCTCTTTGTGGCCCCCAGAACCCTCCACAGGCTACACACCCTCTCTCCAAGTCACACCACTCTTCTCCACACAGTTTTTGCTGGCTTATATATGTCCTTCAACTCCAGTTGTGACTCTTGCTTGTCTGGATGGAAGATAGAAAGGAGTGTGTGAGTGAGTGTAGAAGCTAGATTGTACTAATGTAAAATTTACATCTGTTCCTCCTACCTCATTGGTTCATAGGACCACACCAACGTTCTTTAGTATGTATGGACCTGTGGCTTCATTAGTGAAATGAATAAACAAAGCACTTTTGCTTACAAAGGTGTGGCGAGAGCCTCATTTATGCATGAAGATGCCCGGATCTTGAGAGTGGGCAGTAAGGTATTATGTCGGCTTTTTGCAATTCTCAAATGCAACCCTATTCTCATGCTTCTCATACAGTTGCTTTAGGGCACACATGTATATTCATGGTGGAAAGAAGCACATCATAAATGTGCTCTAGGAAGGCAGTAGTGATGATTAGACAAAGTAGTGAGGAGAGGCAATGATGACGACATTTCTTTACATGAATTTCTTTTCTCAAAATGCTGCCGCACAGCCTGCAATCCAGGAATCTCTCTAGGAGTCTTTGCAGTGGCAGAGGGGTGGGGGAAAGCAGCTCAAAAGCTGTCTGCTTTTAGAACCATTATGCACCCTGCTTAAACATTTTGTTACTTTGATGTTGACAGACACACCATATTCTAGGTAACTACTGTATTTTTCCGTGTATAAGACTAGGTTTCCCCCCTAAAAAATATTGTCAAAAATTAGGGGGCGTCTTATACTCTGGGCCAGCTCCCCCCATTTTCTTAAATCTGAGTCTCCAAAAATAGGGGGTGTCTTATACATGGGGGCTTATACAGCTTATAGGCTGAAAAATACGGTATATCTAGTAAATACAATGTAGCTTTAGCCTATGTGTGGGAATATAGTCGTTAAGCTTCTCTAATGAGTGGGAAAAGGAACAATTATTTGCTGTCATTATGCACTGTTTGCTAATTATGCTCATCAGGTGATAAAAATGAATAAGTTAATTTAGGATTCTAATTATTCTTTTGAAAAACCTGTTGAGAATCTTAGGAATACATATGTACAGATATATATTGTTGCATGTCACCCTAATCTTTGAGTGGTGCAGGATTCCAGGGGTTCCTGGTTTCCTTGGAATGAGAGGCAGTGGAGACTGTGGTTAGAATATATTGTTTCTTTACTACACACACACACAATCGGAGCATATGATGGAGGGGCTCACAGCATTAACACCTCAAGAAGACCTTGTTTATCCCATTGCCACAGCCTTGGATTTCACAAGAGATCAGGCATAGCTCTGTCTGCCAGCTGCCCGGCCTGCTTCCAACTTTTAGCTCGCACACCTTGACTCTTGTCTTTGTCTTTCTAACTATCAGACATTTGAGGGAGGGGAGAGTACCCATTTGCCCTTTGGCACAGAGTCATTCCCTTTGTTACCTTATAATGACCCATGCTTAGGGGGCCATTACTGAGAAACGTGTCTGGCTATTCCAGCAATTGGATCTGTGTTGGGTCCAGAAATTAAAACGAACTCAGGCATACAATCTACCCCCCCCCCCAACTCACAATTATATATTCTCTGCCTCACCTTTTACAAGACTTGAGGCTCCTGAACTGGGATCACAAATTCCATTTCTGGGTAATACTAATGATGCAAGTTATATGTGCACACGCACACACATAGAGTCAATGAATAAATCAGGAGGTCTTAGTCAGCTGATCAGTAATACATAACAAAGTACAGGTAAAAGAAATTCACACACATATACACAGGCAAACACAAGCCAGACAACAATGTTCTGCAGAGATCATGGCGCCCACGGGTGCATTTGTGGTTGCAAAGGGAAGCCCAGGACAGTAACTGGTGGGAGTTATGTAAGGGGCACTTGGATTAAGCACCCTCTTCTCCAACTCTGCCCAACACAGTGGTTCTCCAACTTTTTTCTCTGGGCCACACTTTCAGATTAAAAATTTGCTTGTGCCACACTGAATCTTTAATTGATGAGAAATACATTGGAAAACAAAAATTCTATCCACATATTGTTGTCAAACTTTCTTTTTTTTGGAAGTTTGCTTGGGCCTGCTACTGGTGTCAAATTAAATGAGCCTTCTCCAATCACACACAGCAAAACATGCAAAATGTCATGACTGTTGTAATTACAAATAAAAATAGCAGCATTGTACCACATAATGCTTAGAATTTGTCCACTTTATTAAGTGGTTTAAGTAGCAATTGTCCCCATTGATTTTGGAGGAAGGAGCAAAGAATAACATTGCTCATTCATTCATTCATTCATTCTTACCATATATATCTTCAGGTTCTCTCAAGGTATTTTCATAGGAAAATTTTCTCATAGAAAACTAGTGTTTTGACTGGCAGACTCTTCCGTTTTCTTTGCCAGTAGCATATCACAATGCTTCAGTTTTAAATTGCCAGTTCAAACCTAGGCAATTTTATGTTGTACTTCTCCTTTTTGTTAACTGATCTCCCATTTTGTGGGTGATACACATATATCTATGGGTTAAAAATCTATAATTCCAAGAACCGATAGACAATTCCAAAGGCTTAGCAGTCTTCATGCCTGGTTTGCTATTGAAACTGTATAGCTGGAGGAAAACGAACATATTGACCTTCAAAAAGACTTTACAGTTATTTGAAATAAGGCTATTGCTTAAAAGCCTAAGGATAATCTAATTTTTGATCATTAAAGTTAAAGCACAAATCCTATGTGTGTCTGACTCCTGAAAGCTTGAGTATAAATACCTCAAATTATCTATATCTAAAGATTACTCCCATGTGAGTTACAAAGAAAGTTACAGTATTTAAAGTATGAATAAAGAAAGTTATCCCTTCAGTGGAATATAATGCTTCTCAGTTTCCAAGGAGCGGGAGTTTAGCGACAGGAAGTCAAAGGGAAAGCTGCAGGTTCTGTCTCAATTGTTTATTAGGGAATTGGGTGCCATGAGTGCTTTAAGCTGGTGCTTTTCTTCAAGAGGCAGAATAAAATCTGGGAAAAAGCTTTAATCAGAGCTCTGTAATAAACACAGGAAACCCTTAATAGCAGGTTTATGTGGTTTCCCCCCCATTACAAGCCAGAGAATGCATTTTCTTCCAAAGGGTATAGTAGGCCCAGGGGCCACATGTGGCTTTCTGGGCTTCCACATTTCTCTGAGGAAAACAGGGGCATCCTATTCCATGATGATGATGCTAATTTTATTATATATATACCACCCATCTGACTAGGTTTCCCCAACCACTCTGAGAGGCTTCCAACACATATAAAAACATAACAAAACATTAAACATTAAAAAACTTCCCTATACAGAGCTGCCTTCAGATGTCTTCTAAAGATTGGATGGTTACTTATCTCCTTGGCTCAGGAATCGCCTAACTTCATTCCCTCCAACATTTCTCCGATAAAAATAGGGACATCCTAAAGAAAAACAGAACTTTCCGGGATTAAATCAGAAACTGGGATGGCTCCTCTAAATCCGGGACTGTCCCTGGTCAATAGGGACACTTGGAGGAACTGGGCTTCTCTATCTGACCCCCAGGACTTTCGCAGGCCATGAACCTCTCATTCCCTGGCTATGTCACTCAGAGGCCCCATTCTGCACTCTCCTCAAGTGCTTTTGCATGGCTGAATTGTGCTCTTGATGATGCCTTTTGCTTGCGTGGATGAAGAGATGTGCATGAGTAGAAACCTCTGATTTCTGTAGGGTGAGAATGTGGTCTACTGTACAAAGGTGAGAGTCTCCTCTGTTGCTGTGTCCATTTTTGTCTCTCACACCCCACCTTTTGCAAGTGGCCCCTGGGAGGCTGCCCATGAGGGAATGTGGCCCTAGTGTGGAAAGTAGAGTTCTTAGGAAAAGAGAGCCATAGGTATAAGAAGAATTTCCCCAAAGACAGTTCAAGACAAGTGGCACATGTAAACACACAGAAGAGTAATAACAGGGTTATTTGAAGCTTAACACCTTTCATTTTGTTTAGGCTGAGAACAAGCTAACTTCTTCTGCACACTTAAGTTTCATCTCCAACTGTTATTAGATCCTAAGACGCCACGAGCAAAGTCAGAATTATTGATGACTTTTCTCTCCCTTTGTTTTAATGAAAAATGCTCTGAGCCCTAACACTCAGTTTCTAGAGAACTTAAAACTTCGTTCCATTGAGTTTGGCCAGTTTTTGACTAATGCCTAGCTGGACTGTTTGACCAGATGACTATAGGAAACTCACAAGCAGGATCTGAGTGAAACTGCACCACTTTAGCGACTGCTCTTCAGATCCTTAGCAACTGCTATTCAGATATTCTTACGATGGGAGGAAATGTTGTCAAGATAGCCAGAGATGCTTTGAATATAGGTTACATGGCCCATGAATTTTGTCATGCAGAAAGGGGCACTGAATCCCAGCTTACTTGAATCAGGGACTCTCCTCTCATTGATGGAAATATTTTTGCAAGGCTTAATAATATGTCACCTTTAGGGATGGTGTGAGTTTCAGTTTCTCGCAGTTTATCCTTTTTCCAGTCATAAGTTCAATTCTTCACATTTCTACATCAGTTTTCAATACTCTCTCTCCTCTATATATTATCTATCTATCTATCTATCTATCTATCTATCTATCTATCTATCTCTATCATTCTCATGAAAATTCATCAGCGTTTTACTGTGAATTTCTCCTAAGGTAAAGGTACCCCTGACCATTAGGTCCAGTTGTGACCGACTCTGGGGTTGCGGCGCTCATCTCGCTCTATAGGCTGAGGGAGCTGGCGTTTGTCCGCAGACAGCTTCCGGGTCATGTGGCCAGCATGACTAAGCCGCTTCTGGTGAACCAGAGCAGCACACGGAAACACCGTTTACCTTCCCACCAGAGTGGTACCTATTTATCTACTTGCACTTTGATGTGCTTTCAAACTGCTAGGTTGGCAGGAGCAGGGACCGAGCAACGGGAGCTCACCCCGTCGTGGGGATTTGAACCGCCGACCTTCTGATCAGCAAGTCCTAGGCTCTGTGGTTTAACCCACAGCGCCACCCGCGTCCCTGTGAATTTCTCCTAAATACACACAATTTTGCATGCAATTTCCCCCAATGTATACATTTTTGCAAAGCAGTTTCCCTTAATATAATGTTTGGGGTTTTTGTATGTTAGCTTCACTTACTTGTGTCTTCTTATGCATTCTTTACCCTAGTATATGCATTTTGTACACATACTTGGCTGGAGAATGGCATTGCAAAATTGAGAGAACTGTGAATTTCAAAGTGTGTTTGTGGTTCTGTTTGCGTATTGTTTCAGAAAGTGAAAATTAGGCAAGTCCACATTTAAATATGAATTGAAACTAATCCTTCCCCATCCCTAATCACCATAGCATTGCAGGATATACTTTTACAAAGTTTTTTTTAAAAAAATGGGGAAAATGTGGTTTATGGAATGTTAATTTTCTCTAGCTACTTCCACAATACTCAAGCACCCTGCAACTGTTGTGGACATTGCCATAAGTAAAGAAATGATTGCGTTCATTTCTTTATGGTACATTTATGGTATTTTTATAGGAGCTTGAATGCTACAGGATACTAGAAATAACATCCTGTTATTAGTGCTGATTGATCCTGAAACAGTTTGATTAGGCTGTCAGTGCTGAAATACATGTTTGGTGAAAATTTGAATATTTAGCCATTTTTGCTTACTCCTAACATTAATGAGAATAAATTAAGATTAATCCTAAGATTAATGAGAATAAATTAAGAATAGGTGATATCATGCTAGAGTTTGGAAACACTCCCCACCCAGTCCATTAAACTTCATTCACACATTGCATATGCATGTTTCTCATTATCACATCATTCAGTGACTAATTACTCTCTGATTTGATGCTGAAGATATAAAATAGGTGGACTGTCTTAGTTGAAAAGTACTGTGTGTTAACTTTAAACTAATATCATGTGACTGGAATGCCCGTGGTCTAATTTTGCAGCCTAACCCATGTTGGTAGCAAAGAGGGAGAATGGAGGAAACAGAGGTGGCAGAAAGAGAGAAAATGGGTTCTTCACACACTCTCACCTTCTGGCCATGCCACCCACGTGTGGCTCTGACCCCACCCTGCCCCACTATCATACTCCCCTAAATAGATTTCCCTTGACAGAAAAAACATTCCATGCTCATGGTCTATAGGCCAGGTGTGGAGGAACCATTGGCCTTCCCATTGTTGCAAAACTACAACTCCCATCATCTCTTGCCAAGGACCATGCTTGCTGGGGCTGATGTGAGTTATAGTTCAGAAACATCTGGAGGGCCAAAGCTTCCCTACCCCAGTCTATAGTGCTTGAGCTGTGACTGCTGTTTCAAACATGAATAATAATAATAATAATAATAATAATAATAATAATAATAATAATAATAAATTTATACCCTGCCCATCTGGCTGGGTTTACCTAGCCACTCTGGGCAGCTTCCAACAAAAGATTACAATACATTAAAACATAAGGCATTAAAAACTTCCCTAAACAGGGCTGCCTTCAGATGTCTTCTAAACGTCAGATAGTTGTTTATTTATTTGACATCTAATGGGAGGGCGGTCCACAGGGTGGGCGCCACTACCGAGAAGACCCTCTGTCTGCTTTCCTGTAACTTCGCTTCTCGCAATGAGGGAACAGCCAGAAGGCTCTCAGCGCTGGACCTCAGTATCCGGGCAGAACGATGGGGGTGGAGACGCTCTTTCAGGTATAGTGGGCCGAGGCCATCGAGGGCTTTAAAGGTCAGCACCAACACTTCGAATTGTGCTCGGAACCGTACTGGGAGCCAATGTAGGTCTTTCAAGATGGTGTGATGTGCTCTAGGAGTGTGTTAAGACCATTGTTCTATGCATGTTTAATTTTCTCTCCATTTTCTGATGAGTAACCATTGCATGTTTCCTTCTCCCCATATGGCAGGAGGATGTTATAGTTTGTTTCCTTCATAAATACTGAATTTGTGTGCCATCACCCACATACACCCTCCTAATGTTAATGTTTGTGAAGAAAGTGGCATTGGTGGGAACCATAGATGGTATAGTTAGAGAGTCAGACAACAGGCAGATTCAGCTTTTTTCTGATGTAAATTAGAGTGAATGGATGCCCTGGCAACCTTGGTGTATATTTATCATACAAAGAGAGATATGATCCAATAACAAACAAGGGGTGAGAATCAGAGAGTGTGATTCTAGTTCAATTTATCAAACTCCTGTCCAAAGATACCCCATTGCTAGCAATAATCCCAGTCATCCAAGTAAGCCAAATTACAGTTGTGCAAAAGCGTGTGCCTCTTTATTGCAGTACATGCTTTTTGTCAGTCACACACACACACGTGTAAGTGTGACCAAAGGTTAAATATCCAGACCATGTCATTACAGAGGAGGCAGGTTTAGTCGTTGTCTGAGGACTATCCCTGCCTCCGGGTCTGGTCCTGACCGGATGAATACTAGAATCAGCAAGGGATACCCACATGACCTGAAAGTGTTGCTGTGCAATGATTCATAAGACCACTGCCATCCATGACTTGATCATGGATGGAGGACTTGACCTGGCATGTGTAACAGAGACTTGGTTGGATGAAGCAGATGGGCCTGTCCTTGCCGCTGCTTGCCCACCAGGTTTCTCTTACGCACAGCAACCCAGGTCATGTGGGCGGGGAGGGGGGGTTGCAGTGATTTTTAGGAAGTCATTAGTTTGCACCAGGCGTCCTATTGGGAAGACCCAGTTTTCTGATTGCATGTTCTGGAAGTTGGGCAATAGGGGCAGTACAGGATTCCTTTTGGTGTACCGACCTCCCCGCTGCACCAAGGATTCCCTGCCCGAGCTGCTTCAGGTCGTGGCGGATGTTCTCCTGGAGACACCTAGCTTGGTTGTCCTAGGGGATTTTAACATCCATGCCGACACGACCTTACAAGGGGCCGCTCGGGACTTCGTGGAAAGCATGGCCTCCATGGGGCTGTCCCTGAATAAGTCTGGCCCAACCCATAGCCGCGGACATGCCTTGGACCTGGTGTTTACCTCTACGGATGTTGGTGATCTGACACTAAGTAAAAGTGAAACGAAAGAAGTGCCATGGTCAGACCACTTCCTGGTGCAACTGGACTTCTCTGCGACCCATCCCCTCTGCAGGGAGGTGGGACCGATTCAGATGGTCTGCACCCGCCACTTAATGGATCCAAATGGTTTCCAGAGAGTGGTAGGGGATGCTTTATCCCATGTTGATGGCCTTTCAGCCGATTCCCTGGTGGCCCGCTGGAATGTGGAGTTAACCAGGGCTATTGACTGGCTCCGAAGTGCCCTCTCCGATTGCATGGAGCCCGGAGAGCCCCGTGGTTTTCCACGGATCTGAGGGCAATGAAACAATCGTTGAGACGGCTAGAGCGCCGGTGGCGGATAACTCATTCTGAATCTGACCGGACACAGGTTAGAGCTCAACGTCAAGCCTACCAAGTGGCGATAGCGATGGCGAAGAAGACTTTCTTCACCACCTCTATTGCATCTGCAGAAAACAGCAGCAGGAGACTCTTTCAGGTGGTTCACAATTTAGCGGAACCACCTGTAACATCGGGGCCCAGTACGGGCCACATGTTCTCCTGCAATGATTTTGCAAATTTTTTTGCAGATAAAATCGCTCAGATTCGGGAAGAAGTAGACTCCACCGTGGGAGCAGGGCTGGGGCGGGAGAGTGCTAGAGTCCTGTCTGGTCAAGTTGTGTGGGATCAATTCCAATCTGTTACCTCCGAGGATGTGGACAGGCTGCTTGGACGAGTGAAGCCAACCACCTGTCTCCTGGATCCTTGCCCATCCTGGCTTATAAAAGCTAGCCGGGAAGGACTGGGCGATGGGCTTCGTGGGGTGGTGAATGCTTCCCTCCGAAAGAGGCGGTTATTAAACCGCTTCTTAAAAAACCATCTTTAGATGCGGCCACGATGGCCAATTATCGCCCAGTCTCAAACCTTCCATTCTTGGGCAAGGTGATTGAGCGAGTGGTTGCTGAACAACTCCAGGCACGCCTGGAAGAAGCGGACCATTTGGATCCCTTCCAGTCGGGATTCAGGCCTCATCATGGGACTGAAACTGCCTAGGTCGCACTGGTTGATGATCTCCGGCGAGCTAGGGACAAAGGTGAGAGCTGTTTCTTACTTCTGCTGGATCTCTCAGCGGCGTTTGATACCATCGACCATGACATCCTTCTGGACCGTCTTGAGGGGCTGGGAGCTGGGGGCACTGTCATACAGTGGTTCTGCTCCTTCCTCCTGGGCCGTGTTCAGAAAGTGGTGGTGGGGGATGAGTGTTCAGACCCCTGGGCTCTCACTTGTGGGGTTCCTCAGGGTTCTGTCCTCTCCCCCATGCTTTTCAACATCTACATGCAGCCGCTGGGAGGGATCATCAGGAGGTTTGGGCTGGGTGTTCATCAGTATGCAGATGATACCCAGCTCTACCTCTCTTTTAAATCAGAACCAGTGAAGGCGGTTGTCAGGGTTTCAGGGACAGAGAGCGAGGGGGAGGGGTCCCAGGGTGACGAGGAAGAGGACGACGATGACCCGAGGTTGTCAGTGAGTCCGTCAAGTGAATCCGAGGATTCCCAAAAGGGAGCCCCCCTGGTCAGGCCAAGGGGCAGTAGAGAGGGAAGCAGTCAGAAGCAGGGGAACGAAGAGGGAATCCCCAGTGGGGGTTGGAGATCGGGACCGGCCTCTCCATCGGAACGGAGTGAAGGGGGTGGAGTTACCAGTGTGTCAGAAGGAGCAGAACAGGGAGCAGAGAGGGGAAGGAGTTCGGAGCAGAACGTCCTGCCGGAAGGGGAGGAGTGTAGTACCGAGAGTAGCGTAACGGTCGAAAGGAAGGTCAGAGGCAACGTACGCGCGCCAAGTTCAAATGTGGAGGCGCGCGGAAATGAGGAGAGCCCTGAGGAGGAGCCTGGTCCCAAAGCACGAAGGAGGGGGGAGCAGGCGTCAGAAGACTCAGCCTCGGGGGAGTCCCGAAGGGAGGGAGCACAGGGGGGCAGGAAGACCCTGCGGAAAAGGAAGGAGAGGAAAAGGTGGAGCAGTACAAGCCTCTTAAGCTGGTGCAGGGGCGGGACTGACTCAGAGGGGACTTCAAACATCTAAGGGTAACAGATGCTGAGCCACGGAGCTTGGATGTAACGACAACAATGTTCTTCAATAAAACCTTTTGTATATAACTTGGACTGGATTTTGGTCTCTTGTGAGCTGGGACCTCGGGTGGCTCTGACAGTAAGTCCCCTCCCAAAGAACGCAAAATTTTTTTTTGCAAAGCTCACAAACGGTGACAGCCATGAGTGCGGAGGATCAGCTGACAGCACTGCGAACTACAGTTTCCGAACTCACCGCTGCAGTCCTTGCGTCTCAGAAGAAGCATGACGAAATGGAGAAGCGCTGCCAGGACCTGCAAACAAGGTGGGAGCGTGCAAACAGGGAAGGGTTCCCAGGGTCCAGATCAGAGGGCATTGGACTTGGAAGGCGGGGGGGCAGCCTAGTCACCCACTTCGATGGGAACCTGAAGCACTACCCCAGTTTCAGAGCAGACGTTTTGTATGCATTACACTTGCTTCGTCATGACTTTAAAGATGAGGAGGAGAAAGTGGGGTTTATTGTTTCTCACTTGCATGGGCCGGCCAGAGACTGGTTGCGCAATTTGTGGCGTGAAGATGGCCCTGCCCGCCGCGATTCTGATGAATTCATTAAAGCGATGGATGCCTGCTTCCAGTCAACCGTAGATTTGGATCTTGCACGCAGGGAGATATTTGGACTGCGGCAAGGCAAAGCCACTGTGCGTCAGTACCATTCCAGATTTTTTGCTTTACTGACTGCGTTACGCTGGGAAAAAGACTGCACACCTGTGAGGGATTTGTTCTGGGAGGGTCTCAGCGGTCCCATAAAGGACGAACTTGCCAGGGGAGACAGACCTCAGACCCTGGAGCAGGTGGTGCAGAGGGCTCTGGCGATTGGCATACGTCACGAGGGACGTCCTTGGCACAATGAGGAAGAACGTCAGGTGCGTCCACCAGCGAGGACGTCTTCTTTCATCCCCAGGGAGTTCAGTCAGTCACATCCCTCGCCGCTCGGGAGGCAGGGGGAGGAGCCGATGGAACTTGGTGGTGCTAAGGCTCAAGCAACAGCCAGAGCCCCAGTTTCCGGTGCAGTAAAGGCGAAGCCTCCTAGAGGGACCAGGAAGTGTTACATCTGCGACAGTGCACTGCACATGGCGAAAGAGTGCCCCCAGAGGCTCCAGAAACACACTGCAGCTTTAGCGACGGTAGCTGCAGAAGTGATCCAGGAAGAGGAACCTCAGGGAAACGACAATGCCTGGCTGCAAGCAGAATTGCTGGGGCTCAGCCAGGCGAATCTGTAGAACAGTCCCCAGCGTCTTTGCAACCCACAGACCCTTTACCACCCAAGCCAGCGGTGCAGCTCACTGCAACACTTCAGTTGCCAAATGGGACCACCCTAGAAGTGCCCCTCACGATCGATTCGGGGAGCAATGCCGATTTCGTGGGGATGCAATTCGTCAAGCAGCATCGCATAGCGCTTCTGCCCGCCACAACGCCTCTGAACGTAGTCACACTGGATGGCAGGAAATTGCTAGGAGGGCAAGTTGTGCAACAGACACCTCCCATGGTGATGCGGATAGGAGATCACCGAGAAGTCATTAGCTTCAATGTCACCCAACTGTCTGACACGCCTATAGTATTAGGCATGAGTTGGCTGGAGAAACACAGTCCTGCTGTAGCGTGGTACCAACGCCAGATCACCTTTTGCTCATCGTACTGTGCTCAAAATTGCATCCAGTCCTGCCAGGAGGAGGGGGCTGAGCACCAGCTGCGACTTGGCATGGTGCAGGCAGTACCTAGCAAGTACGAAGGGTTCCTGGAGGTTTTCTGCGAGAAGGAAGCTGACCAGTTGCCGCCCCACAGACCTTATGATTGTGCCATCGACCTGGTGCCGGGGGCGCAGTTGCCGACTGCAAAACTGTATTCCATGTCTGAGGACGAGATGCAAGAGCTCAGGGAGTTCATAGAGCACAATTTGAAGCGTGGATTCATCCGGGAATCGAAAGCAGTGGGGGGCAGTCCTGTGTTCTTTGTAAAGAAGAGAGACACGCCCCAAAAAAGACTCATTGTGGATTACAGGTTCATAAACAGTATGACCAAGCCCAAGGCCTTCCCCATGCCCAAGATAGATGATCTCCTAGCAACCGTGAGGAAGGGGAAGATCTTCACCAAATTGGATCTGCGTGGAGCGTATAACCTCATACGCATCCGGGAGGGCGATGAGTGGAAAACGGCCATGTTCACGCCTCTGGGCACGTATGAATACAGAGTTATGCCGTTTGGTCTCCAAAATGGATCTCACGTATTCCAAGCCTTTATGCATCACGTGCTAGCGGGACTCCTCTACAAGAAATGTGTGTGTTTCCTCGACGACATCCTGATCTTTTCGGAGACGGAAGAGGCCCACGAGAGGGACGTAAAGGAAGTCCTGCAAAGACTACGGGAGAACAGGCTCTACGCCAAGTTAGAGAAGTGCCGGTTTGATGTGACGGAGGTGGATTTCCTGGGCTACAAGCTGTCCGACAAGGGGCTCGCCATGGACAGCGTCAAGGTCCGCGCGGTGTTGGACTGGAAGAGCCCACGCAATCGGAAGGAAGTCCAGAGATTCGTCGGCTTCGCCAACTTCTACCGCAAATTCATCAGAGGTTTTGCAAAGGAGACAGCAGCGATCACGGACACTCTGAGTTCCAAGAAGAAGAGGTTCGTGTGGACGGAACAGGCGGAGCGCTCTTTTCGGAAGCTTAAAAGCCTTTTCGCCTCCGAGGAGCAACTGCTGCACGTGAATCCAGGCAGGCCCATGCGAGTGGAGACCGACGCGTCAGACAGGGCGGTTGGAGCTGTACTCCTGCAAGAAGATCCACATGGAAACTGGAGACCCGGTGCCTTTTACTCCCGAAAGCTCAGCAAGGCGGAGCAAAACTACACCATATGGGACAGGGAGCTGTTAGCCATTCACGCAGCTTTCAAAGCGTGGCGACACTTCCTCATAGGAGCCAAGCACACAGTACAGGTCCGCACGGATCACAAGAACCTAGAGTATTGGCGCACGGCGAAGCTCCAAAGCCAGAGACACATGCGCTGGGCGGAATTCTTCGCGGATTTCGACTTTCGGATAGAGTACATCCCAGGAGATTCCAACGTTATAGCCGATGCGCTATCCAGGAAACCGCAATATCTCGATGAAGCGGCGCCAGTAGCAGCCAAGCACATTTTCGCACCGCAGGCATGGTCGTGCGCTGCCATCGCAGTAGATCTGGATGCGGTGCGACGCGCGTTGCAAGTGGATCAGTTCGCACAGTCCAAAATGGAGGAGTTGCGCAGAGGTGTGCAGAGTGGAGAAGAGTTCCAACTGCGCGACGGACTGCTAACTCGCAAAGGTGCCCTCTACGTGCCAAGCGACGAGCTTCGCGCAAAGGTTCTGCAGCAGTTGCATGACGCCCCCAGTGCTGGCCACTTCGGTAAGGAGAAGACAATAGAACTGGTGGCAAGGGACTTTTGGTGGCCCCGGATGCGCGGAGAGGTAGCGGATTACGTCGCCAGGTGTGACACTTGTCAGAGGTTCAAGCCAGTACACCAGAAGCCAGCGGGGCTGTTGGAACCGCTGGAAACGCCACAGCAACCGTGGGAGAGGGTAGCCCTGGACTTCGTTACTGACCTGCCCAGCTCCAGAGGGAAGACAGCGGTACTGGTGGTTGTGGACCTGTTCACCAAGATGGCGCACTTCATTCCGTGCGCAAAGGTGGCGACGGCGGAGCAGACTGCCAAACTCTTCATTGATCACGTGTTCAAGGTGCATGGGCTGCCGCAGTCCATCCTGTCCGACAGGGGGCGCCAGTTTGTTTCCAATTTTTGGCAGAAGCTTTTAGGTATCCTGAACGTCAAGATCAACCTTACGTCGGCGAGACACCCACAGACCAACGGCCAAGCTGAGAGGGTCAACGCGATCATGCAGCAGTACCTGAGATGTTACGCCAATCAGCGACCCGCAGCTTGGGTGGACTACCTGCCACTGGCAGAGTTTGCCTATAACAACACGAAGCACGCGTCCACGGGGGTGACGCCGTTCTTCGCGAACAACGGTCGGCATCCCAGAACCTTCCCGGGGTTCGGGGCACCGAGAGAGGGGGTGCCGCAAGAAGCCGACCAGTTTGCAGCGGAGCTGCAGGAGGTGCACGAAGAGTTGCGGAGACATTTGGAGCTGGCCAAGCAAGCATATAAGGTGCAGGCAGACAAAAACAGGAGAGCGGGGGAGGAGATCCAGGTGGGGGACTGGGTGTGGTTAGCCGCCCAAGCCATGCCAGCCAAGTCGTTGGCCAAGAAGAAGCTAGGGCACAGGCAGTTAGGGCCGTACCAAGTGGAGGCTAAGATCAACCCTGTAGCCTTTCGACTAGCCCTCCCCGAAGGTTCCAGAGTGCATCCGGTATTTCACAGGTCGGTGCTCACCCCCTACAAGGCACCGCACAGGTTTCAGGAGTCTGAAACAGTCCCGCAACTACACACTAAGTCACAGGAGAGGGAGAGGGCGCCTAGGGCCGAACCACTCAACGAGGTCACAGAAATCCTGGACTCGAGATGGGGGGAAGAGGGGGTAGAATACTTTCTAGCCACAGAGGGCACTCCAGCCAGTGCCAACGGTTGGGTGCCGGGCTACGCTTTAGACGAACCTCTTCCAAAAGACGAGTTCCATGCCCTTTTCCCGCATAGACCCATGCCAGCCGAGTACTTTGATGACTGGCTCTTTACGCCCACACTCTCAGGCAGTACTTTCCGGGGTTTTTCTTCAGCCGAGGAGAGAACGCCAGAATCTAGCCCGCCCAGGGGATCGTGCTCAGGGGTGGACACAGAAACCTCCTATTGGTGGGACGAGCAACCAGAGGAGGACTGGCGCAGGAAATGGCTGACGGGACCTTGGCCGGCAGCACCAGACGAGGTACCAATGGAAGAGGGAGAAGAGAACACTTTGGGTCAAGAACCCGAATTCGAACACTCATACACTGAACTGCAAGCAGAGGATATGGAGGTACACAACCTGTATCCTGCATCCACCTCCGAAGAGCTGCAGCTCCTACAACCTGCACCCGATGGGCGGGAGGGGGGAAGGGGGGGCTTTGAGGGGGGGATGGATGTCAGGGTTTCAGGGACAGAGAGCGAGGGGGAGGGGTCCCAGGGTGACGAGGAAGAGGACGACGATGACCCGAGGTTGTCAGTGAGTCCGTCAAGTGAATCCGAGGATTCCCAAAAGGGAGCCCCCCTGGTCAGGCCAAGGGGCAGTAGAGAGGGAAGCAGTCAGAAGCAGGGGAACGAAGAGGGAATCCCCAGTGGGGGTTGGAGATCGGGACCGGCCTCTCCATCGGAACGGAGTGAAGGGGGTGGAGTTACCAGTGTGTCAGAAGGAGCAGAACAGGGAGCAGAGAGGGGAAGGAGTTCGGAGCAGAACGTCCTGCCGGAAGGGGAGGAGTGTAGTACCGAGAGTAGCGTAACGGTCGAAAGGAAGGTCAGAGGCAACGTACGCGCGCCAAGTTCAAATGTGGAGGCGCGCGGAAATGAGGAGAGCCCTGAGGAGGAGCCTGGTCCCAAAGCATGAAGGAGGGGGGAGCAGGCGTCAGAAGACTCAGCCTCGGGGGAGTCCCGAAGGGAGGGAGCACAGGGGGGCAGGAAGACCCTGCGGAAAAGGAAGGAGAGGAAAAGGTGGAGCAGTACAAGCCTCTTAAGCTGGTGCAGGGGCGGGACTGACTCAGAGGGGACTTCAAACATCTAAGGGTAACAGATGCTGAGCCACGGAGCTTGGATGTAACGACAACAATGTTCTTCAATAAAACCTTTTGTATATAACTTGGACTGGATTTTGGTCTCTTGTGAGCTGGGACCTCGGGTGGCTCTGACAGCGGTGAAGGTCCTGTGTGAGTGTCTGGAAGCGGTTGGAGGATGGATGGCGGCTAACAGATTGAGGTTGAATCCTGACAAGACAGAAGTACTGTTTTTGGGGGACAGGAGGCGGGCAGGTGTGGAGGATTCCCTGGTCCTGAATCGGGTAACTGTGCCCCTGAAGGACCAGGTGTGCAGCCTGGGAGTCATTGTGGACTCACAGCTGTCCATGGAGGCACAGGTCAAATCTGTATCCAGGGCAGCTGTTTACCAGCTCCATCTGGTACGTAGGCTGAGACCCTATCTGCCTGCAGACTGTCTCGCCAGAGTGGTACATGCTCTGGTTATCTCCCGCTAGGACTACTGCAATGCGCTCTACGTGGGGCTACCTTTGAAGGTGACCCGGAAACTACAACTAATCCAGAATGCGGCAGCTAGACTGGTGACTGGGAGCGGCCGCCGAGACCATATAACACCGGTCTTGAAAGACCTACATTGGCTCCCAGTACGTTTCCGAGCACAATTCAAAGTGTTGGTGCTGACCTTTAGAGCCCTAAATGGCCTCGGTCCAGTATATCTGAAGGAGCGTCTCCTCCCCCATCGTTCTGCCCGGACACTGAGGTCCAGCTCCGAGGGCCTTCTGGCGGTTCCCTCACTGCGAGAGGCCAAGTTACAGGGAACCAGGCAGAGGGCCTTCTCGGTAGTGGCGCCCGCCCTGTGGAATGCCCTCCCATCAGATGTCAAAGCGATAAACAACTACCTGACATTCAGAAGACATCTGAAGGCAGCCCTGTTCAGGGAAGTTTTTAATATGTGACATTTTAGTGTATTTTTCATCTCTGTTGGAAGCCGCCCAGAGTGGCTGGGGAAACCCAGCCAGATGGGCGGGGTACAAATAATAAATTATTATTATTATTATTATTATTATTATTATTATTATTATTATTATTATCTCAGATCCCTGCCTTAAGACTTTTACTGAGTCAGAGATATAATGTCAGTACTGTTGGTCAGTGAGTCTCCAGAGTTCCAGACAGGAGCTTTCCTCCCAGTCTTACATTTGAGATTGAACCATGGACCTTTTGCAAACAAAGCAAGCACCCTACCACTGAGTTGCTGCTCCTTGCCTACCTCTGAAGGAGTAGGGAGCAGTAACATTTTGGCTCTTTTCCTTACGTTTGTCTGAAACTATTTGGTCTGCAGGTACTGTTGTCTGGATTTAATATGTTTATTTTGAGTGTGTGTAGGAAGAAAGCACATTCTGCATGAACAAACTACCATCAAACATATGCCCATGCTTATGTCTTTTTATCTCCTAAATAAGAACATACAGAGATGAGACCAAAAACCTTATCTAGTCCAATTGTCTCCCACGAGCAGGACACCAGGGCCACGATTCAGTTAAACAGTTGTGCTAGGGGGAGCTAGTGCTGTTAGGCTTCACTAGCACAATGGGGCTTTCCCTTCTCCCTACATGTTCAGTGTGCCCCTCCCAAATAAGCTCTGGGGGGGCAGGTCAGAAAAACCCAAGAACAGCACACAGGGGGAGAAAAGGGGAGCTTGTTCTGTCTAGCAAGTGGAAAAGCATGTGCTGATGGAACAATCATAATGGTGCCATGTTGAATTCCTCCCATGAGAAGTATCCCTCTCCCATGGTTGTTCTCAAGCAGCTGTCATTCAGAAACATATTTCCTAGGCCATTATGAGTATTAGCAATTGACACCCTAAAAATAATTCTAAGGAGGATGTATTTTGGGGCCTGGGGTGAGAGTTACCCACCACCGGGCAACATTTTATCATCCATACAGAGTTTGACCCAATCTCCCCCAGCATCTAAAAATGGACATTTGTAATACTTGCTCAATAAAGCTTTGCAGCTGTACAGAAATATTTTTTGGATGAGCTCACTAGTACAATGAGCAACTTTCTTCACCAGAGTGGGCAATAAATTTTCATTAATTTATGTGCACTGATTTCGCACTGAGGTGTAACTTAATCTTATTAATTTCCCAAAGAGGTTTTGCTTGCAATAAAGGCAATGCGGCAGGCATGTGCCTCCTTCACTGAGTCACAAGAAAACATGAGGGAAAATTGAGGAATGGTGTTGTGGGCACGTGTGGGAACCAAAATGAAGTATTTTATTTTGAGGTATATGTAACTCTTCTGAACACCCTCCCCAAACAGAACATGGAACCAAATATTGGTAGGTATGGGCAAAGGACAGAACATTTGTTGTTGTTGTTTAGTCATTTAGTCATATCCGACTCTTCGTGACCCCATGGACCAGGCACGCCAGGCACTCCTGTCTTCCACTGCCTCCCGCAGTTTGGTCAAACTCATGTTGGTAGCTTCGAGAACACTGTCCAACCATCTTGTCCTCTGTCGTCCCCTTCTCCTTGTGCCTTCAATCTTTGCCAGCACCAGGGTCTTTTCCAGGGAGTCTTCTCTTCTCATGAGGTGGCCAAAGTACTGGAGCCTCAACTTCAGGATCTGTCCTTCCAGTGAGCACTCAGGGCTGATTTCCTTCAGAATGGATAAGTTTGATCTTCTTGCAGTCCACGGGACTCTCAAGAGCCTCCTCCAGGAATTATGATTGCTGGAAGAAATAGCAACAACTTCAGATATTCTGATGACACAACTTTGATGGCAGAAAGTGAAGAGGAATTAAGGAACCTTTTAATGAAGGTGAAAGAGGAGAGCGCAAAATATGGTCTGAAGCTCAACATCAAAAAAACTAAGCTCATGGCCACTGGTCCCATCACCTCCTGGCAAATAGAAGGGGAAGAAATGGAGTCAGTGAGAGATTTTACTTTCTTGGGTTCCATGATCATTGCAGATGGTGACAGCAGTCACGAAATTAAAAGATGCCTGCCTCTTGGGAGAAAAGCAATGAAAAACCTAGACAGCATCTTAAAAAGACATCACCTTGCCAACAACGGTCTGTATGGTTAAAGCTATGGTTTTCCCAGTAGTGATGTATGGAAGTGAGAGCTGGACCATAAAAAGGCTGATCGCCAAAGAATTGATGCTTTTGAATTATGGTGCTGGAGGACAGAACATACCAATGGCAAAAGGAACACTTTTATCCAAATATGAAAGTGGAAGAATACAACATGGGTGTTTGACTGGCTTGCTTTGTGAAACAGAAGCATTTTGTTGTTGTTTAGTCGTGTCCAACTCTTCGTGCCCCATGGACCAGAGTCCGCCAGGCACTCCTGTCTTCCACGGCCTCCCGCTGTTTGGTCAAAACTCATGCTGGTAGCTTCGAGAACACTATCCAACCATCTCATCCTCTGTCGTCCCCTTCTCCTTGTGCCCTCAATCTTTCCCAACATCAGGGTCTTTTCCAGGGAATCTTCTCTTCTCATGAGGTGGCCAAAGTATTGGAGCCTCAGCTTCAGGATCTGTCCTTGCCAAATTGTGACATGGCAAGTCACATAGAGCTCACTAAGCATGCTTTGTGGAATCCCTCTATTCCTGTCCAGTTTCAAGCTGGAGTTCCAAACACAGGACATTTATTGTAGATCCATTGAACTATAATGCATATTGGTCTATTCTGTGTGGCTTGCTGAGACTAGAATTTTGCTGGAATGTGTCACTGTCACCCACAAATACGTTTTTCAAATTCGGGGCCTGAGGATGGGAGCTAGTTATAAACCATTCCTATGGGAGCAGCCATCACAAAATGTCCTGCATCTCTATCTTCCTATCACAGTTCAAATGAAAAGATGGTAGTGGAAGGATTACACTGGTCTAGTACATATGCAATTTCTGACCCTTTGCCGACCATCTTTACCTTTACCTTTACTTTTAGGAAATGTGTGTTTTAGGACCCATCCTGGTCTCATGATTGCATCCAGGTTGCATCCACTGCAGTGGCAGTGGTGATAGTAATGGCTGTTGTTGGAGTAATAGCAGCAGTGATGATATCATTACAATCATCATAAATCATAATCAGCATTGGAATATTTTCTTTTACAAGGACATGTTTTTGTTTTGGGTCTAGGAGTCCACTCACTTTCATGTAGCAAGTCTGTTTGTATCAGGCTTTGGGAAAACCCACAAGATAGATCCAGTTTCATGCAGCAACAATTCTATGACGGAAGAAAGCGAATAAGAATTCCTACCCCTTTTAATCCCTTGACCTTTCCTGTTTCTGTAAAATCAAAGCTTTTGGGGGACCTGCCTCTTTCTCCAATAGATGAAGCAAACCTATCACTGTCATTGTCACACCACCAGATATGAGCTTAGGTGTTACCAGCCTGACTGCCCATTTCCTGAATCTAGAAAAGTAGACATTTAAGTTAATTTTGCCCAGTAATGCTAAGGGCTGTGATTGATTGTGCAAGCATAGACAAGACTCTCATCACTAGATGGCAGAATTCTGGGACCTTTTTAATTTTCTGAAGGCAGAGAGAGAGAGAGAGAGAGAGAGAGAGAGAGAGAGAGAGTCGCATGTGTTTGCTTTTACTTCTCATGTTTACTATTGTAATTTTGGCTGGGCCTGAAATATTTTATGCCCTGAAGTTGTGGTTACTGTGATAGATATTATTTTAGAGGGACTTCTTTAGACCAACATTTAACATGCCAGTTAAATTTAATATTACAGCCACAATGTGATGTGGGTATGTATCTTGGAAAATATTGTGTATTTTAAAAGTAATGAATGTTACATAGAGATAAAACCAAGATAATGAAGGATCTGTGCTAGTTATTCCCATACTTTGGGGTCAACATACAGCATATTCAAATTCCAGTAAGCTGGAGATGCAAACCAGCAGTGATAGTTGTTCACTTCTGGCCCCCTGCATGAGGAAAAAAAAGAATGCATCAAAGGAGTACACATAAATGTGAATTGAAATTGAAATGTGAATGTGCCACATGCCCATCATCTTGAACTTTCACCCACCTTCATCATATTATTTGTGGCAGCCCTCACAATAAGAGAGCTGATTGAGGTCTCTGTGTTATGTCCTCATACATTGTTGCTGATCTGTAGACGATGGATTAATCTACAGATGGTGATCTATGATGAATGCGCCAAAATATTCCCTGACATTTTGATTTCATGTGTGGCCATTTTTGAAAGGGGGACTGACATGGCAAACCAAGTTGAAGGAATGCCATTCTTTCTTGATTTACGCCGGTAATTAAATTTATTTTAGATATTTTATCCTACTCTTCAGTTGGCAACGTCCTCAGCATGGTTTACATGGAAACAATACAATCAAGAAAATCAACTGCGATCCAGAAAATAATAAAAGCAGAGGACACAGCTAAGAACTAAAAAAAAGAAAAGGAAAGGGTTTAGATTTGAGAAAGGACGCTTCATAATCAGGGTGCTACAACTGAAAAGGCAATGTTCCTGTTAACCATCTGGGGTGGTGACCAGTGTAGAAGCATTATAATTGACTTTGTGTGTGCGGGCAAAGACCGTTTTGCGTGACCATTCCTGACCCCTATGTCAGCGGAATGCTCTGCCCCATTCCACCCCCTTTCCTGGCCAATTCTGGGATCAGTGCAATGCACATGTGCATGGTGGCATGTCAATTGGATGTGCCTAAAACAGTCATTGCTTGTACTGCTATTGGGACCTACAAAGAGGGAGAAAGTGGTCCTTTTGTAATGTGTCTGAAGGCAGCTGAGAGACAACCCCTAGATGTTGAAACTTGTCCCTTGCCTACTCCTAGGGCAAGTTTCAGAACTTCCAGCCACCTCTTTGAAAGGTCACTGGTTCTTCATTCATTCTGTGGTCCCAACTGGTTCTTACAAGTCAGGGAAGGTTAAACCTTTGGGCCACTTATACAGGCTGAGAAGCAGTGGAATGCCTGTGGCCAGTCTCCCAGAGAAGATGCCCAGTTACGGATCAACGTTTTTATATTGAATAATATTATGTTACCCATTAATAATTTTATATGAGCAAATTAACTGTGTCTTGATGCTCATTGTATTAAAAACAAAAACTTTCCTCACTTCCTTGATTTGTGCACATTTCCACATAATACTTTCATTCAGTTGTGCTCATATTTCAGAACACACACAAACATAAGTTTTAGTCAAGGTTCCACAGTGGGACATTCCAATAAAATAAGACAGAGGACTTTTCTTTATTGAATGCATATGTTTTTCTTTCAAGAGGGGCAGCCTTCATAGCAATCTTCTTGTCAATTTGTAAGATGAGGAGAAACATAAATTGCAATGGCAAGTTAGTAAGTTAGTATCGACTGTGGCGTCTTTACAAGTATCAGTGGGAAAGATGTTGCACTTCCAATTTAGCCCAAGTATGTTTAAGTATATTTTTTTATCAGTCACTGTTCTTATCACACTCATCTGTTTCAAGGGAAGGGAGAGCTGTGGCATGGAACTGGATCAACAAAATTTGGTGGAATGGCTTGTTATTTCATAAATTCCCATTCCATGGACACAATAGATGAGTTGATCTTTCAAATTGTGCATCATCAGTTTATAAACCTTAGAAATGAAAGCAAGGGGCAGAACAATCTGTTATGCTGGTGGGGGCTTGGGTAAGATGGAGGTATTCCTCTGCTGGGTTCTGCTGGTGGTGGTATGTGAGTATTCCCACTGGTGGTAGCTACTGCAGCTCTCTCAAATAAGGTATTTCTGGGGAGACAACAAAGCCAGCTAAGTCAAGGATCTGCTGGGACCTTAGCTGGTCCAGCTACTTGTGACATATCCAGTCCAGGCCTCTGTTTCTCTTGAACCAACTTGGAGCTGACACACCAAAAAATGGCAGCTTTACTGCCTACCTTTCTGTCCTTGCCAGCATGAGCAGCAGATTTCAGATGCAACACTAGTTCCACCACTCCATTAAGCCCAACTGAGAGTTAGGATTGCTCTCTCTGTTCCCCAAAGAGAAGCCCATAATACATATTCCTTCATCCAACATAAACTGCTCAAAAGCTCCGATTCAATATCCATTACCCCCCCCCCCAGTTTGTTCTCCTCTAGAGGCAACCACAAAATAACTTCAGAAAACGAAAGAAAACAAGGGAATCAATGCAATTAAGAAGATCATCCTGATGGTGCATAAATATTATCCACCCTCATTGAAATTTGGTTGAGTTTATTCAGTTTGAATCCACTCTTCGTGGCCATGTAGAGATTGGTTTGGGGAGTGGGGATGAGTTTGAAAATGTGGCGTGTCAGGGGGGAAAGCCTAAAGGCATTGATGTGGAAACCAGCCTATGAGTATTTTTTCTTGTAGTTGTACCCTATTCCTTAAAAGGGTCCATTTCCTTAAAGGTAGGATTGTTACATTCCAGCCCAAAACATATTCACCCTGATCCTGTTACATTGGGGCACATGCAGGAACACTGATGTAATATGGAAAATCTTTTGCTCTCTTCAGTGTCTGGGAACATTCTACATGTGCACAGCATTTACAAACAGTGGTGGGAATAGCACAAGTCCTGCTCACATGGAGTACTGTGGGTTTCTCAGAGCCCATGGATGGTGTTTTGGGTTTTTAATAGTTTTGTGGCAGTAAGCCCTTCACTTTCAATGGAAATGCTTCTGCATACATTATGCATTGGACAGCAGATTTGGGATTTTAACAAGAGCCCCAAAGAGCCACAAAAATGTTTTGAAGGGGTGTGCGATCACCCCCTCTTCAATGTCTTTGGAATTTCTCAGAGAATTTCATGGTAGTGTGATCATGGGTGGGTGGGTGAGTGGGGTGAGAGAAAGAGAGAGGGAACTTGGCATTAGCTAAATGACTCCCCCCTCCCCCTGATGTTTAGAATTTAATTTTATTGTGTGTTTTTATATTTGAGACTCATTTATGAATTCTGACACTGTTCCAGGAAAGGCCATAAGAAGGCAATGTACTACAAATGGGACAATATTTTATTTTAAATAATTTCGAGCTGTTGGATTATAATTTGTTAAAACAAACAATAGCTTACTGCTCTACAATTGAATGCAAGGATATTACTGAACTCAGCTAAAATCAAGTAATCTTTTAGTTTCCATTCTCTCCAAAGTGTACTACACAGCAATGTCAACAAATGACAAATTGCAGGATGAACATAAAAGCAGTACCTTCAAAAATACAATAGTTATACAAGCCATCTATTGTTAATGAAGAATATAATGCAATTTGTCTGTCTGTAACACAATTATGCAAATCAAAGCTGGGACTCTCCTTAAATCTCTCCACATTCCAAGTGATTAAAATGAGATAATTTATCACAAAGAATATTACTGATCATGTTTATGAGTTGCACATTAATCCTATTACTATAATGTATCTTTCTCATAATGTAATGGATTTGTGCAATCTAACAGAAAATGACTTTTATACTACCCACAATTACAAAAATATCCAAAGCATATCCATTGCACCATAATAGCATATGTCTGCAACTGTACAACAAACCTATTAAAATAAACAAAGCTTATGAATGTAACCTTCACACCAATAGAGACAATGGTAAATTTAATTTTATGGTGCTCATTATTTCAATGACTCCATATATGATAAACATGGCAAGTAAATTACTTTTGTCTCCTGTACTAAAAAGAAGAAGAAGGGGTTTATGTAACAGTCACATGGCATTGAAGAGTTTCTTTTTTCCCCTTACTCAAATGTTGACCACTGGAACATAGCATTTTGGGGTACCCTTCTGTGACAAACCATTTCTTAAAGGTGCTTTAAGTTAAGCTTACTAGACTCCCCGTTTCCTGGGGACAGTCCCTGGATTTACAAATCAGTCCCCATACAAAATCCATTGAAGTTGAAAAGTGTCCCTGGATTCATTGAAAAAAATCTGGTAACCTTACATTAAGTTAGCAATTCATACAATTTCCTTAGAGGCATCTGTAGAAAGGGTATAGTGTGAAGGCACTCTAGTCTACTACATTGCTGCTGCTACAAAGGCCTGGAGCTGCATGGTACCAGCATAGGAGACCGCCTGGGAACCACATATGCACATCCTTGAGTTCCATGATGAAAGAAAACAGATAAATAACAATGAATGTTGATGCAAGCAATTAACTAATAGTACTCATTGTTTCAGTTGTAAGAGGTGGGGCAGAGAAGACCTTAACATTTGTAACAGCTTCCATAACTAATGTTTAGAAGGTTCCGGGATGGGGGTAGGGGTAGGGGTGGGCATGTTTTGGCTAAAAGTGTGGCAGTGCCTATAAGCCTTACATATTGACTTCAGGCAGGTGTCTTCACTGTACTCTTTTCGGTGCCTGCTAAAAACATTCTTGTCTAGACTAAGCCTACACAGTTATGTACAATGTTTACATGTGTTTTAATCTGTGTTTAGTTAACCACCGATTCATATTTTTATTTGAATGTTTAAAATAGTTTTTATTAACTGTAATTGTATTGTGGCACCCTTTTTTGTAAACCGCTCTGAGGTTTGCTTTTTAACAATCAAGCACTATTAAAAATTATGAAATAAAATGAAATTGGGAGGGGGGAGTCAAAGAGTGGGGCTTCATTAAGGCCCCGTTCCCAACGATTTCTTTCATCACCTGAAACCCAATATTGAAAATAGAAAACAGGGGCAGCAATATTACTGAAACAGAGATCACTGGTGATAGCACCAGAGCCTCTGTTACCTGTTCCTAGTAACTGCTCTCAGCTACTGAAAACACCTAGCTATTTTCCTCCCACCTGTCCAGCCATACTGCTCTCTCTTTACAATAAATTGATAGCAACTGAAATGTTTATTAGGGCATTCATATTAATGGTGTTCTGTTGGATATCTAACTTTGGCATAATTTGTTTAGTTATTCCGGGAAACATTTTCCCCTTCAACAAAGTTGCACATTTCAATGCCAAATCCCCAAACACATGAAAATACAGCTCTTCCCACCATCTTGTGGCCATATTGCTGAAGGGAAATTTGAAAGCTCACATGCTACATTTTAAAACCAGCTGGTCCAAATAGTTGACACTATTTTTCTGACTTTATGGATTTTGAAAAAATATGTATGTGGGGATAGTTAATATTACTGAGTTATCCATATCATTGTCTCACGGACGATCCAATGGGCAGAGGCGAGATTCCCCTTCTTTGGAGGATGAAATGAAAGACTCAGAATAAGAAACAGAGTAAACCCCAGAATTCTGCTCAAGATGGCATACATAGTTCTCCCCCAGTACTGATAATAGTACTCAGGTTTAGTAGGTTTGATTAGAAGACATGCATATCAGCATTTAAAGGATATTATTATTAGCGTATAAATATTTGCCATGAATGAGAGATCATAAAATGTAAATATCAAAAGCTCTGAAAGCCTTAAGTAGGTGACTTGCAATCATAAACCAGCTTTTGCCCATGGAGGCATAACATAACATTTGACTCAGGTCTTATTGATTGACTGTGAATCTGTGGTTGTGGCAGTGATGGTGCCGGTTTACCCTTTACCCTTTATGCCAGAAAGAATTTCTAAAGCTAAGAAAGAAACAGGACAACTCTGGTAAAATTGGCAAAAATTTATAAATCAAAATAAAATACCTGTTGGAGATGCAAGAAAGAAATAGGAACAATGTTTCACATGTGATGGGAATGCCGACCTATTAAATAATTTTGGAATGAAATATATGAAGAAATCAAAAAGATGTTTAAAATATATTTTAGTAAAAAAATGGAGGCATTCCTTTTAGGTATAATTACAAATGATATTCTTAGCAATCAAAGGAAAGTATTCCTCTATGCAACAACAGCTGCCAGAATGTTCATAGCAAAAAACTGGAAAGGGGGAAAGATCAATAAAAGAATGGCAAATTAAACTTTGTGAATATATAAATTTGGCAAGATTCACAGCATTCTTAAGGGCACAATCGGACCAAAAATTAGCAAAAGAATGGGATTGTGCTAAAGAATATATGAAAAAAACATTGCTCTGGAGTATGTACATATTGGTATGTAACGAATGAAGCTTTGCAGGGTTAAAGAAATTGAAAAACGGTGCAAAAACAGTGCAAAACGGTGAAGATAGAGGTAATTTACAGTAGACACAACAATTCAGAAAGATTACAATTTTTGAGGTCTCAAAACAGAGGAAGGAAGGCAATATGTGTATATGTACGTAAAGATTTTTATGATGGCATGGTTTTCTTTGTAGGTGTGTTTTTTGTTTTTGTTTTTTGGTTCTTGTTTGTTTTGCTTTGTTTTTGTTTGTTTGTTTGTTTTGGATTTTATGTTTGAAAATTTTGTTGTAATTTTGCATTGGAAAAATAAAATAAAAAGAAAGAAAGAAACAGGGCAATTTAATACTTTTCTGTTTTGTTTCACATTACACAGTTCTGTAAAGAGATTCACTGCTGGTTTCTAGGTCCCAATTGTCTGTGTGTATTGGTGAAACTTAGATGTCACAGTCATGTAAATTTACTAGCATGGTAGTTATTTTGTACTTATATTATCGAGTTATATAATGATGTGCAGTCCAATCCTATCCATGTTTATTCAGAAGCAAGTCGAACTGTGTTCAATAGTTCTTACTCACAGGTAAGTGTGCATAGGTGTGTAGACTTCATTAGTTTTATATTTTATTTATTTACAACATTTGTATCCCAACTTTCCAGCAAGGTGTTTAGGGCAGCACATATGGGCCTTCTCCTCCCAATTTTATTATCACATCCCTGTGAGATAGGTTAGGCCAGTGTTTCCCAACCTTGTGCCTCCAGCTGTTTTTGGACTACAATTCCCATCATCCCTTGCCACTGGTCTTGCTAGTCAGGGATGATGGGAGTTGTAGTTCAAAAACAGCTGGAGGCACAAGGTTGGGAAACACTGGGTTAGGCTGAGAGACAGTGAACCTGAATGCGATTTTGAAGTTGGGTCCCTCAGAACATAGTCCGAAATGCTAATCACTATGCCATACACTTACACTGGTTCTTGTAATCTTAGCCGACATCTTGTTTCCTGGCAGGTTGGTTGAATGGGAAGGGCAAAACTAGGGCAAGATGCATTATGATGGACAGGAATAACTGAGTTGTGAATGGACAACACTAAGGGCATTGAGACCAACTTTAATTTAAAAATATTAGCAATTCCAGAGTTCTAGTATAGAGGACAGACTCCAGCCTTCTTGTTCTCTGGCTGTTCTGAATCATGTTCCAGCACATGCTGTATTATTTACAGCTGGACAAAATGTCTTTGAAAATGCTTCATGGTAATAGTTCCTCACCAAAGTCAGGATAACCAATAACTGAAGTCTGATTTCTTCTGAGTTTGTGAAAGTTCAGAGCTGGAGCTGTGGTGTGCATCTCTAGAGGAAGCTGGTTCAATTTCTGACAATTCTGATTGAGCTTGAGGATTGGTCACTCTCCCTGCAATACTTGAACCAGATATTGTATGTGCCACACTGTGACTGGAATGCAGTATTTACGCTTGCTAGAATTTATCTTTGATTTCCAAATAGTTCTTTGATGGTTTCTGTCTCACATTAGTAACATTTGCACATATGCACAGCCGGTGCAAGAGTGACTCAAACATGCTCTTATTCTTTGAGTGTGAAATAACCAACTTTAATGACATTTGTGTACATTTCAAACAGAAGACATCTGGGGATGTTTCTGGACCCAACTTTGTCACTGGAAGCCCAGATACCCACAATTGCAAGAAGCACCTTTTACCAGCTAAAATACAGCTACCACCACTTCTGGACAGGGAAAGCTTGACCACAGTAGTTCAGATGTTGGTGACTTCAAGGCTGGATTACTGTAATGCAGTCTTGCGCTTGTTCTGTTATGTGCAATGGAACTTCACGGAAAACACTACTTAAGTCACTCCAAAAGAAGATACTGGAACACTCCAAACCTTTTGCCCATGTATGTGCACAGAAAATAGTAGATCTAGTTGAAAGGTAACATATGGAGATCTCTGCTGATCATTGCAATGCACCCCTAATTATTCTTACTGTATAATGATAATATTATTGTAATGGGATGTGGGTGGCACTGTGGGTTAAACCACAGAGCCTAGGACTTGCCGCTCAGAAGGTTGGCGGTTTGAATCCCCACGACGGGGTGATCTCCCATTGCTCAGCCCCTGCTCCTGCCAACCTAGCAGTTCAAAAGCATGTCGAAGTGCAAGTAGATAAATAGGTACCGCTCTGGCGGGAAGGTAAACGGTGTTTCCGTGCGCTGCTCTGGTTCGCCAGAAGTGGCTTAGTCATGCTGGCCACATGACCCAGAAGCTGCATGCCGGCTCCCTCGGCAAATAAAGCGAAATGAGTGCCGCAACCCCAGACTTGGTCACGACTGGACCTAATGGTCAGGGGTCCCTTTACCTCTACCTTTAATATTATTGTATAGTCTAATAACCCCTTCATGGATCACTGCCTTGCCGTGGCGAAGGGGCTTGAAGAACTCAGAGAAGCTATGAACTATGCCGAGCAGGGCACCCAAGATGAACAGGTCATAGTGGAGAGTTTTGACCAAACGTGATCCACCTGGAGGAGGAACCGGCAAGCCACTCCAGTATCCCTGCCAAGAAAACTCCATGGACAAAGACAACAGGCATATAAAAGATATGACGCTGGAAGATGAGCCCCTCAGGTCGGAAGGCGTCCAACATGCTACTGGGGAAGAGCGGAGGGCAAGTACAAGTAGATCCAGAGCTGATGAAGCGGCTGGGCCAAAGCCGAAAGGACGCTCAGTTGCGGATATGCCTGGAAGCGAAAGGAAAGTCCAATGCTGTAAAGAAAAATATTGCATAGGAACCTGGAATGTAAGAACCATGAACCTGGGTAAGTTGGAGGTGGTCAAAAATGAGATGGCAAGAATAAATATTGACATCCTGGGCATCAGTGAACTAAAATGGACGGGAATGGGTGAATTCAGTTCGGATGACCATCATATCTACTACTGTGGGCAAGAAACCCATAAAAGAAATGGAGTGGCCCTCATAGTCAACAAAAGAGTGGCGAAAGCTGTACTGGGATGCAATCTCAAAAATGATAGAATGATCTCGATACGAATCCAAGGCAGACCTTTTAACATCACAGTAATCCAAGTTTATGCACCAACTACTTGTGCTGAAGAAACTGAAATTGACCAATTCTATGAAGACTTACAAGACCTTATAGAAGTGACACCAAAGAAGGATGTTCTTCTCATTATAGGGGATTGGAATGCTAAAGTAGGGAGTCAAGAGATAAAAGGAACAACTGGCAAGTTTGGCCTTGGAGATCAAAACGAAGCAGGGCAAAGGCTAATAGAGTTCTGTCAAGAGAACAAGCTGGTCATCACAAACACGCTTTTCCAACAACACAAGAGACGACTCTACACATGGACATCACCAGATGGGCAGCATCGAAATCAGATTGATTATATTCTCTGCAGCCAAAGATGGAGAAGCTCTATACAGTCAGCAAAAACAAGACCTGGAGCTGACTGTGGCTCAGATCATCAGCTTCTTATAGCAAAATTCAAGCTTAAACTGAAGAAAGTAGGAAAAACCACTGGGCCGGTAAGATACAATCTAAGTCAAATCCCTTATGAATACACAGTGGAAGTGAGGAACAGGTTTAAGGATTTAGATTTGGTGGACAGAATGCCTGAAGAACTATGGATGGAGGCTCGTAACATTATACAGGAGGCAGCAACGAAAACCATCCCAATGAAAAGGAAATGCAAGAAAGCAAAGTGGCTGTCCAATGAGGCCTTACAAATAGCGGGGGAGAGAAGGCAAGCAAAATGCGAGGGAGATGGTGAAAGATACAGGAAATTGAATGCAGATTTCCAAAGAATAGCAAGGAGAGACAAGAAGACCTTCTTAAACGAGCAATGCAAAGAAATAGAGGAAAGCAATAGAATGGGAAGAACCAGAGATCTGTTCAAGAAAATTGGAGATATGAAAGGAACATTTCGTACAAAGATTTCCACAATAAAGGACAAAAGTGGAAAGGACCTAACAGAAGCAGAAGACATCAAGAAGAGGTGGCAAGAATACACAGAGGAATTATACCAGAAAGAAATGGATGTCTCGTATACCCCAGGTAGTGTGGTTGCTGACCTTGAGCCAGACATCCTGGAAAGTGAAGTCAAATGGGCCTTAGAAAGCACTGCAAATAACAAGGCCAGTGGAAGTGATGGCATTCCAGCTGAACTATTTAAAATTTTAAAAGATGATGCTGTTAAGGTGCTACACTCAATATGCCAGCAAGTTTGGAAAACTCAGCAGTGGCCAGAGGATTGGAGAAGATCAGTCTACATCCCAATCCCAAAGAAGGGCAGTGCCAAAGAATGCTCCAACTACCGCACAATTGCACTCATTTCACACGCTAGCAAGGTTATGCTTCAAATTCTACAAGGAAGGCTCAAGCAGTATGTGGACCGAGAACTCCCAGAAGTGCAAGCTGGATTTAGAAGAGGCAGAGGAACCAGAGACCAAATTGCAAACATGCGCTGGATTATGGAGAAAGCTAGAGAGTTCCAGAAAGACATCTACTTCTGCTTCATTGACTATGCAAAAGCTTTTGACTGTGTCGACCACGGCAAACTATGGCAAGTTCTTAAAGAAATGGGAGTGCCAGATCACCTCATCTGTCTCCTGAGAAATCTCTATGTGGGACAAGAAGCTACAGTTAGAACTGGATATGGAACAACTGATTGGTTCAAAATTGGGAAAGGAGTACGACAAGGCTGTATTTTGTCTCCCTGCTTATTTAACTTATATGCAGAATTCATCATGCGAAAGGCTGGGCTGGATGAATCCCTAGCCGGAATTAAGATTGCCGGAAGAAATATCAACAACCTCAGATATGCAGATGACACAACCTTGATGGCAGAAAGTGAGGAGGAATTAAAGAACCTTTTAATGAGGGTGAAAGAGGAGAGCGCAAAATATGGTCTGAAGCTCAACATCAAAAAAACGAAGATCATGGCCACTGGTCCCATCACCTCCTGGCAAATAGAAGGGGAAGAAATGGAGGTAGTGAGAGATTTTACTTTCTTGGGCTCAATGATCACTGCAGATGGTGACAGCAGCCACGAAATTAAAAGACGCCTGCTTCTTGGGAGAAGGGCAATGACAGGCCTAGACAGCATCTTGAGAAGTAGAGACATCACCTTGCCAACAAAGGTTCGTATAGTTAAAGCTATGGTTTTCCCAGTAGTGATGTATGGAAGTGAGAGCTGGACCATAAAGAAGGCTGATCGCCGAAGAATTGATGCTTTTGAATTATGGTGCTGGAGGAGACTCTTGAGAGTCCCATGGACTGCAAGAAGATCAAACCTCTCCATACTGAAGGAAATCAACCCTGAGTGCTCACTGGAAGGACAGATTGTGAAGCTGAGGCTCCAGTACTTTGGCCACCTCATGAGAAGAGAAGACTCCCTGGAGAAGACCCTGATGTTGGGAAAGATGGAGGGCACAAGGAGAAGGGGACGGCATAGGACGAGATGGTTGGATAGTGTTTTCGAGGTTACCAGCATGAGTTTGAGCAAACTGCGGGAGGCAGTGGAGGACAGAGGTGCCTGGCGTTCTCTGGTCCATGGGGTCACGAAGAGTCGGACACGACTAAACGACTAAACAACAACAACATAGTCTAATAAAACTATGTGGCTGTGAAGGAGGTGTGGCTGTAGCTGCCGTAAAGGGATGCAGCACTCCTGGAATTTGCCACTTGGCATATTGCCAAGAATTATACAGCTATTTCCCTCACAAAATGCCCTGCAGCTTAAGGGAGAGGATATTCCTGAATGGCATTATGGGAAAATCTCAAAATTAGGGATGTTTCCATTCCAAGGTAAGCAGCACTCCCTTCGTTGATAGCCCTTGCTTGCTTGCTTTCCACCTGGGGCTTGGAATGTGAAATGAAGATATTGGTGCTTGTCTGTCTATATTTTGTGTGTGTGAATACCATGACGTTGAATTTTTCATGCCCCAGGAATTGGCCACATAGGAATTTCTCCTGTGAGGGTGGAACATATAGATCAAATTATATGATGGTTTACAATTTATTATTATTATTCAATGTTTTCAAAATGCACTAGAAGCTCTCATATAAAATGCCCCCCGAAAGTAGAGGCTTGCAGTATTTGGCAGCTATCAGAATGTAAAAGGGTTAAATGATTGCAAGGACCAGCATTTTACTGTAAACCTTCTGCACCTGAGCAGATACCCTTAGAAAAGGAGCAGGCACAACATAAATATTTCCTATTATGGATAAACTAAAGTCACAATGGAATCTGTCATGCTTGTGCTATGAGAGATGGACATTATTTCTAAGCTGCTGCTATGCTGGCACCTGAATGGAGTTTATATTTTGTTTATGGAGCTGAATCAGAAATTGCAGCCTCTCTCTTTTTTTGGTATTTTATTTTCATTCTTGGGAGAGAAGGGAGAGGTGGGGGAGGGGAGAGGCCCCAGCATGTGTAATTCTTTTCCGTGGAAGCTTGAAATGGCCGCGGAGGCAGCTCAATATTCCATTTATTTTATTTATAAAAGAAATTCAAAGCCTGAAAAGATGAAGTAATTGACTTACTGGGATGACAGTTAAACCCACTAAATTTAATCTTATCCTCTCAAGTACAACATATCGCGCTTACAAATTATCGCCCAGCACCAGACAGCCTTGCTCTCTTCACCTAATCCAAATGGAAATGAAGCCCTCTGTTATTGTATTATCTGACTTCACTATCAGCATTAATCCGGCTTAACTCACTTAATGATGCCACTTGTGGCACTATGAAGGCAGCAAAGAAGTCTATAAACTACTTCCATTAAAATGCAAATCTGGCCCACAGAGAAAATAAGTGACACAAAAGTCAGAGAATTCGGCCTTACGCTGTATTACCCGCTTGCCTCGCAGAACTGATACAAGTATAATAACTGATGCTGTGATTATTATTCTGGCTGTGGATTTCCAATGAAAGGGAGCCAGTCTACCACAGAACGTCACAAAAGTGCTTCAACAAGCCAGGGTATTTAATTTCTGAAGAGATTTCTATTTTTTTGTTGTCAGGAAATGAACAAATACTTATCAATGTACCAAAAAAAGAAAAAAAAAAGGAAAAAGATGGGCGGCATGAGGGGGGGGGGATCTCCTTCTTCTATCTTAAATCTTCCTGCCAGGTTTTTCATACTGATATTTGCACCCCTATAACACAGGAAATGAAAAAATTGCTATGCCTTTCACATAACTACTGCATCTTAAAAATCCTCTGGCAATGGTCTTGCTTTGTGCCCTCTGTTTTGCCATCCTTGCCACCTTTTTGTTTGTCTGTTATCAGAATGCTTTTGCAGTCTGATAATTATTTATTTATCCATTACGGCTTTTTTATCCTGCATGTTTTCCGAGGAGTTCAAGATGGTGTAAATGGTTTCCCCTCTCCCTCTTTTATCTTTTCAACGACCCCGTGAGATAGGTTAGGCTGAGAAATAGAGACCGTCTCAAGGTCACACCCGGTAAGTTTTATGGCTGAGTGGAGGCTAGAAAACTGGTCTCTGAGGTCTTAGTTCAGCACTCTAACTACTGCACCACACTGGCTCCACACTAGATGAGGTGGGGGTGTTAATCCAAAACAGTGGTGCTTACTCACTGCAAGATATAGGTAGATGTCAGGAATGTAAGACCAAGATGTAAAACTAAGTCAGAACACTGGGCCCACGTAACTCTTTCAACACAGGTTGAAAGACCTGTGACATTCTAGATTTTGCAGCTCCTATCAGCGCTGAGCAGCATGGCTAATGGTCAGAGATGATGAGAGTTGTGTATCTTCATATGGAAGGCCACAGCTTCCCCACTCCCAATGTACTCCAAATACCATCAAGTCTGATGTGCAGGAATTCTGCAAGGTGTTACATAGGAGGCCATGGGACACCTAGCTCAGTATAGTCCTCACTGCCTAGAAGCAAGTTCTCTAGGGTTTAAGCCAGAGGTCTCTCTCTGAGGATGCAAAGCAGATACCTTGTGTGTCACTGGGCACACAATAGGGTCCAATTCTCCCCTGGCCCTCCTCTTTCCCACTCATCCAACACATCCATAGGCTTCCTTCCCTTACTTTTCCCTCCCTCCTACTCTCTTACATATTTGCCTTCATAGTTCCTCTTGTGAGACAGCAGAAAAAATGGAGGGGGAAAGTATTTCTCCGCCCACCTTTGATATCTGGGAGACTACTATGGTTCCTAGCTTCTGGCATGCTTCTCCTCCTTCTTCTGGTCCCTTGCCCTTACCAGAGCAGCAAGAAAGGCAAGTGGAATGGGAGGAAGAAGCAAGGGGTGTTGAGAAGGAGGCATGTGAGTGGGAAGCAGATGAAAAGGCAGACTGAACACCTTCTCTCTCTGCGACTGGAATCCAGGTAGGCTGGATGCCGAGACCCTTCTAACCCCTGGATCCGGCAAGTGTTAAAATATAAGACAGGCCAGGTTCCTGATGAGGTGATAGCCTGGGTGATGAGCCATTAACAGAACAAATGAAAGGGGCTCTGAGTGGGATGGCAAATGTGTGGGGCCTTTCCCCCAACTCATGGTCAGTTAGAAGGAAAAGTTGAGTTTGCAGTGAAGTGAGCTAGAGGGGAAAGTAGCAAGCTAGAGATTGTGCAATGCTTGAATCTGAGGCTATGGCTATGGGAGGAACAAACCCCTTTGGGGGCATTAATGTTGTAAACCCCTCCATCGTAGGCTCAGGTTGTGTATTTGTACAAATAAGCCATCTATCATAAAGACACTGGAGTTTCTGCTATGCCTCATTTCTTAAGGAAACATGAACCCTGGGTAAGCGCCTGAAAGACCAGGAATCTTGCAGCAATTTCATCCAATTGGCATGTGGTTTTGTTGTTGACATCAGGGCACTCTGCCAGATGCAAGATGGACTTTCTCTGATCCCTCTTGCTTTACATTATCTCACAGAGACAACAAGGGTGGCAAGAAGGACTCCATTTGAAGCCTGAAGATTGCAGCAGCACCTTGAATCCTGAACACCAACAGGCATATGGAGAAAGTCAAGAACGACAGGAATTCATCCTCCATTGTCTCTGAGTTCACTCAACTTGATACCTTTTTGCTGCTATATGATACCTTTTTGCTGCTCAGGCCTTATCTGAGTCTGGAAGAAAGCAGGACATTTCAGCAAATGGTAAGAAGAGCAGCTCATTTCTACAGATCAGTTGTGAGAAGCTGCCAGATAAATATTTGCCCTGACAACTCACCTTTCGCTATCGGAGCACTTGCTATAGGTAGAACCATCTGCAACATTGCCTCTTTTTTTGTTTTGAATCTTGGGCAATTGGGTAGCCACCTATGCATCACCAAGATCACACAGATTTGCATAACATCTGCATATGCTCATTTACAAATAATTACTGTAACTTAAATAAAAATAGAATACCTCTCACCATAGTAGGCAAGTTTGTGACCAGGTGATTTGGGTGCTTGCTAAGTCTTCTATCCAGTTGCTAACTACTGATGGGCAATTTCATGATCCCTGTTCTCCCAGTCTGTAAACTGGTAGACGATCATCTGATAGGTTGGTCCTCTGTAAAATAGGACTCATAGTCATAACCTTGTCCCTAGAGATGGCACAAGCTGCAGCATTATACCAGCTGTGGATATCTGGTCCATCCGACCATCACTTATACCAGTATAGTGACTCAGATGATGACATATGTAATTGGCACTCATGGAAGTTCATTGCTTCCATTTTTGAATGCAGAAAATAACAACTGCTTAGAAGATTTGCCTAGGTATTTTCATGAACACCAGGGCGGAAAAGTTGCAAATATTCCCAGCAATAGTCCCTTGTCATTGTCAGTATGTGATCATGAATATCTATATACACTGCTGCTTATAGATGGGGAAGTTCACAAGGGGATAATTATAAAACAAACTCGCTGGGATGTTTATGCTACAAATATGTACCATAGGATATATTTGTGGATTTGAACAAGACTTTACATTCATAATGTATAACAAAAAAAGAAGAACTGTTTTTATGCTTTGCCTGGGGGTGGAAAAGAAAACCTCAGTTTAGGTTCAATTATAAATATACATCAATTATGTAGCAGAACCAGAGAGCTAGTTTTGCGTCTTTCCTTGAATATATGATGTTATTCGTAATTGTGCTACTTTTTCTCTTCAGTTTGCACACTAATGATGAAAACATCATTTGAAACAGCCAAGCTAAGCGTACATGGCAGGCAATAAGGCCAATTGAACTCAGTAGGCCTTATTAAATATTACTAGGATAAGTTTGTTAAAATGTTATACTTTGATGGCTGTATTTATTTCTCACTCCCGTTGCAACATAGAACCATTTTTGGAAGAGGAATTCAACTCACCACTAATAACTATGTGAAACATGATGCATTATGTAGCCTTTATATAATACAAAATCTGGGAAGAAATATTATTTTATTTTGCCCCCATAAAATCTGATCCACTTTACCTTGGAGTTGTTTCATGTTTATATTTAAGTTATGAGTACCTTAGCATCCATTTAAGTCAATGATTGCTTTATAACTAGGGGTCCTGTGGTCTTCCAGAGGTTGTTGGACTCCAGTTTGCATCAGCCCCACCCAGCCTATAGTCATGGTTGTGTTGGGAATGTGAGAGGACTGGCTACTATATTTCAAAAACGGAAATATTTCATATTAGGTCCTGTGGGCAATCTAGAATATACCTAGTACAGTTACACACCAGATTTGAATCCTGCCAGCATGGTGGAAGATATGACCATGTGCAAATGGCTCATTAATTCCAACAAAAGTGTTAGGTCTTGAAGAGCCTCGGGTTTCTTTTTATTACCCAACTCAGGAAGTTCCTTGATAATAAAAGCATGGGAAAAATATTGATGAGATAATTATTTCTGTGATAGATAAAAAGCATATGGGTGATGAATGATAGCACACACTGTTGTGTAAAGTCTTGGATGCAGATACCCACTTTCAAATTCTTGCTTAACCATGAGCTCCATGAGTGACCTCTAGGCCAGAGATGGAGAACATATCATTTTCCAGATGTTGTTGGACCACAACTCTCATCACACCTTGAGACATGGGTATGGAAGGTGATTACTATTACATTCCATTACCTTCCATTCTGTTACTCCCTGATCACTGGCCACGCTGGACTGGGCTGATGGGAGCTGGGAGTAGAATTCAATGTTGTTCTAAGGTGATCATTCTTTCAGTGTAAGCATTTTTGGTTGGCAGATGGACTGATCTCCGTTCTCCTCCTCCCCTGCCCGGTTCTGGGAGTCTTTCCAACCCTCCCAGGCAGATCTGAGGATCATGCAGGGGAAGAAAGGGTGCGCTAGTGGGACTTAATGTGCTGACTAGTGCAACAATCTAGGCCCTGGAAGTTCAACAGTATCTGGAGGGCCACAAGTGCCCCATTGCTGCTCTAGATAATCCATAATCTTTCAGCTGAACCTGGTAGTCTTGAACCTCTTCAAATCTTGAACCCAGGTATGCATTTTGGGACTAATTTCTTGATTTTTAACCCTATGTTTGCATGGTGGTAGTGCTGCTTTTGTCGCCCACCTTGGACAAGAATGTGACCCGATGTCCATCAGTTGAAGGCCAATGACCTAACTGACTTCACAGAACTGTTGTCAGGATGTATTGGGAAGAAACACACATAAACCACCCTGAGACTCTTGGAGAAAGGATGGGCAAGTAACGTGAGAAAGAAGGAAATAACCGAAACTTATACTCTGCATCCAAGCTAAGAAAACACCCTCTGAAGTACAAAAATGATGAGTACAAGCATTCATTCTCGCTTGTTTCCCTTTGTTTAACCCAAAAGTGTCACTGTGGGAGTAGTCTGGGAAATTGGGAACATATGGGACTTCTGAACATTCTCTCCCAAAATGCTAAGCTCTGTCTTGAAAATTTACAAAATAAATTTCTCTGCTTAAGCAGCAAATATTTTCCAGACTTTCACACATTGTTAAATATTTTCCATATTTTCACACAGCTGGACTGCAGGCAGCTTCTCCCATGGCTGTATAAGCGAGCCCTGGCCTTTAAATTTACATGTGCTTTGGATGAGATTGGATTTAACTGGTCATTAATTAGCAAATTGCTGCCCCTGAAAACATTCTGGCTCACGCGAAGATCATTCTCAGGCAAGTGAAGCTAAAAACGGTTGCCACTGGGCAATTTCCATGAAAACAGAATAGCCTTTGTTGCCTTCAGTTTAAAATGAGAATAAAAGTGGACCAAAAATATGTGAAGACTGTAGGAAAAGTCGGCAAGCATGTGAAAGCAATGGGAAGTTGTAAGGCAAGGTGTTAATAAAGATTCTGGTATTTTGTAAGTGACACTATAGCAATAAAAGTATGGTTTCACACCTGCTGTTGAGAAACCTGGGAACTTTCATTTGATTCCTATCCCTTTGAAAAGAGGAAAGGGGAGAAGAGGAAACTTTGCAGAGTGCCACTTTCAGTTCCTCTTATTATACCCATCACACGCTTTGTATTTTTGTTGCCACCTTGTGTGCCAGTACACCCAATCGTCATTATTTCATTTACAAAAAATGTATTATGCATTCAGAAACCTTGGAAGAAAGCTCTGCCCCAATGCACTGCTTTTCTGCATTAGAAACCTGCTTCAAACAGTTAATTCCACCCACTCCCCCAACACACACACACACACACACACACACGGTCTATTGGCATCTTATCGGTTGCCGAGGCAAAATAAAAGTATCTTTTGTGTCACTCATTGTTTTCCCCCCAAGTGTTTGATTGAATGGTATGCTGGGTTCAGTGAACTTGGTCTTGGCTAGTTCTTCACCCAGAAACAATGTTGCCTTCCATGAAGATTACCATATGAAAGCAGCTGCTGTTGCCTAACAGCAGCTCGGCGTGCTATTCCAGAATTGCAAGTGGGAATCATGCAGGCTCTGGTTCCTTACTTATCCCGTTCTTCCCCCAGTTCCAGTGCAGATTTCTATGGGACATTCGGCCCGATTCCTGCAGCTTGTCAGCAGTCTGTTTCCATAGCCAAGAAGGGCAGGTTCTTAACGATTTAAAGATAGTGACGTTGTTTCGGAGCTCAAACGTGGTATGGAACCAGCACTAGCTTTGATAAAATGTGGAAGCCACAAAGCCTTGGAGGGGGACAGGTCAGGGGTCAAGGGTGGGGTGGGTATTTCCAAGTCAGTGAAATAGTACTTGAACTGGTAGTAGTGCAACTTCAACTGAAATGGCAATATGCCAGTTTAAGAGTGGATTTTTATGCCATCTGTTAAGCGCTAGTTTATGGAAACCGATGTGTGGTCCTGTGAATAGGCTGCAGTTCTTGCACTGGAGAGCTCTAAGCAGAAATCCCAGTTCCATCCCCACTATTAGGTAGAATGAGTTGGCTGCCTCAGGCAGCAAATGTTGTGGGGTGGCAGTGGAGGCCAGAGTATGTGTAGTACATCGCTTGTTTGTCCTGTGTCCCCCTAGGCTAGCTTGCTGTCCTCAGGTGTGGCAGAAGATGCTGTCCCAAGTGTCAAAGTAAGATTCAGCCATCTGGGAAGCTCCATTTTGCCCTTCACCTCAGGCAGCAAAATGGTTTAGACCAGCCCTGGCCAGCGTGGAATGATATTGATTGGACAACTTTGAAAATGGCTTACACGCAGCCTCAGTTTAAATCTATAAAATTGAAATAATGGGTGATATTCAACTATATTTTGCTCAGAGTAGAGCTGTTGAAATTAATGGACCATGTTCATTAAGTTCAATGGGTCTGCTTTGAGTAGGGCTAGCATTGCTTTACATAGCATTGCATGCCACTCAATGATCTCACAGGGTTGTGGTAGCAAAGTATAAACAAAGTAAGCAATGGAGCTGATTGTACATATTTACATATTGTAACAGTCATCTATATCCTTTTTTTAAATATGAATGGCCATCAGAAGGAGATCACGTTTTGAACTCTGAAGTGTGTGACTTCCCACTGAAATACACTTTTTGCCACTTCAGATAGAAAGCCAAACTACATCAAAAGTCATATTAACAATTTGAAAAGTGTGCAATTTATTGCAGAAGAGTTATTAGACTATTAAAAGCAGTCAAATAATAAAAAAGCAGGATTCAATTGCATAAAGTTAATGCATATTATAAATCACCCCAGTTCAGCAACAGAACCTGGGTGAAGTGGCAGGGTTTTCATGGAGATCTACTGCAACAGGTTGCTGTGTGAGAAAGAACCACATCTTCGGATCCAAATCCATCAAACTCAGTAGGCAGGGCCAGTCTCAGACTAATCCTTTTGTCCTTTGAAGTGTTTTCATACAGGTCATAGAAAACTAGATCTCCAGCAGGAGGAAGGCAGCACCTTGAAGATGGTGCCAGATGTTCATATGTGAATGCCAACTCAGGCCCTGTTCAGCGCTGACATCACAAACATGCTCCCTTCATCTTGGGATGGGGAGTAGTTAAATTCAGTTCGCAATTAAGGTAAACTTGCCTGTGTGCTCCTTCAGGAAACAAACCCCCTGAACTAGTCCCCTCTACGTGCCTCCTGTACATTTATGTTTGCAACTCTTTGACTAATCATTTTTAATAATAATAATAATAATAATAATAATAATAATAATAATAATACATTTATATCTCACCTTTCTGCCATGGTTGCATACACTATTCTCCAGCTTCCAATTTTATCCTCAAAACAACACTGTGGCTGCCAGCCAGTGAGCTTCATGGCCAAGTGGGAATTTGAACCCGGGTCTCCTAGGTCCCAGTCAAACATTCTAACCACTGTACTACATATGCACTCGTCTCCTTAATGTCTTGCTTAATCATGGTCATAGCTCAGTACTTCTCTGAATAGCCTCTAAGAATATGATCTCACCTGACTGCATGGGAAGAGAAGGGGGCATGATTATCTTCAGAACAATGGCATGTGTTTCATCTGGGGATTCTCCCCCCGCCCCCCACACACACTTTGCTTGTTGTTCTGGAGAGCAAGCATACTTCGAAACCTGGGCAAGCTCATTTTGCATTCAGTAAGCAGCACAATGTAACATAGTTGCTTACTCACATGTATTTTTTATTTATTTTTATTTTTTGCCTTTGGACAAAACAGCACATTTTATATGTTCTGGGTTTTATTTTCTACTAAGCAATATTTTATTTATTATAGCCATTTATATACTGCTTGATCAATAGCATTTCCAAGTGGTGTCTTTCTCACAGCAAGAATACAGTTTCTAATTTGTGGCTCCGCAATTGCCACTGCAGCACCCTACCTGGGAATATTACACTCATTTGTGTGTAAAAGCTTTCAGAGCTCATGCTACAGTGCAAGCGGGGGAAAAGAGCTCCCCAATTCCTTTTGTTGCTGTGTGTCTCCCTGTTGGGAGAAGCTTTTCAGGCTGCACTTCAAGAGGCGATGTGATCTTTCAAAAGATTGAATATTAAACTATGCTATCCCAGTTATTTTGCCTCTGCAAAGCTGTGCTTGCTTTGCTCCCCATGAAATAATTGTAACATCATTTCAGCTTTTGATTAACTTTTTTTTAGGGTGCTTCTCCCTTTCTTGATTGTCTCTGACAGGCTTTTTTTTTTTTTTACATGTGGAAGTTCAGTTTGTCTGTTGTTGTTTTTTAAAAAAATTGGCAACAATACAATGCCTTAAAAGTTTTGGTATCCTATTGTATTGGGGGTGGCTGACCCTAGGATTGGGGGCCTGGCAGGGCTTCCCAAGCACTTTTTCTCTGGCCTGCTAAGGCCCTGCTGATTTTGATAGTGGCATCGGAAAGGAAAGAAGTGAAATTAAAGTAAGGTAGACACAGTGGTAGAGAGGTTTAAACCTCTCTGTCCAGCCCTGTGCACTGAGCTTGCAAATTGCCCCCTCCCTGGTCTTCAGATTAATCATTTAATGACTGGGGAGAAGATGATATCCGCCCTTCAACAGATCTGCACAGATCAGCTGGGGTGGGTGGGTGTGCTCCTGTTCCTCTGTCTGTGCATGTCCTATACATGTGTGGGACGCGGGTGGCGCTGTGGTCTAAACCACTGAGCCACTTGGGCTTGCCGTTCAGCAGGTCGGTGATTCAAATCCCTGTGACCAGGTGAGCTCCCATTGCTCGGTCCCAGCTCCTGCCAACCTAGCAGTTCGAAAGCATGCCAGTGCAAGTAGAGAAATAGGTACCGCTGAGGCAGGAAGGTAAACGGTGTTTCTGAGAGCTCTGGTCTCTGTCATGGTGTCCCATTGCACCAGAAGTGATTGAGTTATGCTGGCCACATGACCCAGAAAGCTGTCTGTGGACAAACGCCGGCTCCCTCAGCCTGAAAGTGATATGAGTGCTGCAACCCCATAGTTGCCTTTGACTGGACTTAACCTTGCAGGGGTTGTCAGCACCCGGGGCAAGGCAAGTAATTTGTGCCCCCTAACCCTAACCCCCAGATGTTGCGCCCGGTGCGGCCGGCCCCCCTGCACCCCCCACGCTACGCCACTGGGTCTTGGCTCAAACATTTCACCTCCAACTTAGATGTTTTTTAGGCAAGCTGCAATATTTTAATTTTGCCTATTTACAGCTCTTATTGATCTAATTATGGCAAGGAGGCACTTACAGCAACAAATATGGATTTGCTATGGGCATAAGATTCTTCTCTTGGATTTAACAGGCAATTGGAAACTAAAGCTGTATACTTCCCACATATAAATTCAGTAAGAATTAATATCACTAAGGGTAAAAAATGGAAGGTTGTTCAAGAAAGTGGAAGAAACTGCTCAGAAAAGTAATGGCTACTCCATTAATTAAACAGGCCAGCTGGCTTTCTAAAATATATGCCTTCGCTTGGGGCTTCAGCTGAGCAGGCTTGACAAGATGGTTTTCGTGTCCTTTCTGCCTTACAAATATTTATGGAAATATGATGTACTAACGAGAACACAGTGAAGAGATCCCTTAAACATTTATGAACTCCCTGGAGTGAGGAAACAGGGTGGTTTGAGTTTATTATATAAGACTGAATGGCAACAGTAATATTTTTTTCTAGAAAGAATCTGAGACTGACTGGGTGAGCTTTCCATAATAATAATTATTATTATTAATAACAACAATTATTTTATTATTTATACCCCGCCCATCTGGCTGGGTGTTCCCAGCCACTCTGGGCAGCTTACAGCACATCAAAAATTGTAAAACATTAGACGTAATCTTGGTGGACAATTAAGGGCCAGACTAAATGTGACACAAAATACGTCAACTGAAGTGCTGTTTCCCCACCCCCTTTTAAATTCCTTGCATTTTTGTAGGGCGATAACTGTTTCCCCTCATCTTGTGGCCAGGGTGGAAATCCCCCAGCAGCTAGTAACATCACAAGCCAAGTTCCCATAGTCCCCTATAGGGACACAGGAAGCTGCCATTATTGGTCCATTTAGCTCAGTATTGTCCCCAGTGATAGGCAGAAGCTCCACTGACAGAGGGTTTAGGCACCACACATTCCTATGAGAAGCCCACAAGCAGGACCTGAGTGCAACAGCCTTCTCCCCTATTAAGGTTTCCAGCAACTAGAATTCAGAAGCCTACTGCCATGGATTGTGGAGGCAGTGTAGCTATTGTGGTTTGTAGGCACCTGCTGCTGTTATATCTACAATAGCCCTGTGGAGTAAGCTAGGCTAAGTTAATATAAGCACATCAGCAGATGTTCTGGTCAAAAGATGGCAGGTCCAGAAAATACTGTTGGCATCCCAGAGTGGTTCTCCAGCTAGGAGACTTTCTGAGCACTACCTGGAGACACCAGGGATTGTTCCTGGGACCTTTTGCATGCAAATCATGTGCGCCTCAACCATGCAAGAGCTCTTCCCCTATGTGTCAGGAGGTGCTGCCTTCTGTGGTGAACAACCACAACCTTCCCAGTGGCATTGCTTCAGGCACTGGACTGATTCTATGCACCCAGCCTGGCAACTGGATCCTTCTGGGCAGGAAATAGTATAAAATAAAGCTTCTTGTTTCAGCCGAACCTTGCTCGAGCAATTTGGTCTTCCTGAGCTCTAGTAGATCTCTCAGGATGCTGTCAGAGGCTCCCGGCTGGTTGCCCAGGAAAGTATAAAGACAATGAAACGTTTATTACCATCCTTCTTTATTTCAGTCTTTACAGAGAGAGGCTATAGAACCCAGCTCTTGGATAGTGGCGTTGTCCCAAGTGAATCTCCACTCCCCCCCCCCATCTCTCCCACTTCTTCGTTCGTCATTCTCACCTTCTTTTCTACTGGTGCGGCTATGTGCCCTCTGTCTTTGAGCTCTTTGCTCTCTTACTTTTATTATTTTTTAAAAATGATATTTTATTAAATTTCACAGAAATTAACAACAATACAAACAACCCAAATCACAAAAAACCAACAAACACTCTTACTTTTAAGGCTCTCATACTTTTAAGGCTTGCAAGGTTCTGGGAGATGGATGGTCTGGAATGCTTTCTATTGACAATGTGTCAGCTGGGTGTTGTCCCGGCTCTCCCATGATTTCCCAGCTTTTCCCCTCATCTGCCTCTGAGCTGCTACTTCCCTCAAATCTATTTGTAAATCTATACTGTCAAATCTTCCCTTGTAAATCTTGTAAATCTGTACTGTCTTCCTCTTCCCATCATTCCTCCTCTGCCCAGTCCCTGACAATATCCTTGTATCCTTGGTAGTTCTTTGGCCCTCTTTTGATCCCATCTTCCTTCATTTCTAATTGTCCTTTGGTCCAGGCTACTGGCTTGTCCTGCAGCTTCTGGCTCCTAGTTCATCAGTCATCTCAGGTTGTGGTTTACAGTCCAGACTGGAGACTACATGTAGTCCTTTATTTCCAGGAGTACAATTTTTTCCCGGATAGATTTTTTAAACATTTGCCAAAATGTCTCTGGCTATACTTTCTGGTTGAGACACAGACATAACTGGTGGTTGTAGATTTGCTTTCCTCTTCTCTCCTGCCCCCCTCAGCAATGTATCACAGCTTCTATAACCGACATATAGTAGGGGTATTTAAAATGGGTTGTCATAGCGTCCTCTTTTTTTGCTTTTCAAAATATGGCAACCCTGCACTACAGGACCTTGTCATAGCTGTTTAGCATTGCATTCAGTTTGTCTCTTAGTCAACCTTTGGGAGGAAGCATAGTGAACTTGGAAAGCATCTTGCATTAAAAAGAAAAGCTACATGTATCTTGGATACCTGGGACAGCTCTTCTTCATTAAGCACCAAGGTGAAATTTGGTTAGTGCGCTCCCCTGATCTCCTGCTTGTTTAATGGAGCTCATTTGCAGCCGCAAGTGTCTCTGTCAGCTCATGGGCTCACAGCCTGGGAAGTGCATTGGCTCAACTAGATCAGCATCTGATTCTGTGATATGCGGAAGAGAACACTCCAATTTATAAAAGGAAAACTGAGGCTTGGGGCAAAATTACTTTTTGTGTTTGTTTAAAGGATCAGATGCATAACTTAGTAGGAATTTTTTGTTCATTTCATTTTCACTCCCTCCTTATGAAATAGGCAAAGAAGGACATGCTACCTCATCCCGCATTCTGAATTTGGTGGGATAGAAGGAGTTAGTGTCCTCCTTTCCAATGCTTCTAGCAAGAGAATATAAGTTTGACTGGTTAACACTCTATTTTTTTTTTAAAAAAGATATTTATTAAAGTTTTACAAAAAGAAAGAGGTTACAAAGTAAAAAAGAGGAAAAAAGGGAAAAGAGAAGAAAAAAAAAGAAATACAAAAATACAAAGAAAAAAATACAAAGTACAAAAAAATAGAAAACAGTTAAAACAAATCAATCTTTTCATATCTTATATTTCATTTACTTGTTTCCCTGACCTCCTCACACCTCCCTTTTTTGTATTCCAGTTCAATTAGTTAATTCAGGAAATCCTTTCCCTCCTTGTTTTTATCTTAATCCTTTACCTTAATGTATTGTAACTTTACCTTCTCACCTAATAACAAACCATTTTTACATACTCTTTTATAACATTACTGCAAAAACCACTTAACTTCATTCTGACATCATTCTAACATTCCTTAATTTTGCAGTATTTATCTAAGTAGTCTTTAAATTTCTTCCAATCTTCTTCCACCAACTCTTCTCCCTGGTCTCGGATTCTGCCAGTCATTTCCACCAGTTCCATATAGTCCATAACTTTCATCTGCCATTCTTCCAGAGTGGGTAGATCTTGTGTCTTCCAATACTTTGCAATGAGTATTCTTGCTGCTGTTGTGGCATACATAAAAAAAGTTATATCCTTCTTTAACACCAATTGGCCGACCATGCCCAGGAGAAAGGCCTCTGGTTTCTTCAGGAAGGTATATTTCAATACCCTTTTCATTTCATTATATATCATCTCCCAGAAAGTGACTGGTTAACACTCTAAAGGAAAGAGAAGAGAACAGGAAAAGTTATATATGGATGCAAATGCAATAATGAGAAGAAGAAGAAGAGGAAGAAGAAGAAGAAGAAGAAGAAGAAGAAGAAGAAGAAGAAGAAGAAGAAGAAGTGATAGAATGGAATCATAACCCATCCTCATAAAGATTCTGCTGAACCTCAGTAGCATAGCTCTTACAAGACTGCTGGGAATAGGATTTGTGCTCATATTTGATACCCAGAGAGTTGGTTTCACAGGCCCCAGTCAAAGTGCCATCCCCGGTACATAGCCTGATGCCACCACTGCCACGATTTCCTCCGCACTGCCATTTTGTAATGTACTGCATGCATATTGTGTGTGTAGGTTCAATCTATTATTAAATGGCTGAGGGGGGGCAATGGTGGTGGTGACACAGTGAAGCCTTGCTTTTGGTTTTGGTTCCTCTATTTTATTTTTGTCAGGTTGGGGTTGGTTAAATGTTTAGTTGGGCTTGGCGGTGATTTTAATTTAAGTATAACTGTAAATTCTTTATTATTGTTGTTACGGTTGTTATTATTGGTCTCTATTGATTTATTGGTTTGTTTGTTGCCTGCATAGGATATCCTGGTGTGTTTTTAATGTTTGATGTTTTCTTGTGTTTTTATATATGCTGTAAACCACCCAGAGTGGCTGGAGAAACCCAGCCAGATGGGAGGGATATAAATTGTTGTTGTTGTTGTTGTTGTTGTTGTTGTTGTTGTATTACTATTACTATTATTGCTGGTGCCTGGTGCCTCTTTCAAAACAAATAGGCATTTACAGTCAAATGCATTCCAAGATCCCCATATGAAACGACCCAGACCCTGCAGTCATAATCTGAGGCCCTTCTTCACGTGGCTTCTCCACAAGAGGTCCAGAGAGTGGCAACATGAGAACGGGCCTTTTCTGCAGTGGCTCCCTGTTTGTGGAATGCTCTCCCCAGAGGTTCACCTGGCACCTTCGTTACATATCTTTAGGCGCCAGGCAAAAACATTCCTCTTCTCCCAAGCCTCTGACTAATTAAACAATCTATATCCTTTAAAGCTGTGGGGGTATTGTTCTTGTTTGTTACTCTGTTGTGTATTTTTGTTTTTATATATATTGTAAACTTCCCTGTGATCCTCAGATTAACACACACACACATATATACCTTTTTTGCTCCTTCAGCTAGATCTATCCAATAGAATGCATCTACATTTTTAAAAGAAAAACAACCACAAACCATTGCCACATTGCTGCAGCATCCTCTAGCAGTGGTAAAAGCTCTACAGTCAATTGCGTCAGCTCCAGTTTTGAAGGGCCCATGGCAAATATGACTTTTGTGCGTCTTCTCCAAATGGGCCCATCTCTTCACCCCTCCATTCAGAAAAGTGGGTAGGCCTGCACATGCCAGAACTCTGGTGTGCATAGGTTACTCACTTTGAGCATCTTGGACAGGGTGAAACACAGATTGAAGTAGACACATTTGACTTTTCTTTCCTTCCATGGGGGAAAAAAAGCCACCATTAAGAGCTCCGGATGAATTCAACAGTTATACCCAACAAACCTGATTGGTAGGAACAGGTAGGCTGTAGGGGTGGCTCGATGGAGGACCCAACGTGAAGCCAATAAGAGAGAGAGAAAGCCTATAATTGTCTTGTCAGGATGGCTTGTACTTCCTGCAGATGCATTCTGCACATTCCACATTGGCAGAGCTCTTCTCCCCCTGTATAGAGCAGAATCAAACAGTCAACACATTATGATGGATTAGAATAGCCTGGGGTGGCTCAGCCAAAGCAACTTTTCTCAGGATGTTTGGCTTCTTTTTGTATTATTTTCAGAGAGTACTTCCCCACAACACACACTGTATTTTTTTTTAAAAAAAAAAATATATAAATAAATAAAAATCTGGAGACAAGAAAATTTATTGCTGAAGTAGAGGGGGGAAAGTTATTTATTAAAAAATGGCAAGAGTGAGGGAAGAGAAGGAAGAAATCTTTCTTTGCAATACAAGAGCATCCTGGAATACAATAATGTATCTTGCAAAACCTATAAGACCTATAGCAGGCTTTTCACTGAACAATTTCCCATCCAGTTTGTTATAGTTAATATATTAACAATTCCCAGGGACTTTCCCCCCTAAGGGTAAGTTATCCTAGTAGGTTCATGGGGCGAATTATGTGTGTCTGTGGATGAAGCATATAGAGGGGTGTGTGTGTGTGTGTGTAAAGATTAAGCTCAATAGAGACTTTTATATGATCTTGGCTACCCACCAGTCATCCACACTATGTGAAGACGGAATTTCTTTCTTTGTTCATTTCTTTTATGAATTTCCCTCCACAAAACGTCAATAATAATAATAAGACATAAAAATGATTTCAAGTGCAATCTCACACATGCATAGTTTGTCCCATTTTCAGATGTATATTTCTGGCCAGAAGGTTATGCAATGGTGGCAAATCTGCTCTCCCCTGATTTAAACCTGCTTTGCGTTCATGAAAGGGGAATTCCCACAGCCCGACGTTCCATTCCATCTGTGCCTTGACTTGCTCTGCCATTGACATGTTGGATTCTGTTCCAAGGCAGACCTCAAGTCCAGAGTTTTGAGATAGAAAAGTAGAACATCCTATTTTTCAGAGGGTTTTTATTTCTTTCTTCCCAAAGTGACCAGGGTTTGTCGGCTTCATCTCTGTTGTGGATGTACCTTGACACTTTTGATGAAGAGTTTGGATTTGATATCCTGCTTTATCACTACCCTAAGGAGTCTCAAAGTGGCCAACAATCTCCTTTCCTTTCCTCCGCCACAACAAACAATCTGTGAGGTGAGTGAGGCTGAGGCTCAGAGAAGTGTGACTGGCCCAAGGTCACCCAGCAGCTGCATGTGGAGGAGCGGAGACGGGAACCCGGTTCCCCAGATTACGAGTCTACCACTGTTAACCACTACACCACACTGGCTGTTCATTATGTTTTTGAGTGAATGAGTAAGTTAGACCCAAAGGGCCAACCCTGTTCTCCCTGGGCAGAGGGTAGGGTGCAGATGCCCTCCCAGGTGTGCAGTGATGCACCAAGATATTGCCAGGTGACTTGAAGCCCTCTACTCCTTCCTCTGGAGCATGTAGCCTTCAAAGGCCAACAGGCCAACAGCAGAAATAAACACTGTGCACAGACAGATAGTCACCTCAAGAGAAGAAGAAGAAGAAGAGTTTGGATTTGATATCCCGCTTTATCACTACCCGAAGGAGTCTCAAAGCAGCTAACATTCTCCTTTCCCTTCCTCCTCCACAACAAACACTCTGTGAGGTGAGTGAGGCTGAGAGACTTCAGAGAAGTGTGACTGGCCCAAGGTCACCCAGCAGCTGCATGTGGAGGAGCGGGGAAGCGAACCCGGTTCACCAGATTACGAGTCCACCGCTCTTAACCACTAGACCACACTGGCTCAGAAGATGTGGTGGCTGGGAAGAGGGGCTCGCCATGAGGTTGATAAGGATGGGGAAGAGGGAGTAAGCTGAGAGAGAATCCTGAAAACCATTGTATGAGACATTGAGTTGGCACCAATGAATTCATGCTGTTTGGGAATGAAAGTGGGAAGTGTGTTACCAGTCAAAATTACTTACGTCATATTGCTTCTTTATTTCAGCCACATCCTATGAGCTGCCTACTGCAGAGGGTTCAGCATCTTATAAGGGCCAAATCTGGAACAAATTCAATGCTTTCATATTCATATCTAATACTTTCATATTCCTATTGCTATCTAATGCTATCACATCTAATTCTAGGCATCAGTTGCCAACATGATGTCTCCTGATTCTGAAATTATGGGGAAATAATGCCAAATGATATCCCCATAGTACTGAAGCACCCTATAACTGTTTGGGGGGAGGCAGGCAAAGGGTACGATCCAAATGCTGCTCTCTGGCCCCTTATGTAGGACCAGAACCACCATAATATCTATCCATGGAGCTGGTCCAAGAGGATACCATGGGCAGACGTATCAAAAACAAGATTGCATTCCCCTTGTCCTGTTCTCAGTAAAGGTTATTATCAGTAAAGGTGACTGAGGTTGATTTGGTGGCATGGCCAGGCCTAAACCCAGATTGGAATGAGACTGGATAATTAGTATAATCCAAGAATGCCTGCTGCTTCCTCACCATGGCCATCTCCACCATGTTTCCTAAGAAAGGGGTATTTATGACAAACCAATGGTCCAGGGCCAGCTTCTTAGGAGGTCTGGCATCACTGTGTCTTTCGATGCAGCAAGGACCACTTGTCACATATTAGACAATATTATGTGCACTAAACAGTGTTCAGTTGACCTCAGAGTATGACTTGTGCCACCTGAGCTCTAGTCTTTGGCTCCCTTGTCCTGTAACTCCTCAGAACACCAGGGAGCAAGTGAGGCTCCTCTGCAGGACCACCTGTCTCAACTTGCCATACTGCAAGCCACACCAGGGCTTGGACAGGATCATCAGCTTTCTCAGTTCTTCTGAGAAGAAGGTTGTGTCCAGCTTTGCTAGGTGTCAAAAGGAATTGTCCTGAGCTGTGGTGGCTATCATAGTATACAAACAGCTTTGGTCTATGATAAAACACATCAATGATTTTGTTGACCCTGACCTGACACAGGGCAAGCTGACTTGATCTGACACCATTGTATGATACTCTACTAAATAGTTAGTAGGGGTAGGAGCTGCATAGAGCTGATAATTTTGAAAGAGGAGTAATATGAGTAGTGGCTTGAACTTGGGAAGATGTTTGAAGCTTTACTATTATTATTATTATTATTATTATTATTATTATTATTATTATTAACAATCTTCATTTGAAAGGCCATTTGAGAGTTTCTCTTTTATGTACCACACACTGTTAAAGCATTGGCGAGACAGAGAAATGATTATATAAACATCTTTATCGAGCATGCTTCCAGATGCTGGATGACTTTACCTCTGAGATTGCTTTACAGAGGTTACCTTGGTTCTCAAACTTAAGCCATTCTGGAAGTCCGTTGCAAAACCAAAGTGTTCCAAAACCAAGGTGCACTTTCCCATAGAAAGCAATGCAAAATCAATTAATCCGTTCCAGACTTTTAAAAACAACCCCTAAAACAAAAAATTAACATGATTTTTACTATCTAACGAGACCATTGATCCACAAAATGAAAGCAATAATCAGTGTACTGTACTATAAAATAAAATAAGACAGTATTGTAGATGATCAAAATTAAAATTATTATTTTTTCTTACCTGGACTGATGATAGTCATTGTTTGGATGGGGGGCTTTTATCCATTTCTGCAGTCACACAATCAATCAATCAGTAGCTAAACTGGGTTCCACACAGTCACAAAAACAAATTAACCAATAAGGCCTCAAAAACAAAAATGCAAAATAAATTGCAAAAACAAAAGTGCTAAAATTAATCTGTTCTGGAAGTCCGTTTAACTTCCAAAATGTTCGAGAACCAAGGCGCAGCTTCTGATTGGTGCAGGTGCCCTGGAAACAATAGCAAACAGCTGCATTGCATGTTCCACTTCCGAAAAACGTTTGAAAACCGGAACACTTATTTCTGGGTTTTCGGCATGTGGGAACCAAGGTGTTTGAGTACCAAGGCATTTGAGAACCAAGGTAACACTGTGTATGTCATGCCTTGTGTTTGAGGGTTTGGGTTTTTTTTAAATCAGAAGAAAATATACCTGAGAGTTCAGAAGACTAAACAGCCACTTTCAGCTGAGCAATGCACTGAATAGGTAGATTATGTAAGATATCCTGCCTGAGTGCTTGAATCGGGGCACTTTTACAGCTAAAATGTTGTGAGATTAAAAAAGAAAAGCAAAAAAGAAATCAGCTCTTAAGATTCATTAGCTCCTTTCAAGATTGTCCTGGGGGCACTTACACTCATTATTCTGGCATAAAACAAGTGAAGGATTTCTTTTTAAAAAATATTGTTCAATCTATTTGGAATCCCTGGAGCTGGTGGTTTTACATTTTTGTGGCTTGAGACAATAACAGTAGCAATTAGTTCACATTGACTTATATTTTATGGTGCCTTCCTTCCCTTTGCAGAATTGGAATCCTGTTAGATTAACTTCCCCATGACTGCAGCATAATAATAATGAGCTTTTGAAAATCATGAATGAAAATAAGAAGCACAGCGAATCACTGACTACTACTAATGAAGATAAATCAGACCCTTTGTTATCAACCATTTTTGTCATGTTTGACCCTTTGCATGAAGATAAATTGCCATCCTCGTGCCTTTGATCGCAGCAGAGTTGTCTCCAATTGAGACTTTTCAAGCAGACAAAACTAGCGGAAAAACTGTGCAAGAAACAGAAATCAAACTCTTTTTTTTTTTTCATTCTAGGCGATGGTCAGAAATTGATTCTATCATACATGGAAGATCAGCTAAATGGAATATGATTCAACAAGTAGCTGAATTTAGTCAGTCACTCTTATTTAGTAGATTGCATACATCTCCTTCACCATGAAGTCCTAGGGTGGGTTCCAACAATGCAACCTACAGTTATAAAAATAGACATTGCAGTTACAGTTAGAGATACCAGTAAAACAGTAATTGTATTACAAATTGGTATTGTTATAATGAGGCCATTATTGGATTGTAATTGAATACTAATAAAAATTATTAACAAACCATTGCAGATGGAACAGACCAGTACAAATTCAGCAAAAGAGGGGAGTCCCACAAAAAATACCATTAACTTTCAATGGCCAGTGTAAAGAGGTATTTTGTATATGGCAAATAATATTTGAGATAATATTTCAAATACGTCTCTGAGAGTGTGTGGCATTGGTGCTGGGGTCTGCATATTGCTGGTAGGTGGGGCCACTCCTGCAGCTGTTAAGGGTGGGGCTATGAATTGCATATTTTTTTGTATGAACATTTCAGTATTATAATGTATTAATGTTTCTGTATGGATAGTGGCTGTTATTGCAGTAACACCTAGTCTTAATGCACAGCTTCAGTTCAGGATTTTGTCCTCTCTGCCTTGGGCTTTTGGATCAAAGCTAGCTACCGGTAGTTTATTCCTTTATTTCATCCCACTCCCTTGGCATGACTTTCTCTTGTTTACATTGTTTTCTTGCCACTATATTATGTCAGGATGTAAACCAGGGGTCAGCAACCTTTTTCAGCTGTGGGCCGGTCCACTGTCCGTCGGACAATGTGGGGGGCCGGACTATATTTTAAATAAAAATATGAACAAATTCCTATGCCCCACAAATAACCCAGAGATGCATTTTAAATAAAAGCACACATTCTACTCATGTAAAAACATGCTGATTCCCGGACCATCCGCGGGCCGGATTTCGAAGGCGATTGGGCCGCATCCGGCCCCCAGACCTTAGGTTGCCTATCCCTGATCTAAACTCTCCCTCGGCCCATATGTAAATTCTAAACTACCTCATGACTAATCCCCCAAAGCAGCCAACCTTTTCACAGCAGCAGGCAATCTGTTCCATTTACAGACTTTTACTTCCAAAAAGAAGGAAATAAAATGGAATGTCCCTTCTTTGGAGAAAAAAGCTCTAAATTCATCTGCTGGTCTTATTCCAGCCCTGTTAATAAGGCCACAGCTGTGCCTCTGAAGAGTCACATTTGGTCATTCAAGCCACTTATTGACTTCATGGAGAGGACATTCAGTGGTGAAATCACTCAGATGTCTAGGAAAAGGATGGTGACTCTCATTACAAGTATGAGCTATGTTTTAAAAAATCCAGATAGTGAAGCAAGAATTTTGCTTCCTGGCTGCTTGCAAAGATAAAAGAATGTGCCTGACTATTTAGATTAAAATTATTTCCCCCCCCTCAAATAAATTAGTTTGTGCCATTAAAAACATTCCTTTGTTTTTTTCTTTATTATAAGCTGTTCTAATAACAAACAAATAAGCAGCATAAAGCATAATTAAGAAACATATTCATAAGCAGCAAACTATCAGAAAAAATATTATAGGCTTCTTTGTATGAAAGGTTCTTAAGAGCTAGTGGGGTGAGATGGTCAGATGAGACCTGGATTCAAATCTCCAGGCAACTCTGAAGCCCACTAACCAGAGCACCATTTAGGAGAGCAGTGTTCCAGGAGGCATGCAATTTGTTCTTTGGATTATCTATGATGCTGGTTACTATGAAGCCTATAAGCTACTCAAGAGCAGCCCTTTGAATGAACCTTTTTATGCTGTAGCAGAAAGTGTGGTGGGGCTGCACTGCTAGCTTGGCTTCCCTCCAATTGAGTCATTGCAGCATACTAGGATGGAGAGGGGGAGCAAGGTGGTGGTGAGGTCAGCACAATGCAAACTCATGGGCAGAAGCCCTGGCTTGGCTCCATCAGCATGTTTGCACCACGTCAACCTCACTGCTGCCTTGTCTGTCCTCTCCATCCTGGTAGGCACCAACGACTTCAATGGAGGATGGCCAGGTAAGCAGTGCAGCCTCACCACACTGTCTGCTACTGTTTTTGATGAATCATGTATCCCCTAGTATAAACCCCTTAAATTCAGGAAGCAATGGGACGGGGAATCATATGTTGTTGAAGTCCATCTCCCATCAGTGCCAGCCAGCCTGGGTAATGGATGATGGGAGTTGTAGTCCAACAACATCCAGAGAGCCACAGGTTTCCCATCCCTGCCTTATAAGCCCTCAATCTCATTTTGGATTGTGGCGGATGTCTTTGCTATTGTAGTTCAAACCCTGCAATACCTAGCACCCCAGAGTTATCTGTCTGAGCTGACCTAATCAAGCTCAAATCTCTTCTTGAATACGTTTTAAGAAATATAATTGGCTTATCACCACAGGATCAAAAGGGTGCCTGCTCATTCATTAAGATCATCCTCAGAGGCTGATTCCTCTGCCTTCAAAGTCTGGCAGGCTGGTTTGCAGGAGGGTCTTTTCTGACTGGGGAGCCCCCTCACTAGAGTTCTTTCCCTGACAAACCGAAATTCAGGTGCATGATTAAAACCGGTGGGCTTTTCATTAAGAGCAATGTTAGGGTTTAATTGGTTCCATTGCTGTTGTACTGTTTCACAGATTGTAATAATATATTGGTTCTTATGATTTAATTGTTGTTATTCTGAGTTTAGGTTGTTAGGGAATACTGGGAATGAATGCATGAATAATATTCCACATGTGCTATGGAACTTTCTTCCCTCTCCTTCCACTGCATACCCCCAATTCTGTTCTGGGGTTACCATGACCCATAGGAACAGCTGGGGGCAGGAGCACATGGGGAGTGTGAGCAGAGGAGAGGAAGGATTCCATTGTGCAAGCAGAAGTCCTGTGCCAGTCAGCTTCGACGGATATATAACCAATCATTTTTTATCTCAGTCAGATCCTTCTGCATTGGCTTAAGAGCTGCTAAAATTTCATTTAAGGCACTGGGACTCTGACCGGTTCCAGCCTCCCTCACTGACTTTTTAGGCTCGGCCCTCGATTGTGTAGCTTAAATTAGCTCCCCCTCATCCCTTATTTCTGGTATTCACAATTAACCATCTTCAAAATTAGGGTAAAATAAAGAAGCAAATAAAATATTTACCCAATTAGCAAAGTTTTTTGCTCGCACACTCCAGAAATATATTTGTCCAGAAGATAATCAGCAGAGACCAGAGGGGAGAGTCAATGTTCATGGCTCCATCTACAGACCAGAAGTATTGTCATCTGGGCAGCCCAAGATTTTGATACACACAGTGCAGGATTGCGCCCCACAGAGGTCACTTTGGTGATGCTAAGACAGCAGTTTGACTTCGCCCCTGAAGGCACACTCCATTGTTTCTCATGGCAGATGGATGTCAATAATAATACTGAAGCCCTGTCCAACGTATTCATCCTGATTATTATTTTTTGCAGGGAGATGAGATAAAGTTGGTTATTTAAAAGGCATTCTCTCAGATTTGTTTGTGGGAGGTTAGATCTTGTTGTATCAAAGCAAGCGTGATCCTACACTTCCCAGTGGATTTCCCCATCGCTCTTATTACTGTAATTATTATTATTCAGATGGTGCTAAAATGTTTATTATTTCTCATCCATAAAATACCTAACTCTATTTTTAAAAATAGGAAGAAATAACAGGATGGAAGGAAAAGTCAGACTAAACTTCTGAATCAGAAAGGGAAAGGAAAGAAAACATAGCCTTTTATGAATCTCTCTTCCTCCCACCCTTCCTAGTCAGAGCTTTATAAGAGAATTGAGAAATTCAGGTAATCAAGTTGTACTAAAGAAACATCCAGTTAAATTTGCTTTCTGTATCTCTGTAAATGAGGATTCAAGGAGAATTGTTTTCAATGCATTTTCACAACCGGTTGCCTCCAAAAACTATTTAGTCCTATGCAACATTCACCATTAAGGGAGAAAATTATCTGGTGCCTGGATGCAGAATTAACAAAAAATGGATGCTTTCTGGCTGTTGTCACACCACATTAAAAACAACAACAACAAAACCTGACTCTTGGGAAGCAGCTGACTTATAGCAATGTAAGAGATGCTATTCTGGGCTATAGCCACTAGCAAGTGCTCTTGAATAGTTTTTCAAGCCACAGAGTCCTTGAACCCCCCCCCCCCCATGAAGTGAGAAGCCGGAATCTCTGGTTTTAATTTGTTAGGAGAAGCAGAAAGAATGTGATTTATAATGGAGGGGAGAGCTTTGTTGCTACCAAAACAGAGAGAGGACACAACCTACCAGGACTTTGCCAGCTCTTTGGTAGGAACGGGAGCAGAGCAGGGGGCTTGTTGTTCACACAGCTTTTGCTTGTGCAAGAGAACTTCCCAACATATTGTTCACACGACATTGTCGGGAAAGCCATTAAAGAAGCAAGTGACACAACCTCATGGCAATACAAAGAAGGAAAAATAATCACCTTTCTTCTTCTTCAAAATATTGTTGATACTATTGGCTTCAGAACACTCGAAATAATCTCTTCTGACAGCCTTGCTTCAAATTACCTTCATCGGTTTCGCATCAGTTCATAGCACAAAATGGGAAAACATATTTGCATGTGCCATTAATGTTCTTCCTTTTATGGTTTCTTAGCAATGCCTGGTGCTTGAAACTTTCAATCCAAGCTGCAACCTTGTCAGGTTTCATCTTCCTCCTGTGGGGCCACTGACCCTAGTAACTTTTTTTGCTTTGTGCTTCCTGGAGTGGGTTCATAAAAGCTGAATAAGTGTTTTCAGATATGGCCTAAGTGCTATCAGCATACCCATTGCACTGTGTGTGGCTATGAAATTGCCCTGTCAGTTGTATTTATTATAAAGGTCAAACTAGCCATGTCTTCAAAACCCAGTTCTGCCCTATAATGTGGAGAGTTGATGTTCGAAGGTGATAGGTATAATTTAAAAAGCAAAGGGGGCATGTGAGTGAAGAGCAAGATGGTTTGCAATGGTAAATTTTGAAATGTGTCTGTCAAACCTACTTATGTGCGTATATAACCAAAGAACAGCAGTACATAGCATAATGCCCAATTTATTCAGATTAGAATAGGGAGTTGGCACAACTTTGGCTGGGGTAACCAAGTTTCATATTTCTGATCAACTATAAAGCATCCTGTGTGACATCGGCTCCGTCACTGCCTAAGCTTACCTAACAAAGGGATCCTGTGCCAGGCCAGACATGTCCTCCAGTCCCTCAAGCTCATACCATTGGCAAATATCACTCCAACATTATAATGTCACCACTCCTCCTATTTTCCTCTGCATACCTGCTCCATTGCTGGTGGGGAGTGGTGAATGTTCCTCCCTTCCCTGCTTTATCTCCTTATAGTTGTTTGGTCTGGGCAGTTTTCACCTGATAGGCTCACTAGTACCTGAGTTCGTGTTCTCTCTCTCTCTCTCTCTCTCTCTCTCTCTCTCTCTCTCTCTCTCTTGTCTATTCTGACTGGCAGTGGCTCCACAAGATATCAGGTAGAAAGAAACCCTTTGGATCACCTGCTGCCTCATCTTCTCCAAACAGAGCAAATCCATCAAGAATTAGTGCTACATCGATGACCCCCTCTGGGTGGCTGGCACTGGCAAGGCAACAACTTACTTGGATCTCTCACTACCACCACCATGTGTAATGATAATAATTTTATTATTTATACCCAACCCATCTGGCTGGGTTTCCTCAGCCACTCTGGACGGCTCCCAACAGAATATTAAAAACACGAGAAAACATCAAACAATAAAAATTTCCCTTCAGATATCTTCTAAAAGTCCAATCTGATGGGAGAGCATTCCACAGAGAGGGCGCCACTACCAAGAAGGCCCTCTGCCTGGTTCCCTGTAACCTCACTTCTCGCAGTGAGGGAACCACCAGAAGGCACTTGGAGCTGGACCTCCGTGGGGCTGAACGATGTGGGTGGAGATGCTTCCTTAATATGCTGCCAAAGTAGTGTGGGCAAAGTGGACCCATGCTGCTTAGAGGAACATCTAAAATGGGAAACATCTATGTGCCTAAGGCTCTAATCCTTAGCCCAGTTTATGTCAGTAAATAGTATCTTTAGAACGTAAGCCTTATAGAAATGAATGGAACTAACAGTGATCCCCCACATGCTTTCTAGGAAGTAAGTCCCAATGTATACATTCCCACATCAGCAGGTATAGGGTTGCATTGCAAATAGCACTCTTAAATCCTTATCCAACTGATTTCAGTAGCTGGTATCCAGTTATACCTATCTATCCCAGTATTCTCAGGCACCCCTAGTTTAGGATTTGGGTGAGAGGAAAGGACTAGCTTCATTCCAGCCATTTACTAGCTATTAAGGCGCTGTGTGTTAAACCACAGAGCCTAGGGGTTGCCGATCAGAAGGTTGGCGGTTCGAATCCCCTCAACAGGGTGAGCTCCCATTGCTCGGTCCCAGCTCCTGCCCACCTAGCAGTTCTAAAGCACAAAGTGCAAGTAGATAAATAGGTACCACTCCGGCGGGAAGGTAAATGATGTTTCTGTGCACTGCTCTGGTTCGCCATGCTGGCCACATGACTCGGAAGTTGTACGCCGGCTCTCTCGACCACTAGAGCGAGATGAGCGCCACAACCCAGAGTCGTCCATGACTGGACCTAACCGTCAGGGATCCCTTTACCTTCACCTAACACCATAACTTAAATCCCTAAACCTTAACAAACAGTCTTTGCCCCCCCACTCTTGCCTCTTATTGTAATTAATTTTATGACCTTCTTAGAAAGGGGAGACCACTACATTTTATGCTACGCTGCACAAGCAATTGAAAGTTGCATATAAAGAGAAGGGGGGTGGGAGGGAGAGAAAAGACCAGCACCAAATGTTTAGCAGGTTTTTTATTCTATTTGAAATGAGCAATCTATTTAAATCAATTATCAGCTTAAATGAGCAGCCTGATCTAATTAGTCAGAGCCCCTGGAGGGGTTAATGAATGAAAGGGAGGTCCTGGGCAGATGTGCTGTCCCCCAGGATAGCTTTCTACTGACCACAATGAATCAGAATCCCTCAAGGATGGCTAGAGCGTTCAGGCACAATTGCTGAAAACAAGGAGAGCCAAGCTACCCAGTGCAGAGGAAGAAGAAGGCAAAAAAAAAAAAGGGGGGGGGGGCTTAGCTTCAGTAATGCACATACTGCCCAGAAGTGAAAACCAAGAGAGAAATGATTGCACAGGAAACATATACAGTTTCCTCAGAAAGCCTTAAGAAAATAAAATAATAAAATGCCAGTATGGCTCAGCAGAACTAATATTTAATCATCCAGAAAAAATATAGAAACATTGCCACTTCTGCTCATTTTGCAAAAGTGACCTTCCCTTATTCTAAGGACCCAAGAAGAGCCCTGCCAAATCAGACCAAATACCTCTCTAGCCAAGCATTCTGTTCTCACAGTGGACAACCAGATGCCCTTAAGAAACCCACAAGCAGTGGATTCCCCAGCAACTGTTACTGCCACCCAGATTGAAGGTTTGTACATTGAGACCTCGGTTTAAGAACAGCCCTGCTTACGAGCTATTCAGCTGACGAACTCTGCAAAACCAGAAGTAGTTTAAGAACTTTACCTCTGTCTAAGAACGGGATCCGAATGGTGGAAGGGCACCGGCGGTGGGAGGCCTCATTAGGGAAAGCACAACTTGGTTTTAGAATAGATTCGGTTTAAGAATGGCCTTGTGGAACGGATTAAGTTTGTAAACTGAGGTACCACTGTACTATGTAGCCATCAATAACCTTATCCTCCATGCATTGGTTCCCCTTTTAGAGCCATCTGGGCTGGTTGCTTTTACTACATCTCGTATCAGTGAATCCCATAGTTTGACTACAGTGGTACCTTGGGTTACAGACACTTCAGGTTATAGACTCCACTAACCCAGAAATATTACCTCAGGTTAAGAACTTTGCTTCAGGATGAGAACAGAAATCGTGCTCCGGCGGTGCAGCAGGAAGCCCCATTAGCTAAAGTGGTGCTTCAGGTTAAGAACTGTTTCAGGTTAAGAACAGACCTCCAGAACGAATCTAGTTCTTAACCTGAGGTACCACTGTACTCACTTTGTTATGTGGTTTTGTTAGTCCTGAATCTTCCAATGTTCAGCTTCATTGGATGACCCTGAGTCCTAGTATTATGACAGGCATTTTCTCCACACTGTGCGGGATTTTATACAACGTCAGCATGCCTCCACTTTTGTCTGAACTAGAAAGCCCCAAACACTATACATATATATCTCCAATATATGCTATAGCTTCAGCAGCACTCATGGTTAGGAAAACCTCATACCTAGCCCATTAGATTTAGTGAAACCAGGAATGAAACGGTGCTGGTATTTCTGACACTGGATTTGGGTTGTGAGCATCATCCGTAGCAGGGCAGACCAAATACAGAGGGAGTCGTTTTTCCCCTATATAAATACCAACCCAAGTGTCAAAGAAATTTAACCTGTGGTTGTTTACACATAATAGCAGGCAAAATTAAGGCTTATTGATTTCAAATGGAGAGATTTAACCCTCCATCGACCATTGAGGTCCTAGCAGCCGGGGGGGGGGGGAAATCACAATACATTTCGTGTCAGTCTTCCAAAACTCTCTGCTCAATGACGTCACTCAACCATGATGAGAGGTGAATTGTTATGTGGCATCTCAGGACCATCCTCCTTACTCTTAGTGAAGAAAAGAACTTTTTATGTCAAGCCTACCCTTTTTAGAATGACTGAGAAAGAAACAATATACAAAGAAGGTGCTAGAGGGCAGTCAAAGTGACTCCACAAAATATTGTTTAAAGTTCTTACTTACTAGTCATGCTTGATCCAGATCCTGCTTATTTCACTATGTATGAGGAAATAGCATAGAAAGTGGAAAAAACACCCAAATTTTGTCTATTTTCATAAATAGATAAATCACTCACTTCTCTTAATGCAGCCACAAACGATATTAGAGCTCAATAGTATCCCCAGTTAAGAACCTTCCTTGTGATCCAGCAGAACTGCTCACCTGCATCATAGCTATTTTTTTGTGTGTGTGCACAAATCCTGACGTTTGGGGGGTCACTAGGAGCCTAACTGCATCTGCAGATGTTTGGCTAGGAGGAGGCTACACTTAATGGCACAACTCAGCCAAGGACCTTTAGATAACCACTTTCCCCCAGGACCTGAAGATGGGCCCCCCAGTCTGGAGTTGAGTAAACCCTGCGTTGTGTATAGAGATGCAACCATCTTGCCTCTGACATGAAGAGAACCAGTAGGGTCTTCCAGTGTTGACAGCAATAAAAGGTGATGCCACTTCTGTAATCAGTCCATTAATAGAAAATTGCAGCAACCATTTGTGCCACATAAACATACTGTGAAATGGGATGATTTTGTACCTGCTGCTCAGGTAGGATGTGCTATGGTTGTGTTGCTTTTAGAACTTTGCAGCTAATGATTATCTCATTGTCATACTTGTGCATTGGTTTCACAACAGTTGCATGACTATAACAATGTGATAATCATGAGGTAAGGATGTATGCTGGGACGCAGGTGGTGCTGTGGTCTAAACCACAGAGCCTAGGGCTTGCTGATCAGAAGGTCGGTGGTTCGAATCCCCATAACAGGGTGAACTCCCGTTGTTTGGTCCCAGCTCCTGCCCACCTAGCAGTTCGAAAGCACGTCACGTGCAAGTAGATAAATAGGTACCACTCCAGCGGGAAGGTAAACAGTGTTTCCGTGCACTGCTCTGCTTCACCAGAAGTGGTTTAGTCATGCTGGCCATATGACCCGGAAGCTGTCTGCAGACAACGCTGGCTCCCTTGGCCTATAAAGTGAGTCGTCCGCGGCTGGACCTAATAGTCAGGGGTACCTTTACCTTTACCTAAGGATGTATGCTAAAGGCAGATTCTTTTAACCTTAAAAAAACACCTCTCTGGGGTCAGTTAAATCTTACTATTTGTGTAGATTTTGGAATTTTGATGGCAGGGTATTGTTGACCCTTATAACTTCTGTGCAAGTGTATTGTTTTATTGGGAAAGGGAAGGTCTCGAGAAAGCCATTAGTTATTTATTTTATTTACAAATCCTTAAGGATTAGTATCCTTAACAATTTCCAAGAGGTATTTTATTTTCATGGCTTGGTGCATTGCACCCTTGCACTAGATTGCTACAGTCCTTTTTTCCTTTCTACTGGCAGATGGTTATGCATGTGCTTATCTGTTTCCCATAGAAAGAATGGAACTTCAGCTGGATCAAACTCAGTGTCTTTTGTTCTTAAATAAGTAGCCCAGGAGGACAGCACATTACAAATACAAAATAGGAGAAAGTAATGCCGTTAAGGTCAGAAGGCTGAAAGTAATATTTTCCATCTATCTGTCTGTCTATTCTACCCATCTTTACAAAGGAAGCCAGGGCCGTAAATGCTAAAGGGTAAAGCGATACAATTAAAAATGAAATAGAAACATCTCAAGCCATTTTAAAACAATTAAAAATAGCTAAAACTTTTTTTAAAAAATGAAGAGCACCTAAAATCATTTGAAAAATAATCATATGACCTTCTATATTTCATGTTTGCCAGGAATAGTATCCTTTGGCCAAGAAATGCCTGAAGAAACAGGAATGCTTTAAAGTTCCTCCTGAAAATTAACAATGAAGGAGACAGGGAGGGTATTCTTCCCCAAAAAGGCCCTGGCATGGGTTACCACCAATAGGTCATCGGCCAGCGATGGCACCACCAACAGGATTCCCTTTGCAAATTGTAGGACCTGGGATGGTTGATATTGGGAGACGCACTCAGTTTTAATGTTCTCCCCTTCCAACCCACTCAGCCTGCTAATTCCCATAGTTTCTTATTGCTCCTCTGGCAGTGTGCACATGTCTGCACTTTAAGGCATGACAGCACAGGGCTCTAAATGTCGAATTTTGCATAAATGTTGCCGCCACTGCTGGAAATAAGTGCGATGTTTCTAAAATTCCACGTTCTAGTTTTCTTATCCATTTGCTTGTGGAGTCCTGGGGACCCGACTTGCATCCCTGCCTTTCAAGCAGGCTGTCCTCATTGTCAGAATCCAGGCAGGCACACAAAGGCTCTTAGCTACAAAGTACATGTGATGTCGGAATGGGGAGGCCGTTTGCCAAATGCTCCCATGCTTAATAAGTACATTTAATGAGTGACTTCCATGCTTAAAGGTATAAAGCTCTCCTACTGCTAAGGCATCGTTTCAAGTTGTTTGAGCCGGTGCTATGAGATAAAATGGAATCACAGTTAAAATAAAACCCGATCTACAGCTGCTTCACCAGCTATAGCCCATTAACTAGGGAACTGTTACACTGTTTTGGTTCAAAGAACTGTCACACCTGCACATACATATACACTCATGCACGCGCGCACACACAGAGCAAACAGGCAAAATCGCCATCTTCTAAATCTCAACTGCAAGAAGGCCAAGCAAGTGCAGCAAAGGATATATAAAAATGATAAGGCATTAAAGAATCTACTTCCAAGCTCTTCCTCTCTCTCTCTCTGTCTGAAGGAAACAAGTGACTTCTGGCATTGCAGTCAGAACTGACTGAAATTTCAAGGCTGTAAACTCTGTTGTTCTTTTTAAAAAGCAAACAAAACAAGCCGCTTTAATAGGGAAAGGGGCCATAGCTCAGTGGTAGAGTGTTGCTTTAGCCTGCGGGAGGCCTCAGGTTATATATATCCTCAGCATTTCCAAGTAGGGCTGAGAAACCCTGGCAAGCTGCTGCCTCAGTGGTGGCGGACTTGGGCAGACCTTCCAGGTGTCCCTATTTTCCAGGGGCAGTCCCAGATTTTCAGAAGCCGTTCGGATTTCTGATTTGACCCCGGAATGTCCTGCCTTTCCTTAGGACTTCCCTATTTTCATCAGAGAAATGTTAGAGGGTATGGAGTTATATGACACCCCCCTCAAGCCATCTGAAGGCAGCCCTGTATAGGGAAGCTTTTTAAATGTTTAAAGAAGGCTGACTGCCGAAGAATTGATGCTTTTAAATTATGGTGCTAGAGGAGACTCTTGAGAGTCCCATGGACTGCAAGAAGATCAAACCTATCCATTCTGAAGGAAATCAGCCCTGAGTGCTCACTGGAAGGACAGATCCTGAAGCTGAGGCTCCAATACTTTGGCCACCTCATGAGAAGAGAAGACTCCCTGGAAAAGACCCTGATGTTGGGAAAGATTGAGGGCACAAGGAGAAGGGGACGACAGAGGACGAGATGGTTGGATAGTGTTCTCGAAGCTACCAGCATAAGTTTGACCAAACTGTGGGAGGCAGTGGAAGACACAAGTGCCTGGAGTGCTCTGGTCCATGGAGTCACGAAGAGTCGGACACGACTAAACAATTAAATAACAACAATATATTGTAAGCTGCCCATGGGGGCTGGTGCCAACTAGCCTCAAGGGTATAGATAGTAAAACAACAGCAACAACAGAATAGGATGTCCCTGTTTTCATTGTATAAATGTTGGAGGGTATGCTTGGGTACTATGGCACCCTTTGCAAGGCCAAAATCCGCGCGCCCCCAGCCCTCATGCCCTCTTCCTGAAGGCACATAAGGAGGGGCCTGGCTTTGGGAAGGGGGCCTGAAGGTGCTGGCACAGTCCTAGAGCCCTCCCATCTCCTTCCCAAAGCTGGAAAAGTGCTAACAAGGTTTTGGGAAGGAGACAGAAGGACTCTAGGACCCTGCAGAGCCTCATGCCTCCTTCCCAAAGCCCAACACCTTGTTAACTGGCACCCCTTGGCTCTGTTTGTATGTACTTAATCCACCCCTGGCGTCTGGGTAGACAATACTGATCTACATGGACCCAAGGATTCAGTATAAGGCAGCTTCCTATGTACCCGTGACCAAAAATATCCTGTTGTTAGGTACAGTGGAGGTGTTCGTTGCTGCTCCCAAAATCTGAAGTGAACCCTCTTACCAGCATTGATAGCCTGACATGATTGCCTTTCATGTTACATGAAAGCTGTTACATAGTGCAGAACTGGTAGAAGGTGACCTTGTTACCAGAGGGTAAAGAACAGGAGGCAATTGGAACGGATCAGCAACTGGAGATCTTGGGGTGAAATCTGGCTCCCCGGGAAGAACCACCCAAACACAGTAGCCAAGCCAAACGTGTGGTGTGGATGGAGTTCTCGTGTCTATGGCCACAGACCTTGGTAGAAGCCCACTTTATGAAAGGAGGGTCTGATGTGGTCCGTCACCTACATTCCTTCCTCCTCCTGTAAAACTAGAAAATGGCAAGGGCTGTAAGGCGGTGTTGTCATCATATACGCAAGCTGTGAATATCTGAAATGTACTTCTTGTGCTGCTGCAGAGAGCTACTTTCACCTTACGACAGAGTCAGCCACCATTTCCAAAATGGTGCTTGTATCTGACATGCTCTGTTCTTTCCAAAAGAAAGAAACTTGTTTGGGTGGGGAGGAAGACTTGGATTCCCCCGACCTCCAACCCCTTACCATGGAACTGAAGCTTGATAATCAGTTTCACCACGGGTTATTACAATTATTTATTCAATTAATCTTCTGAATGTGAGATCCTTCATTAACTAAGCAAAATCTGAGGGCAACAATTACAACTTTGGCTAACTAAAAGCTCTGTTACTTACATATTAAGTGTTTTAACTATACCAATATTGCAGCTTGATCATTTTTAAACATAATTACCTCTTTTATTATACTTCGATTAGATTAAAATTAATGCATTATTAAGCCATGATATGTTTTACCATCTAGACCTCTGTATGGGCTCAGATAGGGAAAGCTCCCTTTCTTTTCTCCCTCTTTCTAAGTTAATTAAATTCCCTTTAATTATAATTTACTAAAAAGCTCCACTTTTACCACTATTATGCCTTTTGAACTTTGAAATTCGAGAGAATAAAGAGAGGTGGGGGAGAAAGCCTCTTAAAATGGTCTTTTGCAGGAGAACTGAACTGTCAGCGAATTCAGGCAAAATTAATTATTTCAGCTTGATAAACCTTTTCATCTATTTGACTCCTTATACAGAAAAGCCAATTAATAATGTCAAACATGCTTTGCCTCTAGGGACCAGCAAGTTCTAATGAGTCTGTTTACTGTAGAGTGGCTAGCGGAATGAGCCTCGTGTAGAAATTTTCTAATCGCGCCACACCTGTCAAGCACACTCTCATTATCTGTGTACCAAGGGCAAACCTCATTTTGTCAGGAGTGGTTTTCGAAGAACTAACAACTGCCTGGGGAAGCATACAGGACTGTCGGCCACTAGATGAGTCACTTAATTACCAATCAGAGCAGTGGAAGTGAATTCTTAATGTCCTTTAATACCAACCCTGCTCGTCTCTACTCTCTGCACCTTCCGCCGTATCGGAAGATCCAAACTCAAGAAGCGTTTTGTTTTCTCAGGAAGCAGGGGTCCCACTTCCACTTTTGCTTTAATCGGTGATGATTGATGATGTTATGTAGGGAACAGCTATTAATCAAATGCTCATTAGAATGCAAGGAGACTCCTTGGCCAATCTGGTTGCTGGCTTCCGAATCTGATTACCGGCTGATAATCCTGCAACTCTGCTGGACTGCAATGACAATGTTTTTCTGGTGTGACCTCAAGGGACCTCATGTCCCCTCACTTCCTCTCCAATTTGCATAGGTTGAACCAATCTGCATACAACCCGGACAGTTTCGTATAAACAAAGGGTAATCCTGGATTAAGCACTCACAGAAATGGCTTGTGTTCTGAAAGTATCTAATTTTCGCTGTTGTCCCTTGAGATCAATATTATTATCTCTGTTTTCCAGATATGGAAATAAAGACAAACTGCAGGCTTGTCTCCTGAATAAACTGCCTATCTCCTCCCGCTCTCCTGCCCCACAACTATGAGGGCTGCATGGCTATACATTGACATAGTTTGGCACTAGGAATTAATAAGGTACAGGAACATGTCACCTTCACTGTATCTTTTTTCACTTATGTGTCTCATCTGCTTCTTTGAAGAGCCTAAGGCAGGTCAGGTCAACAGGGCTTTCCTCATCAGAGCAGCACTGAGGGCTCTTGAAACCTCCCTCCTCCTTGGTAAGCACTGAGCCCCTACTGCCTCAAGGTGGCCAGCGGAAGCTGCACTGAGCTGTCTGCCTTCATGTCTGCCACCCACGTCTGTTGAGTTTATAGCTGGAATGTGGAATTTACAGATTACATGCATCTGATACAGTCATTTTCTGCATCTTACTATCTTCTCCAAGAGTGGCTTTCTAGTACACCAGGCCACCCATGCTCAAGACCTTCAAGTATATATCTAAAGCAGCTGCCCGGGAGAGGGGAATGCATTATGTTGAACTGTCTGTCTATTTCTCTCTCCCTGGCGGAGATGCTACTCATAACTCCTGCTCAATGCCATTTCGATCACAAGAGAAAGCTGTGAAGTGACTAAAATCCCACAGTCCCGCTTATCTCTGCAACCAAACAAAGAGACCAAAGCAATGGGCCAAGCAGATACTGCTGCCCATTTCAGACATGTGCATGCTATATGGGTGAAAGAGGTCTGAACTTTCATACCTGATAAAGGGGGGGTGGATCTTACGGCCACCCCAGGAAACCACAAATCATGCCATAACTTTGCTAACTTGCCATTGATTTATGTCTATGTTGTAGAGGTTTCAAGCACCCCTCCACTGACGGTGCCACAGCCGTGATGACCAGATAATGGACATAAAAGAGTGCTCATTCACTAGGCAGGTGGGGTGTCTTTTGGTGGCTGGCTCCAAGTCAATGCCCTTGCAGGAACACATTCTTGCCCAGGTGTATGGTGAATAGATCTGGTGTTTCAGTGTCTACACACTATAGCAATTATGTTCAGACGAGCGTGGGGATGGGAAGAGTGCTCTGCCAAGTCCTGTCTCCACTCTTGCATGGTCCCTTCTTGTTTTCAGACCTCCGTGAGCTGGAGACCTCCTTGAGTTCAAGTTGCACTCAGGTCCTGCTTGTGGGTTTACTGTGAGAAGAGGATGCTGGACTAGATCCAGCAGGCTCATCTTATAGAAGGTCACATTCTGAGGCAGGGAGACTTTTGCATACACAGTTTAGAATGCTGCATAATCATGGTACTCAACTGCATGGGCAGCCTACAGGAAGTTCTTCCCCCCCAGAAATTTGACTTCCAGCTTATGGATGGATGGGGGGAAAAGGAGAAGGGAGGTGGTGGAGATTGACAGTCCGCCCCTGCTTTCTGTCACATGGTTGCCATTGCACACAGTTACTGAACAGGGCAAGTGTAACCATGAAGAACTGCTGGTGGAAGATAGAAATTGGTGTACTGACTGTTGATGCTGCAGAAGAACTCAGGCTTCTTTACTCTGCCAGCACTTCATTTCAATGGAGCTGGTGCAGGAGAAGTTCTTGGTAGATTGTGGCTTTGAAGAACTCTCTCTCTCTTAAAAAAACAACCCATAATGATTGCTTAAGCACGCATCACTGCACAGAATGTAATTCCTAAGACTAACTCTTTCTATTCAGAAAATATTTTTATTATTATTATTCAGGCACTGAATATCAAAATGTGCCTAGTATCTTATCCTTTCTCAAAAATGTAGCAGAGCCTTATCTTTTTTAATTTTCTGAGGAGCCACTGTGACATGCTCATGCACTACAGCTTCATTTTCAATTACTGGAGGGGAGGGGAGGGGAGGGGGGGAGGAAACTTGATTTCAGAAAGCAGGTGAGCAGTAGCCTGAACCTTCTCCTTCCAGTCCAGGGATTGCAAGTACCGGGGAAATAATAGCAGGCCGCCATCTCCAAGGCTTGTGGTACCTGAACTAGGATCACATCTTTTGGTCTCATCTCACTCATGTGGCAAAGAAGACCCGAGGCTATGCCCTAGATGTGTATATCCAATTTTAGGACCAATAACTGATTCATTACAGCATTATTTCTATTTGGGATGATGCAGCAATTATTAGCCACAAAAGAGTCTCACTGAACGTAATGGGATGAACTGTGGAGAACTGGCTTGTTTGGGGGGGGCCTACTGAATTTTATTTTTCAGCCACCCACGACTTTTACCAAATGTAGAAATGCTCTTGCTCGTGTGTAAGCATGCTAGTAGCTACCCGATCAGGAATGTCGCTTTCCTATTTTCAACCAAATTCTGAAAACTTAAGTTCACAATAGGGCAAGGGTGAGAAACCTTAGACTTGGGGGCTCAGTGCAGGCTTTCAGACTTCACTATGTGAAGTCTGAAGGATTATTTCCAGGCAACATGTCCTCCATAGCCACCCCCCTCTCATCAAGCCACACCTTTCACTGGCTCTCCTTCTGTGAGTGTTTTTGCCTGGTGGGACTGCATCTTTGAACTCTGATAATGCCTCTTGCTTGTCTGTATGGAAGAAGGAGAGAGGTTGTGTGAATGTGTGTAGAAACTAGCCTACCATTACATTTGGTGTTCCTACCATTACATTACATTACGTTACATGCTCCATCCAGCTTTGTCTCTGGCCATGCCTACCATTGGCATGAGGCTCCCCAACCCCCAAAGGGAATGCAACCCTCATGCTGAAAAGATAAGCACTGAATCGAAATTGAAACAGAGAGCAACATGGAGGACACCAGTGCAGGAGATCTGGAGCCTTCAATGTAAGAATGTGCCTCTTCCCAAGTCAAACGATTTAGTCATCTAGCACTTACTGTACTTAGGTAGGTAACAATGCTCTAGAATCTCATGCAGAGACCTGTTGTATAATCTGTGACATGATCCTTTTTTTAACTGGAGATGCCAGGAACTAAAACTGGGGACATGTCTCACATCCTGGGACCTCAAGATATTAAAGTATGACACATTTTTTTTTCAGATTGTGTTGAGCTAAAGACAAACTATATGAGCTGCCAGACCATCTGTTTTTATTTTGTCCCAGTTCCATTTGGGGAGGCTGTGCCTGTGTCTCCTTCCCAGCCCCCTTTTCACTCATATGCAAACACATGTCCATTTCTGATTCATTCAAGGGATCCAGGCTCTTGTACAGAATCATTCTGAAAAGGAGTAGCTCCTCCATGTTTGCAAGATGGTGCTTGTCGCATTATGGGTTTTTTCCAGTCTCATGTATGACTCCACATTCCATTTGCACAGCATGCCAAAGTCCCACCAACAGCCCTAAACAACAAAACGTCTAAAAGTCAATGCACATTGTTTTTCATTGTTTTTATTCCCCTTTGCCCTTAAGATGGCAGTCAAAACCTAATAAAAAGGTGCAAATGGGATTCACGAGATTTACTCCTTGCTTCTGCAGCCTACAAGAACAGAAGAAGAGATCTGGTGGTTCACACCAAAGGCCTAACTAGTCCCGTATTTTTGTTCTCATAGAAGCCAGTCAGACGCCTGTAGAAAATCCACAAGCAAGTTATGAGTTCAGTAATACTCATGAGATTTGCAGCAACTGGTATTTGGAGGCGTACTGTCTCTGAAAGTGGAGGTAAAATAGCCAGATGTGTGATGAGTAGTCATCAATATCCTCATCCTTTGAGGATGTATCTCAGCTCCTTTTGAAATGGGGTTAAATTGATGGCCATCACTATTTATTATTATTTTATTATTTCCATTCATAGTCTGCTTACTCTCTGGAGATCTTGAAGTGGTACTCCTTTTAGAGAATGAAAGGTAAATATGAACACTCAGTGGGGAGAAAATTGTTTAGCAGAAGGTTGCCAGGTCCCATTGCAGGGGGTGACCTTTAATAGCTCCCCAGCTCTGAAGGAGAATGATGCAGCCATGACTTCTTCTGTTCCTCCTTTCCCATCACCATGAATCCCTCCCTCCCTCCCTCCCTCCCTCCCACCCTCCCTTCCTGCTGATAGACACAGAATTCTCCTTTGCAATCTGGCAGACAGGAGAAGCCACAACTGCATTCTCTTTCAGAGCTTCAAAATTGTTAAACAGATAAGATAGTTACATAGCATAATGTGTAAGCCACATTAGTTACTGAATGGGCCAACAGAGCAATTGGAGCTCTTAAAGTCACAGGCAAATGGAATAGACATGACCTAATGAAAATAAAACAGAATGGATGGAGAGAGATACAATAAGAGCCCAAGGGGAAATACTTAACAGATATGAGCACAGAACAGAATTAAAGAAGGGATTGGCGCATTCAGCTTTGGAACGAACATCTTGGGGAAAATACTATTTTAAGCTTCTGATTGCTGAAGCCTTCCGAAGAGCACCCGAGAACCATTCTGCTGCCTTAAATAACAGACCTTGCTCAAGGCCTGGAGTATCTTATTTTAAAGAAATTGACCTCTTTTGAAAACTCATACAGTTATGTGTAGTCAGAGAAAGCAACCTGGGGTTGAACAGGTGGACAGGTATTGTCACGTGCAGCTAACATCCCAGTCCTCTGCATGTTTCTTTGGAATGATGGTCCACAGATTTAAATTCAGTCTCTCTGGTGTGGGTAAAACACCTAAAAGGTGCAGTTTAAAAACATCATAATGACCATGCCGTGGTCTATTCCTCTTTCCCCAATTCGTAATACTGTGGACTTTTCTTTGCCTTTGACACCAAATTGTTGGACAGATGGACTTTGGTCCCCTCCAGATTTCATTTCTATTAGGCGTTCATGATAGCACTGAGATGGAAATCCCACTTTCAGTGCTGAATAGCAGGTGCAACTGCTGGTTCATGAGAGGGGATTTTAGTGTGATGCACCACAGGAGCATTGGATTGACTCTGCCACTGCACCACACTGGGCCTCCTGCTGCTCCCCCCTTTCTCAGGAACCAGCAGTGATGCTCAGTGTTTAGAAGGCAGGTGACCAATATTACACTACCTTCACTGCACAACTTACCGCTACTTCAGGGTGGTATGACACTCTGGAAATTTCTAAAAATGAGTCACATTTGAGTATACAAGACACCCTGCTCTAGTTTCAATTTCATTTTTTAAAAAAACCACTACAACAACCCACCACAAACATTTTGTAAAAATAACAGAAGTACTTATGTTTATTTATAAGCCCTTCATTGACAAATATGACTCATAATTACTGAGGGAAAGGTCAACACATTTCCCCAAAATTGTTTTCAAGATACTGTATACAAAACCTTGAATGAAACCAGAAAAGCTAGTTTTTTACTTGCTTGCTGGGTCAAGAAGAAGCAGGTGAAGCTAAGAGCTTAATGAATGACCAGAGAACTTTGTTGGGGTGTGGGGGAAAGGAAGAGACATCTTAAGTTTTTTTGTTCATGTTTCTGATTATGCAAGGAGCATATGGAAACAGGATAGATATTTCATATGGACCTAGCCTATAAAATCTAAGCTTCTCAATCATTTATCCAGACCTCTTTCTCTCCCCCAGCTCTTGATAGAAAAGAGGAGACCTGGGGACATTTCATTTTCTTCTCCTCCTACTTCAAGGTCTTCCTCTCTCTTTCATGTTAACAAAGAGAGAGATTATGTTACCAAACAAGCAGACCCTCCTAATGAGTACAAACTATTGTCAACCGTGCAGATAAAAAATAGACTAAGGTTAAGCAGCTAACTATAGCACATTACCCTTAAGCACGGTAATGACAATTGTGACTTATTAGGAGCACTTACGCAGCAACGTCTGGGCAGCATTTGGGGGATCTGCCGAGCTGATTATTTTTATGGTTTGCAACTGCCCCGCTGCTGCAGTTACTGCCTCTTAATACAAGTCTGATAAATTAGTCTAGGTAGGCAAGAGATGTCATCTGCCATTCATTACATACAGCATATAATTTTGTTACTGTTTCCTGATGCTTGTGGGTCACATTTGCCATCCTTGCCCTTCCTTATGACTAGCAAAATAGAAAACATTATACAAAATAGCTTCTTTTTTTAAAAAAAAAGAAACTCCCTCCCTTTTGAAAAAAATAGAAATTGCAAGCACACATACGCACACACTTGCCATGCAGCTGTGTCACACATCAAAACTTTATCTGTATCTCTCTGATCCAAATTGGTACCTTAACCTGGTTATACTTTATATCTTCCACCACTCGCCAGTTAAATGTTTTTATGTCTTGCTCGGTTACAGATGTGCCTTACTGCAGATGTGTCTAGATATAAGGATGTGTCTAGATACAATGATTTTCATTCATTGTGGATTCAATCTATAGTCCCTTGGGAGAGATGTTATAAAAACAAGTCAGAATCTATTACAGTGTAAAGCTGAGGTCGTTTCTTTTTCTTTTGCTTTTTTACTATATTCTAAGGATACCATAGTGCTGTTTAATTTGATATTTAGTGCATGTCATGGATAGGCTAGGCAGGTGGCCTGGTGGGGAAGACATCTGGGTCCTTGGTTTATTAGGCATTTTCACCTCTGACTGAACAGGGAATGGTAGCACCCGGATAATAGCCAAGCTTTTTCACCTAGGCTATCAAAATTCATTACGAAGACATGTAAATTCTCTAATTGGTGTAAATCGTGCATTTGTCCTTATTTGGAATAATTTATTCCACTTAAAAACAACAACACATTTTGACTATCTATCTCTAAAGCTTAATGGCATGTGTAGAATGGCCCTGAAGTTCTTAGAAAGATTAATCATATACCCTTTCTAAAGTTATTGTGCATGAATTTATGGGACTGTATTGCACTGCAGGGATTAGGACTAGATGACGCTTTGGGTCCCTCCCAACTCTGTGATTCTATGATTCTATGATAGAAAATTTACCCCCTCCTTATTTGTTTTTTTCAGGAAAGGGGTGCCAGAAAGTGAGAAATCCCTGCAGTGCTTCCATGATTGCTTCTGTTTGTGATTGCATTCCTAATCTCTATATTGAAGGGTAATAATAGAGGCATTCCCATGGATCATGCTCTGCTCATTTTTAAGTAGAAGGAGTTCTTATGGGATCTCTGTACAATATCCATGATCATGTAAACTCACCTAGCATGCCAAGTTGAGTAGTATGGCAAGCGCTGCCAATGGCTCCATCTTTCTGTAATGACACACAGTAGTTCCCTGCTAATGGCTACTTGAGAGATGTCAAGCCACCTACCTCTAGGGATACATTCAATACACAACCATACATTCAATGGGCTATGTTTCTTAATTTGAACAATGAACAAGAGTTAAAAGTGCAATTATGCCCTTAAAGCATAATAGCAACCAAAAGAACTGATTTTATGTGGTATGCTTCTAAGGGCTTGGCTAAACAAAATCTTTTCTTCTTCTTCTTTTTGCTGGGCTGTCTGATTGTGTCCTTGTAAGGCACAGGTATGTCTGTGAGCACAGAAAAGAAGTGCTATGTAGGTCCTTGGCAGCCTTTTGCTTCAGCAACAACAACAATTGCTGAAAGGTGTAACCACTTAATTCCAGTTTATGTTGTAACTGCCTTTACGCAGTCAGATATCTAGGGGGTGGTCTTGTACACTCAACATTGGGTGGGAAATCTGGGTGAAATGTTTCTACTGCAGCAAACTTAAACATCGGATATCAAATACACTGTACAATTCAGAATGAGGTATTTGCCAGCTCCAAGTATGCACATATGCACCTTAAGTTTTTTAATGCATTATGTCTTATTCCTGAACTTTCATCACCTGGCCTTTAGCAATGGCTCCAGATGTATCCAACCAACTTGTATAGTGACTGAATATGAGGCACCCCCATTACTGAACCAATGGCAGAACCTGGTTCTTTGTTTGACTTCTATTGGACAAAGAAAATGGTATTCAGTCATGGAAACAAATGAAGAGAGAGCTACATTAAACTGCTTCCTCAGACCCTGATGTCACTAAGGTGTGTGAGGGAATGGTAAAAGTGTGTGTGGAGGGGAGGGTATGTTCCTACACATTTCTTGTTGTGTGGCTCCTCCTTACTCCTACTAGCCTTTTGCTACTATTTGTAGGGTTCCCCATAAGTCCTTCTGCTGTCCACTTCTTTCCATTTTCATCCAAAGCTAGGTAACAGGGCAAGAGACAGGGACACTTTTCTCCCATGTTCAGAGAAATTCCATGTCATCACCTTGGTCCAGTGTAACATTCTTCAGTTACTGATACTGCATTTAGGCTGAAGCTAGTGAGATTCTTCAGAGTGATGGGCTTGAGAGGCATGTATGGTTTCAGCAGAAGGTGGCTGTGGGAGGATACTTAATTATCAATGACACACTGATGCGCACGAGGGGGTGGGAGTGGAATTAGAGGATGCACAATAAGGGTCCTTTGAATAAAATAAGCCATTGCTTTATGGATCTATTTTCTGCAAAGGACAGAGTATGTCATAACCTAAAATGGGAATGGGACACCTATCGGCTTCTAGATGAGGTTGGACTGTAACACCCATCATCTTTCTCCAGCTGGCATGCTGGATGGAGCTGGTGAGAGTTGGAGTCACTGGAACACCCAGAGAGTTCTCATTCCTATAGAGAAAGTGCCTGAAGCTGATATTGCACCAAGGTGACTATTAGCCCTATTCTGGCATTGTCTCTCACTTTTTCTTATTTTGATAACTTCTGAAGATCGTTGAGAGGTAGGTGTGTGTGCATCTCTGTGTGTGTACTATGTACATGCGAGAGATAGACCCATAGCTCAAAGGAGGGCAGGGCACATGGTTTGCATGCCTCCATGTTTAATTTCTAGGGGACGCAGGTGGCGCTGTGGGTTAAAGCCTCAGCGCCTAGGACTTGCCGATCGAAAGGTCGGCGGTTCGAATCCCTGTGGCGGGGTGCGCTCCCGCTGCTCGGTCCCAGCGCCTGCCAACCTAGCAGTTCGAAAGCACCTCCGGGTGCAAGTAGATAAATAGGGACCGCTTACCAGCGGGAAGGTAAACAGCGTTTCCGTGTGCGGCTCTGGCTCGCCAGAGCAGCGATGTCACGCTGGCCACGTGACCCGGAAGTGTCTCCGGACAGCGCTGGCCCCCGGCCTCTTAAGTGAGATGGGCGCACAACCCCAGAGTCTGTCAAGACTGGCCCTTACGGGCAGGGGTACCTTTACCTTTACCTTTACCTATGTTTAATTTCTAATAATAATAATAATAATAATAATAATAATAATAATAATAATAATTTATTTATACACCACCTATCTGGCTGGGTTTCCCCAGCCACTCTGGGTGGCTTCCAACAAAATATTAAAATACAATAGTCTATTAAACATTAAAAGCTTCCCTAAACAGGGTTGTCTTCAGGTAAAAATCTGGTAGTTGTTTTTCTCTTTGACATCTGGTGGGAGGGCGTTCCACAGGGCAGGTGTCACTACCGAGAAGGCCCTCTGCCTGGATCCCTGTAACTTGGCTTCTCGCAGTGAGGGAACCGCCAGAAGGCCCTCAGCGCTGGACCTCAGTGTCCGGGCAGAATGATGGGGGTGGAGACACTCCTTCAGGCCGTTTAGGGCTTTAAAGGTCAGCACCAGCACTTTGAATTGTGCTCGGAAACATACTGGGAGCCAATGTAGGTCTTTCAAGACAGGTGTTATATGGTCTCGGCGGCCACTCCCAGTCACCAGTCTAGTTGCTGCAGCAACAACAACAACAGTCTAACTCCTGTAACTACAACAACAGTAGTTAAATGTATCTCAGGTAGGAGGACTGGGTAAGAGCTTTCCATGAGATCACAGACAACTATTGCTAGTTAGAGAAGACCATATTTGCCTAGTTGGACCAAAGGTCTGATTAGGTCTAATGTGTGTCTGTGTGCACACATTGCAGCTCTTTACTGTAAAACTGAGAAGATGCATAAGCTGTTTCTGTCTAACTATGTACCACCTCATTAAATTTAACCTGAGGCATGTTAAAAAGTTGTCTTCAAAGGATGAGCCTGCCTTGACTGCACTCTATGAAGTTCTAAGTCATATCTGCAGTGTTTACCAATTGGTGCCAATTTCCCTGCAAGATGCTCATTGTAATAAAGGGAAGTAAATTCAGATCAAAGAAAGAATCCCTGTAAACTGTACCCATTCACAAACAATTCACTCTAATTCTTTTATCTCAGATATTGAATCTGATCTGAGATCAACGGTGGGATACTGTTATTAATTTGTAATAGAAAGTACCAAGACAGATGAATACATTAGATCATCTTCTGGAAACGCGACTTGAATGCATTACATCTTTTTAGATTGATATATCAAACGATCTAAAGCAGCTTAGCATGTCTCTTCTCTCCTCCTAAAGTCCGCAGAATGGAATCTACCATAGGATGTTAAGGCTTTTTATTAGAGCTAAAATTTCCGGTGTCAGATTTCCTGTAATTTCAGAGTTATTTCCCTTCTGTCCTGTAACTTGCAAATAGCAGTTCCCAAAGCCAGAATGCTCATAGTCATCCCATAAAGGTTATAATGCCTTTTTATAGAAACAGATTTTTCCTCCCGTGATAATCCCAAAGCAGTCCATAAAGCTGAAACTTAAACTGTAGTGTACATCCAGTGCAATAAATAAAATAAAATAAAATAAAATACAGTTGACCTATGAAAGGGGTCAGTTTGCTCATACTCTTTTCCAGTGAGACAAAATAGCATTTCATGATAGAATCTTTTCAGCCACCTCAGTGTTCTCCAAGAGGTCTGAATTAGAAGAAAAGAATAAGTAATAGGGGGGGGGGGGGGACATTACTGAAATTTCTCCCCTTGACCTGTGCAGATAAGATAATTCTTCCTGTGGTTCAACTTTTGTACTTTCTATATTCTAAGACAATTTCCCCATACTATTATTGTACATTAAAAGAAGCAAACAGGCATTTGACCTATTTTCTGTGGGCCTCTCAAGACAGCCATTTGATTGTGCATTCATAATGATTTGGACTCATGAAGGTAACAGGGCAGAAATGCGCTATCCTGCTTTTAATACTGTTTATACCTGCGGAAGTTTTGGGGACAACATGTTACCTTGTTTGCCATTGGTGCATGCCCTATAGCTTCTTGCAGAGCCCTGTATTTTTCATACCACCTATGTTCCAGAGTGCTGGTGGTTCTCCCCTTTTTGACACAGGGGGTGGAATGCGCCAGGATCTCAATTGGCTGCACACTTTATGAATCGTGTATTCTTTGAACAGAGCCATGGTGTCCACTTATCCCCTATTGTACTACAGGAATACTTAGCAGTTCTCCTTTTCATTGATGAGTCCACCCATGGTAGCAGGGACAGTCATATGTTTGAATACGTTGTGCCAATCTTTTTGGGGGGTGGGTGGGCGGGAGACACTAAAGGGACAGGAGAATAGAAGCTGGTTGGGCTTCCTTCGCTTATGACAGTAGTTCTTGCCTCTGCTAGCTAACCAAAATGGCTGACTGTGGAGAGAGGGCATTTGAAAATGGTTTTTCTCCCTCCATCCCTTTGCTTCATTTTCTTCTTGCTTGTCAGCACTTCAACTATTAATGATCCCAGGACTCTTACACAGACATGAACACTATTAATACATTTCATGATGGGAAGGAAAACTTAAACAGATGCTTAAAAGCTTGTTGTATAATTTTTAAAAAATAAAATAAGGGGGAAAGGTATATTTCATGCACGAAGCATTTTAAGACTCCCAAGTATGCATTTTTCAAAGCTGAGCATTCAAAGAGAACACTGGTTTGCATTCATCACTTATAGAAAAATTGTGCTTGGTATCCAAGCTCCTGTGGAGATTTCTTTGGCTTTGACTGCTTCTGCCAACTTTCATTTTTCATAGCTCTCATATATCACTATTTAATATACCAATGGGAAAATGCTGAAGGAACCATCTTCTTCAAATGTGCATACATGTGTAGACACATACACTCCTTATCTGGTGCTTGGAAATATCCATACAGGATTTGCTGCATGTAGTGATTTTTTTGTTTAAAAAAAAAGCTTTGTGAGAAAGCAATAAAATAAATAATAATTTTAGCAATACAACCAATCTGTCACTTATTTTGTGCCTAAATGTAAGCAAGGGGTTCGGATGCGTTTGGCCTTTAAAAAGAATATATGCTACTATTCTATAGTTCCATAATAAAATCTAGATAGGGATTGTAAAACATACAAAGCTGCTCTTTATAGTCGGCCCATCTCAGGAAACTTGTGGAACCAAATGGATTCCAGAACTGTCTAGAGAGATTCCCCACTGGTGTGATTTAGTACATTTAAATATTGTCTTCCACTAAGAAACCCAAGGTGACATATGTAAGGGTCTGCATGGGGTGGGCCTGTCTCCATGGAAGGATTGCCCAGTTCCAGATCTGCTTAGCTTTGTTTTATATTAAGGTTACCAGATGTCCCCGTTTCCTGGGGACAGTCCCTGTACTTACAAATCAGCCCCTGACAAAATCCATCCCCTTCAACTTGTAATCTTATATTATATTATATTGTTTTTCTTAATTATGTTATATTATATTTATTAGTGGTTAAAAAAGAAAGAAAGAGACTCAAAGTGACTTACAAAAAATGAACACCAAAAACAAGACTAAAATAACCAAAACTATGCAAGGTGGGTGGGTGGGTGGGTGTAACACAAATCCAGCTCCCCTCCACCCCACTAAAAGATGAACTGATAATGGCAATTCAAAGGCTTGGATGAATGAGAATGCTGCTGCCTGGTGCCTAAAACAGATTGTGATGCTCCCAGCACGCCTCCCTGGGGGTGTAGGTAAAGCCTAGATGGCTATGTCTAGTCAAAGGCGACTATGGGGTGTGGCATTCATCTCACTTCAGGTCGAGGGAGCTGGCGTTTGTTCACAGACAGCTTTCTGGGTCATGTGGCCAGCATGACTAAATCGCTTCTGGCACAATGGGACACTGTGATGAGTACCAGAGCGCACAGAAACGCCGTTTACCTTCCTGCCACAGTGGTACCTATATATCTACTTGCACTGGCATGCTTTTGAACTGCTAGGTTGGCAGGAGCTGGGACAGAGCAACGGGAGCTCACCCCGTCATGCGAATTTGAACAGCCAACCTTCCAAATGGCAAGCCCATGGCTCAGTGGTTTAGAACACAACACCAACACACATCCCTGGGTGTGCCACCAGTGAGAAGTCATGTCAAGAGGGCACACAGAAAAGGGTCTCAGGTGCCAGGTGGTTCATATGAGGAGAAGTGGTCTTTGAGGTACTGGGGTTTTCACCCACATCAGGCTTTATAGGTCAAAAGTAGCACTTCAAATTGGGTCCAGAAACTTATTGGTAGTCAGGACAGGATTGGTGTTCAACTTGTATTGCCCCACTGAGAAAACTGGCCACTGAATTAATGAGCTGTAGGTGCCAAACCATATTCAAACACAGCACTGTATATAACACATTGTAGTAATCTAACATAGAGGTTACCAGAGAATAGACTACAGAAGTTAGGCTATCCCTACCTATGCAGACAGGGTTGTAAGTGGGACACCAGCCAAAGCCACTTGAGCTTCAGGTAACAGCAATGTATCCAGAAGTGTCCCCAGAGCTAAGAAGTACTTAGCTTTAGTAAGGTTGATGCATTTTGTGTCTGAAATGATGGGCTTTTGAATTTTTGATTGGCATCTCTTGCAGGGGCTTGTAAGAGATCAGGCTGACCTTAAACATTCACACAGCAGCTCCCAAGCTTTATTCTTCCACTGCTTCACCAGCACGGAGCTCCCTAATTTATGGAGCATTGGAGGCTTAGGAAGTGGGAGAGCAACAAAGAGCTATGAATTAATGGCTGAATCCAACAGATTGTAGAAGAGGTCACTGGGCTGGGGCACTCATGCATGCACATTGCCTGATTCTTTATTGCTTTATTACTCCCCACCTTTGACTCATAGTTGAGTGTGTGAACAATTCCTAGGTGAAGTGATGTGGAAGTAGTGGCTCATTTGCGCATGCAAGAATCAGTCAAGTGATAGACACACGCATGTACACAGCAGTGGGGAAAGTTGCCTCTGCAAAGAGTGGTCCAGCAGAGAGATGTTTCACTCAGATGATCAATTGTTCTGTCAGTCTAAGGCTGCCTTCTCCCAGAAATTGAGCTACAGTCTGCTGTGACGAATTTGCCACCTACTTTCCTGATAAAATTACTCATGTTCTCTTTGACCTGGGGCTGCTACTGTCAATGCAGAAGAAGGTTTCAGTCTATCAAAGGTTCAGTCTTGTCCTGCTTGTTTGGATCGGTTTCCTTCAACCTTGCTTGCTGAGCCAGGGAATGTTCTCGGGGCTACACGGTTGTTGACTTGCAAGAGAAGTTCTTTCCATCCAAGGTGCCTTCAATGCTATGGAAGGCATTGTGCTTCCACCCTCTCCTGGAAGTGGTTCCACAGAGTCCTAAATATAGAACTGTATCCATTATTAGAATCCCACCATGCCTACCTTGCCAGCAGTGACAAAAGTTAGTGGCCAGTTCTTGCACCAGCCATAGCAATTTAGATACCCCTCCCAGTTCAGATACCCCTCCTGTCCACAAGTTTCCTCAGAGGAAGTAAGAAATGATACCTGAAGACTATCTCCTGTCTTAATTATCTGCCTCCCTCACACTCAGAAATGTGGATATCAGAAGAAATACTAAAATTGTGACAAATGTTCACAACCTTTCTTTTTTTAAAAAAATCACAAACTGATCTGGAAATGCAGCAAACTGAAATCTAAACTGACATATTTCCTAATTTACTGGCTGAGTCAGGGGAAGGCAGTAATATGTTTGGTTAATCTGATTTAGAAGTGATGGGTGCATGAGAGAGAGAGAGAGAGAGAGAGAGAGAGAGAGAGAGAGAGAGATTCACAAGGGTCCTGAAGAGTTGCTCCATTAATGCCAGTCTGAGAATCTTAAGTATGCATATTTGTCCTCTGAAACACTGTAGGGAAATAAGGACTGCATGTACAGGATAAGCCCCAAGCAGCTAATTCCAACTCCTGTGTGACCTTTGGGCCACCTTCATTTGCCGTTTATCCAATTTTCTTTATCTGGAGTCTCATGAGTGTTAGCATTACTGACACCTGCTGGGAAAGATAGGCTGGTGAAAACAACAGTAACATATTAACCCGTGATTCCTGTCTGTCAAGGTCTGTGCTGGGTCATCTGCGTGTGCCGGTGACAATAGCATAGGGTGACACATGTCTTTCCTCCCCTCTTGCTCAAGGACATCCATTCTTTGTCTTCTTTGAAGTCACCAGCTCCCTCAGAAACTAGCAAAATCAATATCGAGGAATGCAGAGCTTTCTCAAATGTTCCTTTGAGAGGTGGGGTGGTCTTTTTTTCTTTTTTTTAAGGTCAAATTAGCCAAGTAAAAAAATTAGTTTTGTCCCATATTTTAGTAACAGTTACTTTCATAAATATTTATCTCTTTGTTACTATAGTTTTTTTTTTAAAAAAAGAAACTATTTACTGTTGTTATCCCTATCATTGTTTTATGTTAATAACAGCATTTATTAATGTGGTTGTTGTTAGTAGTAGTAGTAGTAGCAGCTGTAGTTAAGAATGGTTAAATCTGTCAATCTCTTAATTTCTCATTTTTCAGTCTGTTACAGGAAAAATCCGAGGGCTCCCTTGGACAAAACAAAGACACCAACCAGGATAACTTGGAGCAAAACAGCAGCCTGTAGGCTTGGCCTTTATTGAACTGTTGCAACAGGGTATTCCCCTCACTTGCAGGAGAGAGGAAAGACCCAGAAGAATAGTGTGCAAGGTCTTATAAAAACTTTTGAAATTCCCCTCCTTTAGATCAAGCCCACCCCCAGAAACATCATGCATACATTACAGAAAGGAGGGGTTGAGGGAGGAGTTGGTGGTAACCTGAGTGTCACCTGGCTGGTTCCTCCCTTCCCCCCTCCCCCTGAGTCACTTCCAGGAGACAAAGGGGAGTTTGCAGTTTCCTGCCCCCAGAAGGAAGATCTGATCATTGTCCTTTGTTTCAGTCCATGCTGAATCCACTCCCATATGCAAGTTCTTTGTGATCTTGATTGTCTTCTGTCTGGGATCATCAGGGTTGGCATGGGCAGGGCTCCTGTGTATGTGCTGAGATTAAGGGATTATGGCTGACCAGGACTAAGTCACCCCCCTTTGTTAGTTCTTGTCATATGGAGTAAAATAAAAAATGGAACAGTGCAAATCCGATGTATGGTTGATTTTCTATGAATTTATAACAGAAATGTGGCGTATGTAGTGTGTGTGTGAAGTTTATACAAACAGAATGATTGGGGTGGGGGGGTTCCTGCTACAAGTCCTAAATTCAGCTCTTTATCAGTTTGCTGGAGAACTGCACTGCAAAATTCAGAGAAGTGGGGATATAACAGCAACAATAGCAATAACTTAGACTTTGAAGTAAAAACTACTAAAAACCACCAAAGCTATAAAGAACATTTTAACCAATGATAAAACATGCTGGAACCCCAGCCTACAAAAGAACAATGTGGGTGGCAGGTGAGCCTCTCTGGGCAGGTCATTCTATATAAACATTACTATGATCGAAATGGTCCTTTTTTCAGTCATCACCTGCCTAGCCCCAGGTGGAAGACATGGTGAGGACCAAGAGGAGGACCTCCAGTGATGAAGGAAATGTTCAGTCGGGCTCACAGAGAAGTAAACAGTCCTTAAACATTTTGCTTGCAAATGCAAATCTGTGACTCAGACCCTCATTTGCTCTGTTATCTGTTTTTGTTTTAATCAGTGTAACCTAGGCAAGCTGTGTCGCCCTCCCCTCCAATAGTTTTTGAGACCAGAACTGCACACCCCAGTCTTCTTTTGCACACATGGGAAATAATATAAGGAAAAATGGGGAAAACAATGAATAAAGTTCCTATATCTAACCCAATAAGTGTCAGAGGCAGTATATCTCTAAAAACCGCCAGCTGGGAAAGTCCTGCTTACAGGCTTAATAATAATAATAAATTTTATTTATATCCCGCCCTCCCCAGCTTTAGCCGAGCTCAGGGCGGCTAACAACAATAAAACAGTACAAAAGTACAGCATAAACAACACTCTAAAATCATTCATTATAAAATTAATTAATTCAAGCGACTGGCAGCCATTGGGCCAGAGCTCCGTGAAGATTGCCGAGGGAGGGAGTCAGGCTGTGCCCTGGCCAAAGGCCTGGTGGAACAGCTCTGTCTTGCAGGCCCTGCGGAAAGATGTCAAGTCCCGCAGGGCCCTGGTCTCTTGTGACAGAGTGTTCACCAGATCGGAGCCACAGCCGAAAAAGCCCTGGCTCTCGTTGAGGCCAGCCTAACTTCTCTGTGGCCTGGGACCTTCAAGATGTTTTTATTTGAAGACCGTAAATTTATCTGTGGGGCATACCAGGAGAGGCGGTCCCATAGGTACGAGGGTCCTAGGCCGTATAGGGCTTTAAAGGTTAAAACCAGCACCTTAAACCTGATCCTGTACTCCACCGGGAGCCAGTGCAGCTGGTATAGCACCGGGTGAAGCTTCACATAGGCTTCTAGTTGCTGACTGTAAGAAGATGATGCTGGACTAGACGGGCCTTTGACCTGAACCAGCAGGGTTCTTATTATGTTCCTCAGAGCAGGCTTTGGCTCAAGCCCTTTGTTTCAATGCACTACTATAATGCAGCCTGTAACTAAGGCTGAAAAAACTGCATATTGCATCCCTGCTTACATAGGAACATAGGAAGCTACCTTATGCTGAGTGAGACCATCAGTTCATCTAGCCCAGTATTTTTGAGACTGATTGGCAGCAGCTCTGCAGGATTTTAGGCAGGGGACATTCCCATCCTTACCTATGCTGAGAATTGAATGTGGGACCTTCTGTACGCAAAATAGATGCTCCACCACTGAACAATGGCTATACTTCTGCCTCCACGTCTTCCCCTGCCCTCTCTTGTATGTTCAGATATGGTTGGACTCTCCTTCAATTCCTGACTGTGCTATCTAGGGCTGATAGTCCTTAGAGTCCAGTTCACAACATCTCGAGGGCCATGTGTTGGCTATCCAGGCACTATGATTTCTTTTGTGTCAAATTTTATGCTGTAAGCTCCTTAGGACAAGGAGCTATCCTCTTGTACTCAGAAGTGTTATGTACATGGTGCCAAGAAGGAAGGAAGGAAGGAAGAAAGGAGAGAGAGAGAGCTTTGCCTACATGAGTGAACTTTAAATTTGCCAGAACGTGGCCTATACTGTCTGTAATGAGCAGGAATCTAGGTGTAACTTGGAGCTCGTCCACAAGCTCCACCAATTCCTCCCAGGAAAACACCCACCTTACTGCTGAATCGGAGCAAATGTCAACTGGGTTTCCCATGGATTGACGTTTGCTCCAATTCCGTAGTAAAGAGCAGGTTTTCCACTAGAAAGAGGTGAGACAAATGGGAAACAGCTCAGACCTGTGCTTTCTAGGAGTGGGAGAATCAAAGTGTGGGCGGAGGCTGGGGGAGTCTCCAGGTTGCCACCTGGCAAATCTAGTTAACCTGATTGATCTTAAATTCTATATTCAGAGAAGGAGCTAATTGCATTGTATATAAGGGATTTAAGGTAAATCTGAATGCTGCTGTTAAAGAGCCAGGAAGCAGCAACCTTACGCCACCCTTGATGCAATGTGACATATTAATTGAAATGTACTTTCCAGTGCAACCACTTAGCGATTTATATAAGTATCAAAGCTTTTGGTTTTACTGTCAATCTTTGCTTCTGAAGCAAGAATTTATCAAAAACATATGCTTCAAACTGCCACTGAAGGAATGTGTTTTGAAAATGTGGCCAGGGAATTCTATTAGGCAGGCTTTCCTCTGTGAAATTGCTGGATGAACTCGCTAAGAAGGCTGTTAAATGCATCTTTTCAGCAGCGACACAGATCCCAATGATTTGGGTATGTGTTGCTGTTATGAAATTAGTACTGAGGGTCGGGGAGGAGGAAGGTCATGTGTATGAGAAAATATACAAAGCCTGTGACAGCATTGGGGTAAACGTACAAAGCCAATGACAGCAAGAGAAACACAAAGACAGTTCAAAAAACCTCACAGCCCTTTAAATCTAGCACTCCTGTCTCTAAAGAACCAGCTGTATGCATTCATCTTTCTGTGTGTACTCAAGCTCCGTACCCAGCGACTCAGGGGTTACCTAATCTTCAAAAATCACTTTCAATAGAGAGAGAAAAAGTTGGTGGGAGGACAATTGGATCCTGAGAAAGAAAATGCATAATTGCTAAAATATTACACTCTGATTTGAACCAAGTTTTTCTATCTAAACATATTGTAAGATGTTATGAACAAAGCCTTTGAAATACAAATAGGCTGGGGAAGAAAAAGTGATTGCCTAGTGGCCGCTGTTGGATTCAAGATACCTGGCTTTGAATCCATTCTTTTCTCACTGTCATGCACTTGTGATAGACCTATAAATATGAATAGTCATCATGGCTGTAAGTCACCATGTTGTCAACCATACCTTTCTGGTTTTGGAGTGTTTTATTCTATTGACCGCAGTGCCTCTAAGAAAATGATAATTGACAATCCGGACAGCCCATTCCAGACCCTCCAAGTCTCCCTATTTTCCAGGGACAGCCCCAGAATTATAGAAGCCATCCCAGTTTTTGATTAGAACCTGGAATGTCCCACTTTTCCTAAGGACATCCTTAGGTTCATTGGAGAAATGCTGGACGATGTGGAGTTATGCAACCCTCAAGCCAAGGAGAAGACAACCTTTAGAAGACATCTGAAGGAAGCCCTGTATAGGGAAGGTTTTTTTAAAAAAATTGCAATGTTTTTATATGTGTTGGAAGCTGCCCAGAGTGGCTGGGGTAGCTCAGTCAGATGGGCAAGGTATAAATAATAAAATTATTATTATTATGGAGTAGGACATCCTTATTTTCATTAGAGAAATGTTGGGTGGTATGCATTTCAGTTCTGGATATCCAGCAATGGAGACCCCATAAAATGCATAACTTTATAAGAGAGGAGTTCCTTCTTGCATTGCACTTGGTGCTAAGATGCACACAATGTCCCCATCTGCAGGCACTGTTGTGAGGAGAGCACTGATCTCCCGGATGGTAAGGCCTACTGCAAGGCGAGACTCAGGCTGATGCCTGGCCAGGCAGCTGATGCTGCATTTTAGGAGAGCAGAGTTCTGAAGTTGCAAAGGAAGGACAAGGCTTTCCCCTATATTTTGTTTGCAGGAGAATGGCTGCAGAAGATATGCAATTCAAATAATCACTCTGATAAGTCTTTGGTGTCTGTACAAAAGGCAAAGCGTTTCTACTGATAATCCGAGAGGGCATACATTACTCTTTTTAAAACAATGGATCATATTCCCCTATAGGGGAAGATTTATACGTTTGCTTCACAGATGGCAATGGCAGTAATTTCTACTGAAATAATACAGTAGTACCTCGGGTTACAGATGCTTCAGGTTACAGACTCCGCTAACCCAGAAATAGTACCTTGGGTTAAGAACTTTGCTTCAGGATAAGAACAGAAATCACGTGGTGGCGGCAGCGGGAGGCCCCATTAGCTAAAGTGGTACCTCAGGTTAAGAACAGTTTCAGGTTAAGAACAGACCTCCAGAGCGAATTAAGTTCTTAACCTGAGTACCACTGTATGTCGGAAATCTGCACCATGCCATATGATGTCTATTGTGGGATGTGAAAGAGACTGTCTGATCAATGGCTCATAGTCATATATTCATATCAAATGTATATGTCTGGATCTTTAAGAGGCAATTGGATTAAGGAATCCGGAGTAATAGTAACAACAGGTCTTAAACATCTTAGCTAGTACTGCACTTACTCTTCAGATTGTTCCAACAGAAGACCATGTTGAAAGTTCACTGGGCACTGCAAGGCTTTTTGTAAAAATGTGTGTCGATCCATCTGGTCCTCAGAGATGGAGCACAGAGCACGTGTTTTGGTCCTCTCCTGTCATCTTTGGTAATTCTAACCTGAAGACACACAACTCCTATGGAGCAGAAAGCGTCACAATACAAGCAAAATAGTTGTATGCATTTTCTGGCTCATTCACTTCTCACTGGCTTGGTCAATCATGTGTGCAGCTCATGGTGCCTGATGTTGGAAACTAAAATAAATATGAAATTATAGTAGCGGTAGTAACATGTCAAATTAATCCATGCAACATCAAATGCTTAATTCAGCCAATTTGTCGTATGAGATTAACCTTAGGTAATTAGTCTTACATTTTAAATAATGAGCATTCACTTCTAGGGCTGAAAAGCATGTTGATTCAATGGCAGCTGCCCGGGAACGTGAAGCAGAAGCAAGGAGACTAAAAATGAGATAATGATGCTCTACAAAATGATAACTTCCAAGTGTTACAGGAGGACTAGAGTGATGGAGAGGTTGCTACAGGGACACAATTTTTTGTCAGGATCCCAATGACTGCATAAGTAACGTGGTTTTGGATTCTAACTGACCTTTTGATGACAGGCATAGCCACATCAAACAGCCAGAAGCTACTATATAGCTTGGAAAATTGCTTGTCTCTTTCTCTGTTATCTATGCATTTTACAACATTGAAAGCAAATTTTGCACGGAGCCTGTGTTTGGATATGATTCAATGCCACTTTGAATCAAGATGGTGGACTGAATCCTTCAAAACTGAACCAATTTTAACAACTTTTTTCAAAACATTGATTCCCATCCCCCGCCCACAAGCAACCCCAGGGACTTTCTGCTAATGATGAATATATCAGTGGTACTCATTTAAACTGAGAGTGCGGCAACAAACTTTTGGACAGCCACATGTGGATCGCTTCCTCCCACTGATCCTGTTCACCTGACACTTTAAGAACATGGCAGCTGCACTTTTCAATCCCTATAGCAGAAGCATTACTACTTAGAATCATAGTTGGAAAGGTTGAAAGGATCCCTGAGAATCATCTAGTCCAACCCCCTGCAATGCAGAACTATGCAGCTGTCCACTGAACCTGCAACCTTGGCCTTAGCAACACCACGCGCTAACCAACTGAGCTATCTAGCCTTCTTCTTTTTGTATGCAAATTTTGCAAAGATGAGCAAAACAGATCATTTACTTTCATCCTATTGAACTACCCAGGAAGGACTTTGGATGGTATCTGGCTTAATTATTTGCTGACACAAACAAATAATAATGGAAACTTTGGCAAGGATTCTTGGATTTCGCCATTCTTCTGCAAAAACCTGAAAAGGGATTTTGTAAGCTTAATCGTATCCTGATTTGCTTTTCTTCTTAGTTTATATGAGTACCCATACATTTTACCTCTGTGATTTGGATGTTTTTAAATTTCTTTTCCCCAGGTCTGTGGACATACAATAACAGACCCTCCAAGTGCCCCTATTTTCCAGGGACAGTCCCAGATTTACAGAAGCCATCCCAGTTTCTGATTTTATCCTGGAATGTCCTGCTTTTCCTTAGGACATCCCTATTTTCATCAGAGAAATGTTAGAGGGTATGGAGTTATCTGACCTCCGGAGTCATCTAAAGGCAGCCCTGCATAGGGAAGTTTTTAAAAAATGTTTAATGTTTTATTATGTTTTTATAAAGGTTGGAAGCCACCCAGAGTGGCTGGGGCAACCCAGTCAGATGGGTGGATATAAATGGTAAAATTGTTGTTGTTGTTGTTGAATAGAACGTCCCTATTTCCATTGGAGAAATGTTGGAGTGCACGCAATAGCATTCATATTGTGGTTCGAGGACCCGATCCCCGCAAAGTGGAATGAATACACAAGGACACGTGATATAAGGTTAATGGGCAAGAAAAGACCACAACTTTATTGATTACAGCAAGTGAAAAGGTATTGGCTTAGGCACTGGATTACGTCAGCTGACTCCACCCCCTCAGAGAGGGGTGAGTCTAAAACAAGGGGGGTTTATTCACCAGTAGGTGGAGCCTGTTGATGCTAATCCAACTATAGGCTCTCCCCTGATGTCACCGAGGGTCGTGCCATGGCCTCCCGCCAAGCAGGCATCGGACAGAATACACGACCGCCAGATTCCTTTAACGGAATACCCAAAAACTGAAGGCATAGGCGATGGCCACACCTAGCCCTTCGACACACCACAACACATTATTCCAATGCCTAACTGCCACCCGAGCCCAAAAAGGCTCACCGCCAATACCCTCACAGCTGTAACCAATCCCTAATGCTGCTGATGACTCTAACGAAGAGTGAGGCCGAGGAGGGGCTGGCGCCGCAGCATTTAGGCTGCTGTACACGCCCCCTCGGAGGCACCTGGTTGGGTGCCTGGCCGAGGGTGTGGGCGCCAGCCAGGTGAGTGGGAGGCAGGGGGCTAACGGCCCCTGCTAGAGGCGGAGCTCGGCTCCCGCCCACAACCACTCCCCTCTCTTCCAGGAGGAGAGTCTCTGCTGTACTTTCCAGTTGGCCTACACTACCAATTCTGCTGCTCCAGCAGAGTGCCTGATGACCACTTTGCCCTGTAATCTATGCCTATTGCTTTTTGCCACACAATCACAACAACAGCTTTTTGTCTGCTGGGGAAGTGAGCATCCTTTATCCACTTAATCTGCATCAGAGAGATGCAAAAGCCACTTTTATTTCTTACTGTACCTTCCAGTTGTGCTGAAGAGCCGGAATAAAAACCACCACCCAAAACCAAAACAGCTGTGCAACAGCAGCACAAGTGCTCCTTAGAAATCTCTATACAGCGACAGACAGTGTAACCTCCAGGTCATGCGCCAAGGAGCTCAGTTTACATCTCATCTGCTAAGTGAATATGATGTGAAAATTGTTTCCGGTGTCTCTTAGATGTCAGAGAGCTGAGTGGATGCCAGGTAATGAAAGAAGATTGTCCACACATTAGTTTTCATGGGTTCATCTCGGTCATCTCACTCTCCAAATAATAGAAATAAAAGCATCTAGAAATACACTGTCGCTGCAGCAAAGCTGCTCAGCATTTGGGTGACAGATACTGTTGCTGCCTGGAGCTGTTTTATGGTAGATATCACAACCAGTGGGGATTTTCCTAGCATTATTTTTTAACTTCTTCCCTACCAAGAAAGAGAGGAGGGCAAGTTCAAATTGTTGGACTGGCTTTCAAGAAAAGCTTTAATTTGAAGACCCTCACAGATGTTAGCAACAATTGTTAGGCCAGCTTTGGCCAGTCTGGTACCCTCCAAATGTGTTGGACTATTACTTGGCAAAAAAAAACAACAACCAACAACCCCTATTCTAATGTGGACTTTGCCTGTTTTTTCTCTCAACTCTTCAATTGGGTATATAGAGAGGATTTTTGTGAGCAAAATGTTTTGAGTAACCATGATTTTGCAAAATCAGGTGTTTAGGAATATTTTGATTTTTTTAATGTAAGAATTTGATAAGATTTTTTTTTTTAATACAAAGTGAATATATCTAAATCAATCCAAACAACATTATTTCTCAAAGTGTTTTTGTAAAACCCCATGTGTTCTAGTGTGATAGTCTAGAGCAGAACTTTCCAAACTTTTCATGCTGGTGACACTTTTTAGACATGCATCATTTTGCAACACAGTGATTCGATTTAACTAGCAAACCAGAGGTTGTGATTCAAGGACCTGCCACCCGCTTGAGGATTAGAAAGACACGTGTACGCAGTATATTAGGTTAATGGGCTAAAAAAGGCCACAACTTTATTGATTACAGCATGTGAGAAGTATTGGCTTAGGCATTGCATCAAACAACAGAGCGTGACTCCATCCCCTCAGGAAGGGGTGAGTCTAACAAGGGTTAACCATCAGTAGGAGGAGCCTGTTGATGCAAATACAACTGAAAGCTCCCCCTGATGTCACCGGGGGTCATGCCATGGCCCTAGCCACCAGCAAAGGGATCCACGACCGCTGGATTCCTTTAAAGTGGAGGGGTAGGCAATGGCCACACCCTGCCCTCCAATACACAAACATATTCCAATGCCTAACCACCAATACCTAAAAAGTTGTGACAATTTGCTATAAGGTAGGCAAAAAACCAAGTGGCTGGTGCCAATTTGCCAGTTGAATAAAAATTCCTACCAGGCCCCTTGGACAACCAAGGTGACCAACTACAGGTCCATAGCAAGGTCAAGAACAAAGCAGTGAACTAAAGGGAGGGTGGATGGGTGATCTGACAAAACCCAGCAGCGCAATGAGAGGGAAGTGCTGCCACGGCCACATTTGAGCGGCTAAACCCTGCCCCCAAGCCTCCGCCTGATTGGCTGGCTGCCAGGGGGCGTGGCGCAGCAGCCGGGACAGCTGAGCAGGGGCCAGAAGGCCCCCCTGCCAGCACGGGAAATGGTTCCCACTCACAACTTCTCCCCTCTGGAAGGAGGAGAGGCTTTAAACTAACCCCTTATAAGAGTCTTCGCGTGACACACCTACACACTGCAGCCAACACAATAAGGTGTCGTGACACACAGTTTGGAAAGCTCTGCTCTAGAAGAATAGGTCCTCTCTCAAAAACAGTTGATATACTGTTTCATGGTGCTGAATGGCTGTGTTCTACCTCCACTGCCTTACCTTGCTTCATGGGTGGACCAGCCCTGCCCTTAGACATGAACTACATCTGTGGAGGACAGACATCAAAGCCATTATTACTCCAAGTGTTACATTGTGGCCATTTCATATTTTCCTTATGGTGTCTCCAACCCTTCTTCCCCTCTTCTGTTGCTAATCAACAAATCACAATATTTCATTTCTCCAGCAACTGAATTGTTCCAGGGTGTGTAGTACATGAAATTTAAGGTGAGCCAACCAATGTTAGGTTAGGTGGGGCTGTGCAGTGAAGGGAAAGGCTGGTGCAATGTCTGCCCTGCAATCCATTCTTCTCTTTCAAACTGGTAAAAGATTTCTTAAAAAGGGATTGGCATTGCTTCCAACTGATATTTGCTTTCATTGAATTGGCAGTTGCACAAAGAGTTAGGCTGATTTTTATTGGGCCCATAAAGATCAATCAAATCACACTCACAGCTCATCCCCAACGGGTATTAGTGAAAACCTAGTGCTTTTTTCTTAAGTATTGCATGTCAGGGCAATATCAGGCAGCAATATAGCAGATCAACACACTTTCTTCCTGCAATGCTGTTGAGAACGCTAGCAACATTTCTTGACACTGTGACTTATTTATACTTTCCTAAATCAATGTGGCAGCTGAAAGGAAGCGATGTGCTAGTGTTTAATCAGTTTCTGGTTTTTGTACCCGTGCAGTGGCAATTGTGCAGCCTCAGCTGAGATATCCAGCTGAATGGCAGGCACAATTATGCCAGAGTCTGCGCTGGATCTACAGCAAGGCAGTGTTGGCACTGAACCATACGACACACACTATGACTATATTGATAGCATTAAGTTAGAGCCCCATCAGCACAAGGGTTACTGCTAGCACAATAGGACTTCTTTCCTCTCATCTCTCCCGCCAATGCCTTCTAAATCTGTTCTAGGGCCACATGCAAGGGCCACATTGCAGGAATTCTGGTGTTGATGGGACAGGTTAGTAAAACATGTGATCATCAGAACATATGCCTTGCTAACCATATTCCTGATTTATGCCCATTGGAAATACAGATACAACTTGTGAACGGGATCTGCAGGAAAGTAACCATGTTTATGGGTACAAGAACGCAATGATTCCTGTGGCACCTCAGCTCCAGTAAGCTCACCCATTCCTCAGAGCCATGGCTGAATTAGCACAGCGTAAGAGGGTCATTGGAAGGGCTGAGACTAGTGTAGGCACACCAGTGTCATCTCCCTTTCATAAAGCTCTTTCCAAAGAAGAACAAAGCCTAACAGTTTTGCGAAACCCCATTGATCATTTTAAACCATTGTACCTTATCTTACAAGGCTTGTGTCTGCAGAATTTACACCAAGACACCTACCGCCCTCAATTTTATAATGATCTCCTTTCAGCTAGTAGCACTGGGAGGCGAGCAAGGTTTTTGGTTTTTTTAAATAAGTCTTTTCAAAGTGATTTGTTAAATCAACTACAATAAACCCCCCAGTAATCAGATTCATGAGAATTGGAGATCAAAACATTACATGAGATTTATTAAAATGAAATCATACTTACATCCCACCACCACCACTCTGCAGCACCAGAAAACGCTATGCTATGCTAGAGATCATGTACAAAATGATGAAAGCATATAACTTTTTTATAATTCTAACTTTTCAAACATTAAACAGAGTTGGGGGGGATGTCACTGGGAATAAATTTGTTCTTCTCTGATGTTTGCCTTTACATTTCAGTGTGGGTGCTTGTCAGCTCAGGCCACATGCTTAGCTATGCTGGGTACATTTGAATATAAATCAATACGTTTCAAAGGTGCCCATGGTAGCTGCGTGTCGAATTCCAGCTAGAAACTGACATTGTGGCACTAGAAAGCAGCACATGTCAGCCTCCCTGCAATGTGGCAAGGCTTTCAATATATAACCACTACATTATAGATGATAGATAGATAGATAGATAGATAGATAGATAGATAGATAGATAGATGATAGATGATAGATGATAGATAGATAGACACACACACACACACACACACATATATATATATAATGCTAGACATCGAAGTGAAGCAAGTGTAGGAGGCTCCTACAAGCAAACCAGGCCACGTTCTATTGGGCAAAATGGAAATCTCTAAGGTCAGAGCTGTGGGAGGGCAGGGAAAGTGCCGACTGTGGAATGGGGACCAGGGCACAACTTACAAAGGATGTTGGCTTAGAAAAGCAGGCTTTTAGCCCCTGTGACTGTGGGGAAAAACAAGACATAAATAAATAAATAAAAATCTTGAAACTCTGAAGTCCAAACCCGACAGAAGGTCAAATGTTTGAATGTATTTACAGCAGCTTTGCTTACTGTGTGTGTGTGTGTGTGTGTGTGTGTGTGTGTGTGTGTATCACAACTGGGGGCTTAATCCTTACGAAGGTCATGGCACATAGGGAGATGAAGTTGAACACCCACCAATGCTACCATCCCAGTAAAAATCACACCTTGCCCAAGGTACCAATGATAACTTCCCTATTTTATGAAGGAGTGGTGCATACATACTTCATAAATACAGCAAATGGTGATTGTCACTTGGACCACAATGCAGAGGGACTCATGTGCACCAGGGTCGTGATCACTATTGTTTATTTTTTTAAAAAAGAAAAAGAAAACACACCCACACCTACATGGTTTTTCCCTAAGTGCACAGCCAATGCTTGGTGAAATCTCAGAAGTCAGAAAGGTTGGTCAGAAAGGGCAGGACTGTGTGAACTATGTGTTAATGAATGGCCAAAAACAGCAGCCTCTCCAGGCTTCCTTGTTATTGTGTAGTAAAAGACTACCTGGCTTCACTATGGGAGATATCCAGATAACTGTGTGTGTCATATATGGAGTACAACCATGCATTCGTGCACATATTGATGGTGGCACTATGCACAGTTAGGCAGACAGATGGATACACCACTTTGAACGTACTCAAGGACCCTGATCAGGGCTGAATATCACATTGAAATATACAATTATTCCATTCTGCTGGGGCTTGGGGCCTGCAAGGGAAATGGTAGTGATTGCCAAAGCCTCTTCCCATCCAACTCATGTCAAGGGCAAGGCTGATTGGATCGGATCAGGATCCTGGACAGTTCCTAAAAGGCCCTGCTGGCTAAAGTCTCAGCATGATCTAGAGGTTTAGGAAGGCTGCCAGGGGGCCTCCCAGTATCACATCCTTGCCTGAGCTGTATGCAATCTTTAAAGAGCCCATAGCTGATTCTACAGTCATGTGCTCCTGTGTGGCTCTGGAGCTTGAAAAGATGGATGAGAGTCTGAGGGTGATGAGAAAGCCATGACTCCAGGGCAGGGCAGGGTAGAAGAAGGTGCTGAAGGCCCCTGTGTCACGTGAGACACCTAGTGAGTCATCTGAATCCAAGTCATCCTCAAGCCAACACCGAGAGCCTAAGGCAGGGGCCAGGACAATAATTGGCTGAAAGGATACTGTTAAATTTGCAAGCACTGTATAATTAACATAATTTGCATATCATGTTAATAAGAAGAGCGAGTGCCAAGCAACAGCTGATGTAGACATGGAACACAGCATTTTCATTTGGAAATTGTCCCAAATTTGGGGAGTAACTTCAATGAGTAATTATTATAATTATTTGCACTTACGGTGAAAAACACTTGATATAGTACTATCGATAACCATTTTTTCCCCTTCAGCATCTGCAGAACTGGGTCCTGTATATAATACACAAAAGCTGCAAAAGGTGTGCCATCTCAAAATACAGAATAATTTGAAAAGAGAGGAAATGCCCAAATTAAAACCAAAGGAATTCAGTCACTGACTGATTGAAAAAGTCCCATAAAGAAGGTGAATATACAGAGATCAAAGATGAAAGATTACCAGTGATGGAGAATGGATAAATTCTAAAGTGAGTAACCTAGTCTTGATTGAATGTGAAATGGAAAAGATAACCTGTTGAAGAAAATCAAAATGGCTGTAGCTCAGGGGTAAACCATATGCCTTGCCTGAAGAAGCTCCCAGGCTCAGTCTTCAGCACCTCTGGGTACAACTGGGCGGGCCAGGAACCCTGACTGAAACCCCAGAGTGTTGCTATCAGCCAGTAGTCAATACTGAGCTAGTTAGTCCTATGGGCTGACTATGATCACATTTGTATGCAGGGGGGGGAAATCATACAGCTCCCAGGATGCAAGACAGATACAAAAGGCTTAAAATGAGAATATAGAAGACTGACTAAAGAGCATTACTGTAAGCCAAGATATGTTGCCACTTGAAGAGTGCATACAGAGGCACTACTTCTCCAGGGTCTTTGCCCTGAATACAGTGGTACCTCAGGTTACATACGCTTCAGGTTACATACACTTCAGGTTACAGACTCCACTAACCCAGAAATAGTGCTTCAGGTTAAGAACTTGGCTTCAGGATGAGAACAGAAATCGTGCTCCGGCGGCGCAGCAGCAGCAGGAGGCCCCATTAGCTAAAGTGATGCTTCAGGTTAAGAACAGTTTCAGGTTAAGAACGGACCTCCGGAACGAATTAAGTATTTAACCTGAGGTACCACTGTATCTTCTTCCATATGTACTGCCTGATACATGGATGGCCAAATTGCTGGTCAATAATAATAAGATGACCAGCCATGTGTCAATTTATGCAGATGACACAAATTAATTAACTGATACATGTCATCTATCACTGCCCACCACTGTCTCAAGGGGATGTTCAAAAGTTTAAAAATAACGTACCATTAAAATCACAATACAATTACAATGCAGCTAATAACTCCAAGCAGAGGTAAATAAACAACATACTGAAATTATTTGAGATCACTTAAGTCAGTGGTAGACTTTGAAGCATTTCTGCAGGGCTGTGCAACAAGGAGAAAATAGGAAACATACTGGGGGATGAAATTCAAGACCAAATAACTGTAAGCATTGGGACGAATGAGTCCAAGTGGTACTTACATGTGGCTAGCCATCTCAATCAGGTATTATCCCACATGAAGTTCTTGAAGATGTGTCAGAGTGCTTGCTGAAATCATCAGTTGAACATGCTGCATCTATTAAAAGTTAAAGAGAAGAACGTCAACAGTAGGATCCTGTACACAGTTAATCTAAAGTAGGTCCCACTGATTTTACTGGACTTTATTGTAAAGTACGGCTGCAATCTAAGGCCTTTTTGAAAATGCGAAGAAGATGGCACTATGCCTACACTAAGTTAAACAGAGACGGTACTCAAAAACCTGAAACCACACAAAGCCCCAGGCCCGGATGGCTATACAGCAGAATTCTACAACAGATTCAAAGAACCCCTGGTGTCTTATATGACCCACCTATATAATGACAGCATAAAAGGGGGGCCCATCCCCAAAACCTGGACCTTTTCCAAAATAGTCTGTATCCCCAAACCACTCAAAGATGGAATCATACCGCCCAATCTCATCGATAAACCAAGACTACAAGATATTCACATCAATCCTGGCTAACCACCTAAAAATCTTCCTACACAAACTAATCGCCCTGGACATGGCAGGCTTTGCCCCAGTTGCAACATAACAGACCCCATTAGGAAACTACTGAATCTGATAGAACACAGCAAAACAACCAAACTCCCGCTGACGATCATGTTCCTAGACATCCTTAAAGCCTTTGATTGCTTAGAATGGAAATATGTATTAGCAGTATTAACTAACATGAACTTTGGCCCCAACTTCCTACAAATCCTCAAACAAATTTACTCCCAAGCCTCAGCAAAATGCAGAATTAACAATATGGACTATACTATACTATACTATACTATACTATACTATACTATACTATACTATAGCAATACAAAGAGGCACAAAACAAGGATGCCCCCTTTCTATTCATCTTGGCCCTGGAATCCCTAGCAATCCGACTCCAAGCAGCCCCAGATATCAAGGGTGTGGAAATAAAAGGTAAAACCTACAAACTAGGGCTCTTTGCAGATGACCTGATGTTCACAACACCAGACGCCATAAACACAACAACCACGCTAACTAAAGAACTCAACACATCTGCAATGGGGTCAGGCCTACAATGAACTTTGCAAAATCTGAGGCAATGTGCTTCAACACTCCCCCCCCTCCATCTGCATATCCAAAAGGAATTCACGAACATCACTCTGCCGCACCAAATTCAGGTACCTAGGGGTTCAAATCACAAGAAACCTCAACAAATGCCTCTACAATTATAAGACCCTGTGGCCTCTACAATTATAAGACCCTGTGGCAACAAATCAACAGAGACTTGAGGAAACGGAACAACACCAATTTCACCCTCTCAGACAAAATAGCCATGATCAAAATGATCACCCTCCTAAAACTAACCTATTTATGTCATACCATCCCAATCTGGATTCCCCTAACCCAACTGCAGAAGTGTCAGTGAAAAAAGTACACTTGTTTATTTTCTCACACACAAAGCCAAAATTAAGCCCCAAATACCTGCACTCCCCTGCTCAGAAGGAGGATGGGGAATCCCCAACATAGAATCATATTACATCACCGACCAATTACGCCACAGAATCCCGTATATTCTAGAAGATGAGACGAAACAATGGATCCACTTGGAGAGAGATACCATCAAAAATATCCCCACAACAACATACCCATTTCTCTAAAACAAACTAAAGAAAATCCCCACAACACTGAACAGGTTTACACTGGAAGGGAAAAGTAGGCAAACTATCCCTATTCCCATCCCCACTAACCCCTCTTGCCTATCACCCACTATTTCAACACACAGCACAAAATCTTCAGATAAAAACCTGGTAAGCCAAAGGCCTACACTGTCTAAAAGGCTTCTACAAAAACAACAAACCCATACCAACACAAGAAATGCAAGACAAACTAGGGGACACACAAATACCTTGGCTAACACACCATCAACTACATAATCCAAAATCCTACAAACTCCCTTGACACAATGAAAGAACAATGGGAACACGACATAGGCTATGAAATTAACCCCACCCAATGGATCAGAATGTGATCTAAACCTCCCTTTAAGTCGATATCAACCCAAAGAAGCAAACTCACTCTGAAACTCACCTACAGGTAGTACTTAAACCATGGAAACTGGTGCTGATATGCCCAGAAACCCCACCAAGATGTTGTAGAGGTTGCACCACATGTGGTGGGAATGCCCCCAAATCCAACCCCTCTGGACAGCAGTCCTACAAGAGATATGCAAAATAACTAAACAGGTATTAGAGCTCACCCCAGAACTGGCAACTACTGAACATCTTCCAAGATCATAATGACCACTCACATTATAAAGAGCTTATAACCCATGTACTATTAGAAGCCTCATAGTCAGACACTAGAGAGAGCTGTCAGGAGTAAACATGGACCAATGGTATCAAATTGTATGGGAAACGGCCTTAACCAATAAACTGAAACTGACATGGGGACAAATAGAAGAGGACGCCTTCACCCCAGTATGGCTCCCCTTTATTACATACACAGCCCAACAAGACAACAACAAGAATCCACTGACAGCAGCAGACGCATCAATCTGGTTTACCTGACCAACAAGCCCTCCCCCCTCACAAATGCAAGCAAATCCCACTGCAGCCAACCACAGATAACTAACCACACTCTGCCCCACAATACCTCTCACTACCAAGCAAATGTAATAAACAAATAGAAAGAGAACCTACCCAGTTGATGCTGGCACAGAACCCCACATGTGCAGTATTCAAAAGAATGTAAGCCTCCCCACCCCTCCTCTCCCCCCTCTTCTTCCCCAACCTTATACTGTACTCAACACTAATGTTTCACAACAAATGTAACTGATTTGTAAGAAAGACTGTACAACCTGAAAAAAGAGACAAGGCATGTACTTCTGTCAACCAAGAAAATCTTCAATATTTCCCCCCCCAAAAAAACAACAACAGAAATTAAATATTCATGAAACACCTCCTAATTATGAAAGCATGTCCACTTGACACCAGCAAATTGGAATGAAACAGTGGTTATGTTGGCCCTGATGTACAGAAAAAGAATGCTGTTGTGAAAGTAAGTGCAGCAAGAGGAGCATAAAATAATAGCACCGAGCAGTTTATCCCCTGTGTACCTGTTACAACTTGAACAGCATTGGCAATTATGCTAAGGACTAATTGGGAACTGCAGTTTCTTTGTTTGAATTTCTATAGGCAGTGGCTGTATTCTTCTTCATCCTGGTTTGAATCCCAAAGCTGTTCATAGGACAGACTGCCAAAGTAATTTATTTTGACCGCTTGGATCAGGGGATTTTTTTTTTAAAAAAACCCACATATAAACCAGGTGAGGATGTGGCAATGGCAGAGGGATGTGCACTAAGACATGCTTGTGATTCGAGGACCCGATCCCCGCTTGGGGAATGAGAACACGTGGACACAGTATATTAGGTTAATGGGCAAGAAAAGGCCACAACTTTATTGATTACAGCATGTGAGAAGGTATTGGCTTAGGCATTGGACCACAGCAAATTTGACTCCATGAGGGGTTAACCACCAGTAGGGGGAGCCTGTTGATGCAAATACAACTATAAGCTCTCCCCTGATGTCACCGAGGGTTGTGCCATGGCCCCCCACCACACAGGGCATCGGACAGGATCCACGACCGCCGGATTCCTTTAACGGAATACCCATAAATGAAAGGGTAGGCGATGGCCGCACCTTGCCCTTCCATACACCAACAACACATTCCAATGCCTAACCGCCAAATACCAAGAAAGTTGTGCCGATTGCTACGAGGTAGGCGAAAAAAACCAAGAGGCCGGTGCCAATTTGCCAATTGGAAAAAACTCCTACCATGCCCCCTGGGCAACCAGGGCGACCAACCATGGGTCCATAAAAAGGTTGGGCAAGAAGCTACACCCTAAAGGGAGTGGTGGGTGAGTGACTCGTGGAAAATCTGAAGCGCAATGGCGAGGAGAGCTGGCGCGGCCGCATTTGAGCGGCTAAACCATGCCCCTGCGGTGGCACCTGATTGGGTGCACAACTTGGAGGCGTGGCACACCAGCGATGATGAGAAGGCAGGGGGCATAATGCCCCCTGTGTGACGCAGGAATCATCTCCCGCTCACAATCCCTCCCCTCCGGAAGGAGGAGAGGCTTTGCTCAAAAGTAAGTCCCACAGGGATGAGATTCAACTGGAGCTGCAGGGCTAAGGGTGTGGAGTGTGCATCATTTATACCCAGGGTAGCCAAAATGGTGCCCTTGGTTGGACTGCAACTCCCAGCAGCCTTGACTATTCACCATATTAACTCAGGCTAATGAGAGTTGTAGTCCAGCAACATCTGGAGGGCCCTGCATGATTTAACCTCCTTCCGCAGGACATGTAAAACAGAGCTATTCTGCCTGGCTTTCAATCTGAATTTAGCCTGATCTTTTATTCTCCTCTCTTCCCTTCCCCTCCCCTTTTTTTGAAGATTACCTGCTTTGGGACCCCACAGCTAATTCTCCCCTGGCCTGCTCGCTGGCCCAAATAGGACTAATTTAGCCAGCTAGCCCTGGTGACTATCTAATGTTTATTGGATGGATTTCCCCCCCAAAAAATTGATTTTTGAACTTTGAATTTATTGTTATTCACACTTTTATTTTATGCTGTTTTTTGTTATGTTTTAAATTTGTTGTTAGCCACCCTGAGCCCAGTTTTCTGAACCAGGAAGGATGGGGTATAAATAATAATTTATTATTATTATCAATTCCCCCCTTACTCACCTTTGTTCTAAACTAAAGAGCCCCATACATTCCAACCCATTGATCGTTTTGGTTACCCTCTTCAGAACCTTTTCCATCTCTACAATATCTTCCTAAGGTGAGGTGACTGTACACAGTATTCCAAATGTAGTCACACCATAGATTAGTAGAATGATACTACTTATTTTCATTCCTTTTCCTAATTATCCTAACATGCAAATTGCCCTTTTCACAGCTGCCATGGACTGGGTCAACATCTTCACAGAGCTATTCATTACGACCTCAAGGTCTTGCTCCTGGATAATCACTTCCAGCTCAGATCTTGTTATTGTGTAAGTGAAATTAGGACATTTCTTGACTCAGTGTACATCATTGACACTCGCTTACATTGAACTGCATGTGGCATTTTACTGCGCATTGATCCAATTTGAGGCAGATATTTTCGCGGTTTCTCTAAATTCTTTTCTCCAAACCACCCTGAACAATTCAGTACCATCAGAAAACATGGCTACTTCACTGCTCACCCTGAACTCTAGATCGTTAATGAACAAATTAAAAAACACTGGTCCCAACGCCAATCCTTGGGGCACTTCACTTTCTACAGCCCTCCGTTGGGAGCCCTCCATTTATTTCTACTGTCTGCTTCCCATTTCTTAACCACTTACTGATCCGTAAAAGGACCTGTCATAAAACTCCCCAAAAGCCATGATTCTCCTTTAGTCATGAATATGAGGAGAGCATTATTTCTGGCAATGCTCTGCACATATTCATGACTAAAGGAAAATCGTGGCTTTTGTATTTCTTTCTATAGGAAATGTTAATTTGCAAACACAGGATTCTTAAAATGAAAGAATAGATTTCTGGATGAAGGCCAGCATTTTGGACCAAACATTATATTGCTCTGTTCTTTGCAGAAAAGTCTACATTTGTTGGAAACCCTTTTTGTGTGGGGGGGGGCATTTCAAAACAGCATTAATCCTATCCAAGCCCCCCCCCCCCAAAAAATGAACAAACTGTAAAACATTGCTGTTTATCCATGCAGCATAACTGAAAGACAAAACTTTAAAGAAAGAACACTGTACCATCATTTTATGTCTGCTTTATTTCATTTCCATACATTATGAGTGAGACGTCTAGGGAGTATTTACTTGCTTTTTAAAAAAAAAAAATCCAGTAAAGACAGATATGTACATCTATGTGCACACACAATAGACTTTATTAACTAACAAACCACAGAATTGCAAGAAAAGCATGGCAAGCTGCGTGGCACACACACACAAAAAAGGGTAGAAAAATGGTTGGCAGTGAAATTCCAGCCTGAAATGCATTACAACAAGAGCCCAAAATATTTATATGGCTGTAAATCACTGCAGCTTCCATTTTAATACCAGCAAGTTCACACCAGCTGATCATCTGATCCCTTGAGTACTTGTCTGCTTTTGAAACACACTCCCCTTCTAGACAATTCTCACTTCTCCTGATGTCATACTCTCTTCCCCCTTTGCCAAACGTAAATTCATTTTATATATATATGATTTGCTACAAGTTCTGTTCTTTTTATAAACACACACACATGCAGAGAGAGAGAGAGAGAGAGAGAGAGAGAGAGAGAGAGAGAGAGGAAAAAGTTTTGCTTCCTGCCAAACTGGCTGTGCAAAATTGGTTTACACAGCTTTAATTAAGGATGACCTGATGTCTGTAAGGATGCACACCACACTTTGTTGGCATGCCATGGCTGCTGCTGCTACTGAGCATGACACGTTTGGGTGCTGTGTTATGACAGCATCATTCCAGTGATTAAGGGAAAGAAATCTGAAGCATTGCTTTCATTTGCTGAGTCTGCCTGTTGCTTTTCTTTCACTATTTTATTGGCTTACTCACTGCTATAAACCAAGCTTTGCCTCTTTTTATGAGGATAATATTGTTCTTCACCAGTTTAAGCACCTCTGTGGAGTGTTGCCAATAATCCACAGAAGGCAAAAGGGGGCCGGGGAGAGAATGCCGGAGGACCACACAGAAAATATGGAGCTTGCAATGTTGTGCACACATACCTGGCATTAGGAAGCAGGGAGAAACTTGATTTAGTTCACATTCATAGGGAAATCTGCCTAATTCACACTTTCCAAAAGAGCATGAGAACCAAAACACAGCTACCCTTCAAAATTTGCCCTTGTCTGGATTTTGTACTGCCATTCTCCAGCCAAATAATGTGTACCAAAATGCGAATAGTAGGGTAAAGTGAGCATAAAAATTCACACTAAAATGTTGCTGGATTTCCATGCAGACTTTTTTTCTTTAAAAAAATCACAAACTGGTGTGGAAACGTAGAGAACTGAACTTAATCGTGGAAAACAGAGAAACTGAAATGGACAGATTCATGGGAGAATCCTCTGACATCCCTTGCAGAGATTTATAATAAAAGAGGTTGATTGGAAGCAAGCAGGCACTTTCATATTCATGCTTTGGGGTTTTTTCAGTTGGGGTTGTAGACGAAAGGCTTCGTGGACAAAATGAGCCGAGTGCCCCTGGTTTGCTGGCATATCCCCTTTATTTCTTTATTTTGAAGTTTCAAACCTTCCCTTTCAACTCACTGATTCTCAGGGCAGCTTAAAATAGGCTGTAATAACACCAAAATACCTCTTAAAGCCGGTGATAAGTCAGTCCTCTGCCTGAAACTCTGGAGAGCTGCTGACTGTCAGAGAAGACAATTCTCAGCAAGATGGAGGCAAATAGATGAAGCTCATATGAGGCAGCTTCCTATCTCCTTAAATTTCCTATGTGGAGAGAGAAAGGTGCACTGCATAGCTCCAGGGATAGGAGAGGCTGGGTGAGCAGGAAACCTTTGCTAGCTGATGAAATAGTATTGTAGTATCAAATGAAATGGCACCTTATATACAATTAAAAAAAAATTATTGTTAGTCTTAAACCACATCTAAAATTGATTTGAATCAAATTTTTATTATTATGACCAATGGCTGGCATTAAGAAACCAAGAGAAGAAGCACATAGAAGCCATTATCTAGATGTGTCTAATCCAGTGAAAAAGAATAAAATAAAATAAATAAAAGTAGCACAGAGTGAAATAAAATGGACATGGTAGTATATTGTCAGTGGCAGTCTTACTCCGTATCACCTGAATTTGTCGATCCTCTTGATTTATTTCTTTGGTGTATATTTTCAGTCAACAAAGAAGGAGGACAGGCCTCTTTGCTATTTCTCTAGATCAGAGACCTATTGAAATGAATAGACATGGCTACCTTAGGTCCATTAATTTAAGTAGGTCTCCTCTGAGTATAACTTAGGGCTTATCCGCACCTCTGTTTCCCCCACCACTTTCCCCTTGGGGAGTGCTGGATTTATGTATAGTCTAAGTAGGCTGAAGCCTAGGGCCTCTAAATCTAGGGAGCCTCACCAGCCTGCCATCTCCCCAGTGCAGCTGTCTCCCCTCTCCCAAAATTCATACAAGGGCAGGGCATCTCAGGCCCAGCAACTATGAAATGGGCCCCAACTTTAGTTTCTTTTGGTATGGCCCCAGTTCACAGCCAAAGTCTGCAAAATCTTATAGATATAAATAAAATCCATCTAGATTGCCCTGGTGTGGGGGGGCCCCTTAGGAGCAGCCTGCGAGGCCCAATTTGGCCTAATTGCCTTAAGGTCAGCCCTGATGAGACTGTGCAGGGGTTGAACTGACAAGCCCTGCACCTTCTAGGTCCCTGGTGTCACTATTCAGAGTACAGATTCAAGGACTTGTTATGGAAATAAGGGGGGCAGTTATTGGAAATCAGTTTTGTCACCTACCCCCCCAATCCCTGGGATGATGAGCCCAACCACCTTTTATTCACAGTTGCATAAGCACTACACTAAAGCATAGCCATAAACCTGTACGTTCAACCACTGAAATACATACCCAATATGTAGCAATGGAGATTTATGTTACTGCTTTATGAATGAACACTGTGTTTTATTAATGGATTCTGTATTTTGTGAATTACCTAAGAGCCACCAATAGGGAGCTCTACAATCTGACAGCTAACCAATTGGGTACTACCAAACAGCGACCCCTATTGATGAAAGCAGGTAACCAGCAGGGAACCCTTCAGCTCTGCCTTTGCACTGTTGACTGATCACCCCCTGCTGTGCAGATAATGGCGAAAGCTCATAAATTGTATCCCTTCTGGTGTCCTGGCCAACTCTATTATGCTGGTGTAAACCCAGGTGCATCAGGAGCCCAGAATAGCAGCAAATAAAATCCGCTCATATGTCAGATAAGACTTGTCAACCAGTTCTTCCAAAGTCTTCCTAAATTATAAAGCTCTAAAATACAGGCCAAAATAGAACAGGTCTGGGAAGAGCGAGGCATACAATGGGCACCACCAGTGAAAAGGCAGCTGCTGCCCTGTCACTTGCCCTCCTTCTTGACATGGAATGCTCTCTATTGGAGTCTCCAGGTCCAGTACAAAGACCATCAGAAGGAAGAGCAGGGACCTTGAAGTTCCCAACAGCTGTTAAGCAAGCAAGTGAACACACAGGTCACCTTTGTCACAGGACGCCTATGTCCTGGCCAGGTCTGCACCCAATCTTGTTTTTGTACAATCTTGTTTGTTGTCAGTAACCAAAATTATATTATCAACATATACAAGCAGAAAAGTTGTTTTCCTTCATTTGCAAGGAATAGTATAAAACAAAGTGGCACTAATAAAGAAAAGTTCCAAGGTGGCAACAGAAAGCAAACTAAAAATGCTTTTGCAGTTCATCAGAACTATCCAGCAATATCAAGTTATAAGAAAACTGGTGCTATTAACAGTAACCCTTCTAGTTGGTTAATTGATTTGGCAACTTCCATGCACATGACATCTGATGCTAAATCCCCACCAAAGAGTTAAATGATAACTCATCAGAGGCAGCTACAGTTGCAAATGGAAACAAAATATCTGTGAAAGGAAGAGGAGTTGGTTTGCTCAAGTGTGTTACAGGCAGAAATACTGTTTGTAATGAAGTGAGAGCAGTAGTTGCTTGAATTAACAAATAAGAAAGTTTTGAGAATTTACATGCTAGATTAAAATTGATTAATTCATTGAGAAGGGGATTGTAAGAAAAACCCTGCAGCCTAATTTGAATAATAGAGTGCCTGGTATCTGGAGGGCAATCTCCTCCTTTATTCCCACTCTGTGGCTGCAGACCAAATCACCTGTCAGGAGAGCTATGAGATTCAGGTGAGGGTCATATGCCTTGTCAATCCCAGCAGGTATATAACAGAGCTTCGGCCTGCCCAGGCCTCTGGCTGCCTGCCCAGTATTACTGTATTTGATGGCTGCAGTTTACTTCTTAATATGTATTTTAAAACTGACTTTTTAATGACAACATAAAGTGGATTCTAAAAGTGCCACACTGTCAGGTAATCATGATAAAATTATTTACACTTCCCATGCAATATAATTTGTAAACTCAATGTTTTTTTTTAAAGAATAATATTACAACTTCATTTTCCTAGGAAATAATGCTCATTGCACAAAATGTTTTGCAAAAGCTTTTCAGTGTTAATTTTATGTATTTTTAGAAATCACCATGGTATTTAACAATAACATCTTAGGTTCTTCAGTGGAGAAATTGTGAATTGCAGAATTTTAAATACCCGTCATCTTCTCTGGCTTCACTCAATTTTGTTTATAACACTCATCCATTTTCTTCTAATCGTGAGGGTAGGGGGCTCACAAGTGGAGTCGCCTAGGGTCTCTCTTCATCTAAATCCAGCCCTGCCCTTGGGAAACCGGATATTTAGCATGGAACAAAAAGCAATCAGGTTTTCTGTGGATTGCCATTTCTTCTTATTTATCACTAAAGAGTGGGTTTTCCAGAGAAAAGTGATGAGGCAAAGCCATAACTACTCGGATCCATGTCTAGAAATTGTAAGTCAAGCGAAAAACCATTCAGACCCATGCTTTTCAGAATGGGTCCTTAACTGCATACAACACATCCTATTTGTTTTCTATCTGAATGCACAGAAGCATAAAAAATAGATTAGCATTATTGCTCAAGTACAACACTGGAAACTTCCAAAATTTATGAGCTCTATGCATATCAAGGGGATGAGGAACTGGGAATATACTTTTTGTTTTTAGAACGTGCATTTTTTTGTATATTTTTATGGTGTAGTAACACCCCTTCAGTGGCTTCAGACTGTGAAGTTTATAAATTTGTAAAATAAACACACTCTTTAATGCTGAAAAATGAAGTGTTAGTTAATTATTTTGCTTTCTGGTTTTCTTTGGAAGTTGTTTTGGAGATAGAACTGGACAAATTCATGGACAATGGGCACCATGCTGTATTGATGAAGGTGTCCCTATGCTTTAAGTGGCTGGATACAACAAACGTCATGGAAAGAAGTGCTCCGTTGGACATCTGTGCTGTTGTGTGCTTTCTCATGCATCCATAGTGGACCACCATAAAACAACAACAACAGAAGTCATCATATTTGATGGACCATTGGTCTGAGGAGGAACTGGCACCAATGTATCTTCTGACATGGAAGTGTGATTCCCTGGATTAAGATGTACTGATGGTTCAGTAGGTCATTATGTCATGCCTTGTCCTATGATTGTTTGCTGATGATGGAGTTAGACAATAAAAAAACCCCAAAGATGGCAGTGGGGAAGCATGCGGAAAGGTTCCAATGGCCAATCTGCTATTTATTTTTAATTCTCCACAGGGTGTGTGTGCGTGTAGTGTTCTCTCCCCCCCCCCCAATAAAGATTTCATATCTGGTGCAATTAATTTAATTTGCAAGGAAGTTACTAATTTCACTGAAAAGTGTAGCGATTCTCCAGATGCAGGATTCATTGTTAATTCCTGCTCAGCCTTAGCCTGCAGCAATTGCTAACTCCTTTGGTGAGAAGATAATTTTATTTTAATTCTCATGCAATCACTGAACAACTTTAAGACAGGTGCCAGCTATCATTTTTTCTGAGTGAATTATGACCCTTACTGTTAGGGTGTGGTGGAGTAAAAGGATGTCATATTTCAGGAACTATAAAGATTCTTGAATATAATTTTCTGTCTATTATACATTCAGAAAGCAGAGTTTTCTACCTGCATGAACAATATATTTAAGGTAGACAAAATTAAATACTCTGGGGGGAAAAGAAATGATTTCTTTTTCCTTCGAAGAAATATACAAAATTTCTTTCTCTTTCTGCCACTTTCTGTTGCAATTAATAACAGTTTCTCATTTCTTGTGCTTTCAGCCCACCATTGCAAGAAACTATTTCTGTTTGATCCTTCCAATTTCACCTGCCCAGAAGCAATTACATAGCAGAAGGGGTGGGGGTGGGAATCAAATCCCACTATTTGCATTTCGGACCCGCTAAAACAGAATGAAATGAAGTATGCTATCTTCTGAAGCTTCCAAAATCCAAATACCTGGGTGGAAAGGGAATGTGGACTACAGAAGGAACACAAGGTCAAGAGGAAGAGCTGGAAATTATATGTGCATATCACTAGTGTCAGGACTGATGAAGAGCTGATGCACTTTTGTGGCTAAGGGTGTGATCTATGGCTTAGGACAACCTTACCCAAACTGTGGCCCTCCAGATGTTGTTGGACTGCAGCTTGCATCATCTATGGCCATTCGCCATGCTGGCTGAAGCCCATGGGATTTGTAGTTCAAAACATCTAGAGGGTGCTACATTTGGAATCGCTAGTGCTTATTCAAAGGGTTTGATTTTAGCCAGCCTGGTGTGCGATGGCTATTCTACTTGTGCAGTTATCACAATGGCAATAAAGATCTGGCTTTAGAGGACAGAGGTGCTGGCATTACATGCCAAGTGAGGTGCTGGTAAGGTGAACACGGCTGCACACAAATATATTCCAAGTTATTCCATTTCAGTTCACCTCTTTAAAATAAATTAAACAAACTATGGAATCAAAATGAGAAAGCAAGGCAAGAGCAACTGCTTCTGTGGAGCTGCAAGATCAGTAAAGTGTGCAGCAAAACAGTCCTTCTGTTTCACCAAAGCATTCTGCAGGGGTTTGGGGGGGGGGGTTAAAGCAGAAAAAGTAATAACATCACCACACATACTAAGCATAATGCTTAACCACAGGTTTTGTGAGGGGGGGAACCAAACTGCATAACTTAGCAACCGAATGCGTCATCAGCACCTTAGGCTAGGAAAAAGATTCAGATCCTTATATGCCCCAAAGAAGCACTGTTCATCAGTCTCCGTGAGGCAATTTTATAAGATGAATGTCTGTGCCGTTTTATATGATGAAACTACAGCAGATTTCTTATTCTTTTTTTACCAGTGATTTAATAATGGCTGGCTTGGTATAAATATTGAAAAGACTGCTCATATTGGAAGGTGGGGGATTGTTCCCAGAAGCTGAAATATGGGATGCCTTCTTCTTTTTGTATTGATTGTGCAGGAAAAGTTAAGATTTGTCTACACAAGGTGAGGGAAGATTTAGAAAATAGTGGACTCTAAAACATTTCATATATAACTTATTACGCTTTATTCCCAGAAGCAAGTTTTGTTGAAGCTCCTTGCATCTTACTCCTGCCTTTTTTACAGACCCTGAACCTGAGAAAGGGGCCACTTGAAGGTTGGAATATTAAAATAAACAGGGTATGATGTGCTGTGAAACTTTTCCAGAAATGGAAATGTCGTGATTCCCATATATAATGCCTTCACTTAATTACAGCTCATAGAATATGTGAATTAAGAGCCAGTGTGGTATAGTGATTAAGAGCGGCAGACTCGTAATCTGGTGAACCGGGTTCAATTCTCTGCTCCTCCACATGCAGCTGCTGGGTGACCTTGGGCCAGTCACACTTCTCTGATGTCTCTTAGCCTCACTCACCTCACAGAGTGTTTGTTGTGGGGGAGGAAGGGAAAGGAGAATGTTAGCCGCTTTGAGACTCCTTAGGGTAGTGATAAAGCGGGGTATCAAATCCAAACTCTTCTTCCTCTTCTTCTTCTTCTTCTTCTTCTTCTTCTTCTTCTTCTTCCACAGATAGTGCCAGGCAGATTGGGGAGGGGTGAGCATGGGGACAGGTATCTTTAACTCCCTCCTCCCAATTGCTCAGTTCCTGTAGCTACTTGAACAAAAAACACTTTTCAACCATGTATAAATCACAACTGCACCATACACTGGAAATTAAAATACAGCTCCAGTTCTAATTATGATCAAGGTCAGTAGGGCTTCATTCAAAAAAAATAATGAATGTGATGGAAGCTTGGATGTGAACTTGATCAAATGATCTGACCAACTCTGCCCTTGGTCTCACAAATAGACACAGGAGAGAAGGGGGAAAGGAACAGGGAAGGGAGATGGATGCAGATGAATTCAGGAACAAATTATTGAAGTTACTTAATCTGCGCACTCTCATGTGTTGTGTGGGGGGGGGGGTGAACCTCCCAGCCTCCAAATACATCTGAATACATATCTCCAAAGTCCTTATATTCTGCTGATCGATGGCACCCAAGAAACTGGCTGATGGAGCTGAGTGTTCCTTCTGGAGCGGGGAAGGAGGGAGCAATCTTCCTGCAGCTGTAAATGCACTGCAACCTTCCCAATATGTGGTGCTGCCTCTCTGAGATTCATGGAGCTGTTGGAATGCCTGCTAGTGCTCTTTCCATCTACTATAAGGTGTCAACGCCTACCACGTGATCATGATCTATTTATGAAAGCAGTTCTCCTCGTTGTCCATAGCACCCTTATGAGTTGGCTCACTGGGCTGCTGTCCTGTCAATGATGTTGGGAGCCAGATGAGATTCTGCTTCTGGGTCAATGGGAAAGATCCACCACTGGGATCCAAGTGAATCCAGTTATCCATTGGCATTTATACCCCTGGCCTGGTTAGGCTTTCCTTAGGACTTGTTTCCCATAAATGCTTCCCTGTGGGGAAAACTAGATAGGAACATCACTGACTTGAGAACACTTCTGCCACAAGAATAAACATGTGCATTGACCTCTAGCCTGGACGCGTGACAGGACTTTAGTTTATTGAATGAAAGAAGAGTGGAAATATTTCATTTTATATTCATTGAGGCTAGCTTTTTTTTTTAAGTCACTCTCTTAAAACCTCTCCTACCACCCCCACCCCCAGTATTTCAGAGAGAGAATAAACCTTCTTTAATTACTTCCCATTCATTCTCCATGCCTTTCCTTAGTTTTGGCAGCCCGTTTGCCCAGCTCAAAAACAGTGCCGCTCATTTCCTCAGTGGATTAGTCAGGCAATGATGAAACAGAAGCTTCAGTCTGCTTCATTCTTTACCCGATGTGGTGTTAAGAGTGACCTTTCACCCTCAGAGATTTTTAAGGATTAAGGCTGCTTTTAAGTCTCGGTCTGGTTACTAATCCACCACTTTCACTCCAACGTTAAATAAGCACTTCCTGATTTACCCTTTAAATCCTGTAAACATAATAAAACAGAGTTTAACCTTTACCTTAGGATTTTACCACTATCTTATGCTCTGTCAAACAAACCTTTATAAGAGACATGGAAGGGAAAGCTAATAAGCAATGTCCTTTTTTTTTTTTTTAAATCTTCGGGTATGTAACAAAACATTACAATATTTTAATATATTCAGGTCAAACAGCCAGACCCCTCGTGTTGGGCAAATAATGTGATTTTCTTTTTAAAAACAAGTCATTGATAAGCTGTAATGAAATAGATATTTCCTCTGCACTGGGGCTTTGGTGAGAAAATGATTGTGGAAAGAGTCAGAATGGAAATATATTGAGACAGATCTCATAAGCCAAAGCTTCATAATTTCCAGGGCTCTAGCTTGCCCTCCTCCAGCATTGATTTCTTCATAGGGGTAGACCTTATCTTAATGTAATTGACGCTGAAGCAGTTAGATTACATACAACTACACAAGTTAATTTATTATTATTTATAGCCTAACCTATCAGATAGCAATGGGAAACTATCAACATGACCTTCTCTTTCTCATCAGTTAATTCAATTTTATACATGAGAAATGGAGACACTGATTTACCAGCTGTCACGTGGACTTGCAACTTGTATAGTCAAGTCTGATTTTCTCAACTTCCTAGCCAACTTGCCTGTAAGCTAATTTGGTCATTGGTTTTGGAAGGGTGGGCCTGATGCTCTTGTAGACGCTGGAGGGTCCATCTCCATGGATCTGTGCCTATGCATATTCTTGCTCATGTTTTGAGAAGCTTTAAGGCCTACATTTTGTATGTGTGTGCGGTGGGGAAGTGGAAAAGTTATGGATCTTTTGGATCAATGTCTTCTCCAAGGCTGCCCACAGCATGCCTCCTTTTCAGCCCTGCTGATGTTAGAGCTCTAGCATTGGCAAGGTAAGGGCTGCTTCTGCCTTGGTTCATTTCCTTCATTTCAGCAGCCTAATTTAGATAGAAAAAGTCATTTTGTTGTGGCTCTTGTTGAACGACAGAGTGCCAGAAACCATTGCCGATTTGAGAAAGGTAGCCAGTGCCACTGTGACTTCCATATATCTGGGAACTGCCCTGAGACCTGTAGGTATGGGGCGGTATACACATTTTAATAATAATAATAATAATAATAATAATAATAATAATATAATATAATTGCATGTTGTGTGCAGAAGTAGTTGCCTTTGTCTGGCCTGCCTGATATATATTGAATCAAGACTTACTAAACTTTTGGAACAAAAAAAAAATTCCTTCCAGTAGCACCTTAAAGACCAACTAAGTCAGTTCTTGGTATGAGCTTTCGCACACGAAAGCTCATACCAAGAACTGACTTAGTTGGTCTTTAAGGTGCTACTGGAAGGAATTTTTTTTTGTTTTGACTATGGCAGACCAACACGGCTACCTATCTGTAACTTAAACTTTTGGAGTTATTCCTCTCCCCCTCAACTCATATATCTTTTATTCAGCTTTGTCTATACTAGACAATTAAAGGGATTAAGAATGAAAGAGAGCCCTATTGCATCAGGCCAAAGGTCCATCTTCTCCAGCATCTCCAGCTCACAATGGCCAACCAGTTGCCTTTGGGAAGCCTGTAAGCAGAGCCCAAGTTCAACAACAGCTAGTATTCAGAGGTTACTGCCACCAACAATGGAGGTAGAACATAACTATCATGGCCAGTAACCACTGATGGCCTTATTGTCAAATGCTCTTTTGAAATTTCTTCCCCATCACTACATCTTGGGGTAGCAATTCCATAGTTTAACTATGTGTTGTGTGAGCCAATTCCATGGTTTAGCAACGTGCTGAGATATGTAACTTGCAGGTGCCCTGCCCCACAACAGCTGCATAGGGACCATGGTGCAGCCCATAATCTATCCTCACAAATGTTTAGGGTTGCTATTTTACCCAGCCTACCTAGTTGAAAACTCAGCCTTTCTCAACCAAGCGTCAAGATCATTCCCAAGCATACATGAGAGACATCAATCTCAAACAGATGGGGAAGCAAAACAATAGGATTAAATGAGACACGGCGAGTACATTTTTAATTTAACAACATCCTTAGCCAGCAGAACTCTTATTATCCAGCATTAATTAGCATCTATTTTTTAGAAGACAGAACAAACTTTTATTGAGCGGTTAGCATTCAGACAGGTTATGACATTTGTAGAGCAATTACATTTTTTTAAAACTAAAAAGGCGCCTGCATTCTTATGTATAAAACGTTTTTTATAAGCTGTACACCACCAAGGAATTTTTTATGATACTGCTTAAAGAGACTGAAAACACTAATTAAGATTTAAAATAACTATGGTTCTAGACTTGTAAATATCCTGCATAGCATTTGGGAAAATGAGCACTGTTCCTTACCATCAGACCAGTGATGCAACTCCTGTAGGGTGGGCCAACTGAGGATTTGACTAAGCAGGTTAGGCAAAGGCAAAGGCAGTTCAACCATCTAGTCCAACCCCTTGTTCAACACAGGGAATCAAGAGATAAAGCATCCCAATGGATGGAAGATCTGGGACAGATAAAAGAAAGGACCACTTCAAACAGTGCATATTTAAACTATGGACCTCATTTCCACAGGAGGCAGTAATGGCCACCAACTTGGATGGCTTTGAAGAGGATTGGACAAACTCATGGAGGAGAGGGCTATAGGTGGCTCCTGGCGTTGGTGGCTATGCTTTGCTTCCGTAGGTGGAGGCAGTGATGCTTCTGAATACCAGTTGCTGGAAGCCACAGGAGAAGAGAGAGCTCTTGTGCTTGGGTCCTGCTTGCTGGCTTTCCACAGTAATCTGGTTGGCCACTATGGGAGCAGGATGCCGAATGAAGTGGGCCATTGGCATGACTCAACAGGCTCTTCTTATGTTACCTAGCCCTGCCTGAAGGCTTCCAGTGGGGCAAAACACATCCAGTCCCCTGCCCTGGGTAGAAGACATGGTTGTTTCCTGGGGGATATCAGGCTTTACTGTGTTTTGCATTCAGTGCAATTTGGTGTTTAATATTATTTGGGGGAGGTATTGCAAGCCATGGTAGTGGTCTTGGTGGAATATAATCTTATAAATACACACACACATACACACACACACACACACACACACACACACACACACACACCATTGATGACAGCTGTAGCTCCTCTGAATCCACTGTCCACACATTTCCTCTCCCATCAGGAGTGCAATCCTTGGGTATTTCAAGCTATGAACAGCTTACAGCTGGTGTTGCAAGAAAGAAGGCAGAACCGCACATACAAGACCTTCCATCTTGGTTAGTATGAGCTGACAAGGCTTGAGATGTAGCTGCAGGCCCAATACTCTCCTCAAGTTAGGATCGCTCTGCCTGTTTCCTAAGAGTGAGAGCATTTAGAAATAAATCTGCCTGGCTTCTGGACCTAAGGCTACAATCCCATGCAAATGTCTTTGAATTTAAGTGTGAATTGAACTCTGTGGGAATTATTTACAGATAACCAAGTACTGGTTCAGTCTGCACTTCTTACACTTAAGACTCTCTGCCACTCTGTCCCCTTCTGTCACATTTTAATACTGCTGTTTAGTAATTTCCCAGGAGCAGAATTCAGGCTGACATTCCTGCGTTCCAAATCCTCTTTTTCGTAAGAAGTGTTACATTAGTTGCCTCTTTATTTATAGCAAGGGGGCTTATTTTATGTTGCTGCATAATTTAGTTAAAAGATCAATGATTTTAGATTTGAGCTTCAAACTCTACAGTGCATGCCATCTGCACCCACTGATTTCTTCCCTTGGAATTTGTCAAATGTCCTCTGAAATAAAAGATCAGCTAAGCTTTTTTTTAATGAAATGATCATGAAATGTTGCAACAATTTTTCCCCAAAGAATTTGAACTAGGTAGCTAAGGTAAATAATATGCCTACCCCAGCTTCCATGCTCTCCTGTCTGGTTATTCAAACCATAGTTGTGATGTTATTATGCTTTGTCACTCAGACATGTGCAGTACAATCCTATGCAACTTAACTTGGAAGTAAGTTATTTATTGCCTAAATAAATAAGATAAGGATTGGAGCCCGAGATTGATGGTTTTAAGCATGTTGGAGTTCTCGGGTTGCAATCAGAGCTTATATCAGCAATATTTTTCCTGTACAAAAACAGTGAGTTCAGTCCTTCGAGTGCCAGTACAAAATGGCACCATACACAAGAGAGGTACGCCGAGGAAAACCTCAAGGGAAAACATCTGTTTGCAGAAGTAGTAACTAACAGTGGGCAGAGGGAATGAAAAAAGAAGAAAAACAACCCACTGGTGACTGAGTGCACTCCGTGGGTGCAGAATGCTGCTGGATTATTGAGAAAGGAAGACATTGACTGGTGGAAACCATAGCTGTCAACTATGGAGGAATCCTATTCGGAATAAGGGAATTTCCCTTAAAAAAAGGAAAAAGTTGACAGCTATGGTTGAAATCTTAAATGGGAGAAGTCCATCTTTTGCTGTAGACTCTACTTCTACAAGAGCTTTATTACCATTGGTTGGTTGTACATTATTTGCTTTTCAGCAGCACCCACTGAACCAAACACATGGGGCCAAAACAGACATGACAACAACCATGGGTAACATGCTGATCCTTCTAAGCATCCCACAAGTCTCTAATGAAAGCAGGAGGAGAGGAATGTTTATTGTGTGCCCTGACTTTTCACAGGTAGCATTAGCAGTATAGGCTGAAAATGGTGAAAACGGTCCTCTTCAAGCAGGCATTGGGCTGACTAATATCCTATATCCTTTTTTAAAAAAATTGTGGGGTGGGGTGAGGGAAAGGGATGCTATTTGTTTGTTTTGTTCTTGTTTTTATTTTCAACCCTTTGGTAACATCCAGTATCAGTTGCCTGAAGAAGCCCCCTCATTTTACCTAATAATAGGGCCGGCTTGGGTATTATATTTGGAGACTGAAAGGTGTTGCACTCATCAGTACTCTTTTTCCAAATGGCCTAGTAGAGGTTTGTTCTTGACAGAAAAGCTCATTTCAGTAGTGTCATTTTTCTTACCATCTAGATTACTGCCTCAGTATTCCTTTGGATTCCAACCCAAATGTTCATTCAGCCTAATCACATTTAACTTACAAAACGTTGCCAAGAACACAGCTTGGGGCGGGGATATAGCTGCAGGCAAAGCTCTTGAACTGTAATGTTCCACCCTCACATGCACCAGCATTTGGAGACCTATCCTGCAAATGAGCCTATTTAAATATAGGGCAGCAACTGTGAACATAAATGACTTGGGGATAAAACAGGGTAGCAAGGTGAGTAACAAAAGTGTCTTTCCCCCAAATGCATTCTGTGAAGCGACTCTGGGTATGCCTGGTGATCAAGTATTTTAGAAAGACTTCCTGCACAGCTCATGAAGCGTGGATTCAGATGACCTGTTAACCTGTTAGTGTGTGTGTCAATAGTCACATTGGGAACACCCTCACTCTTCAAAGCTGAATTTAAAAGCTCCCACTGTTCAACATTCATAAGGTAGGGCTTTTCCAAAGTGATAGTTCCTTACCTTTCAACAAAATCCCACATTCAGATGTAACACTACAGACTGTTTTGATTTGTGTGTGTGTGTGTGTGTGTGTGTTTTAGGAATGAAAAGGAGGCTGAAGCCCTGTGAACATTTCAGGGAGTGTGTTTATATGTGGGAGGAATTGGGGTAACAAGGAATGGAGACAAATTTGTTTCAGTTTGCTTTGGAAGGCAAGCCTAAAACTAATTCACACTTTCCAAAATAAAAACCTGAAACAAAACACAGCCCCCCTTCAAAATATGCAAACAAAACACAGCCCCCCCTTTGAATTTTGCAAAGCAGTACTCCAGTCAAGTAATATGTACAGAAATGCACATAGCACCATATGTAATTAAAAGAATGTACAGAAATGCATTATATTAAGGGGAATAGCTTGGGGGGGAATTCAAGTTAGGTGAAATTGCATACAAAAATGGCTACATTAGGTGAAATTCTCACTAAAACGCAGGTGAAGTTTGATGAGAATTTTTTGACAAAAATTGCAAACGAATGTGGAGAACATGGAAAAATGAAAAAGTGAGGGGAATCAAAACTGGCAGGTTCTCCCATCCCTAGATGTAACTCACTGTCCATACCCAGTGCTTCTGCTAGGGGCAAAGGACAGCTATTCCCCACCTCCCCAAGAAGCCACCGGCACAGCAATGCTACCAAACCACATAGCACCTGATGAGGTAACACCTGAGGTACCAGCACTGAGTTAGAAAGAAAAACGCCTCCTTTCTTTGCTGTGACCCTTTGTTTCTGGGTGGACAGATTCAGGGACGGCCCTCCCATTAGCTAGAGTCAGCCCTTTTTCCCTTGTAGTGGATTTAAAGAGTAGTAGCTCTGCACCTCCTAGCCTGCCCGCTAAAGCAGTTCTAATGCTATACATGTTCCAACATGGCCAGAGCACTTGCTGCTGCTGCTACATGCACAGCTGCCCATCTGCCAGCTACTTTCACCCCAATCTATTTGCATTTTCAGTTGATTATTTATTAAATTTATATACCACCCTTCATCCAAAGATCTCAGGGCAGTTCACAAGACAAAAACACAGGATAGAACAGGGGTCACCAACCTAAGGCCCATGGGCCGGAAGCAGCCCACGGAGGTCGTTTGACCGGCCCACAAACCACCCCTAATCTGAGTTGCCTACTCACTTCCATGGCACCGAAAATCATGTCTGTGCACATGCATATGCCGAAAATCGCATTTGTGCATGTGCAGATGCTGAAAATTGCGGGCGCACGTGTGACCTGGCCCACGGAGGGATCTCTGCGGGACCGATCCGGCCCAGGCAAGATAAACCTTGCTGACCCCTGGGAGAGAAGCACATAATAAGTCATTAAAGTGAAAACAAAACAATTGCCACCGCCACCCTTCCCACAAGTATGTTTAAAAGGCCATAGAATTTTAATCAGCCAAAGGCCAAGTTGATGAGGAAGGTTTTCACTTGGCGCATAAAGATGTATAATGAAGGTGCCCAATGAAATTCCTTGGGTAGAGCATTCCACAAATGGGGAGCTGCTGCAGGACCTAATCCCCCCTCCTTCTCCTGTGGGTCAGCTGACAGCCACACCCTACTATCCTATAGCTCTGCCACTGCGGCAAGGTGGTAGGTGGCACAGGAGTGGGGGTCAGCAGTGCCATGGTGTCATTTACTATGACAGTAGGGGAGGGAGAGAGATTTGCTGTAAGGTTGGGGCTGTGCAGGTTCAATGATGGAACATGTACTCCTCCCTCATCAAAACTACATTTCACCAGTAAAAATATTATCATTTTTTAAGGGTAATGCTTCATTGTGGAATCCCATTCATGTGGTTTTCTGTCAGGGACATACTGAAACTACAATGATTTTTAGAGCCCAAGTGATATATTCCATAGGCTTTGGCAATGAAAGAAGACAGACTTTGCAATTTAAATCTCATGTAACTTTGACTTCCTCCTAAAGTATTAATGAAACATTAGCTTAGCTTCCTCAAACAAGATAGTCTCTAAAATATTAAACTTCATTTAATTAAACACTGTTGTCACAAGAGTTAGCAGTCCAAATGTTTCTTTTTTTTGATCAAATAGTAATTTCATTTGCACTCACAAGTTACACTTTATCCAAAGGTCTCTGGCACAAAAATTTACATTTCCTCCAAAAAAACAAAACTGAGGGAGAGCAGTATGAAAGCATTTTGGCAGATATTTGCAAATTAAAGATTTAAATTATCCAGTGGCTATGCTTTAATTCCAAGAAATGTGCACATGCACACATGAACAGACACTCTTTCCGTGACAGACTGGAGTGAAAAAGAGATTCTCCATCTGTGAGTAACAAATTCTGGCTTTATAAAAATAGGTTTGGACATGTAGCTTTTGGTCAGGTACGTACAGGTTGAGAACACTGTGTTTCACAAGAGTGCTACCAACACCCAAGACAATTATTGGTTTTAAACTGTGCTGTACAGCCTTGGTAATACATAGATAATGGTTCCAGTCCAGCTAACATGGGCCTGGAGTGAACCCCACTGCAAACTATGGGGTTGATATGGTGGGGCAGCCATGAATGTCTCTTTCCTGTTCATATATGGAGACAGAGATGGAGATCTACCTTTTACACAGAAAGGAGCAAGCAGAGAAATGAAGTAAAGCTGGTCTCTGGTACACAGCTTTAAACAGTTTCCTGCACTCTCTATATGTGAATGGGGCAGATATGTGCATAAAATACACCTGGCTGCCTCACCATGTTTCATTTAGTTCCAGGTTTGTTTTGTTTATACCTGGGTAGCCAACATGATGCCCTCCAGATGTTGTGGACTACAATTCCCATCATCCCTGAAGGTTAGCCATGGTGGCCAGGGCTGATGGGAATTGCAGTCCAAAATATCTGGAGAACACCAAATTGGTCAACCACGGTTTACACTAGTGTAGCAGTTCCGCCTTGTTGGGAGAGGGAGTGTGACCAGTGAGCTGTCAAATCCAAGCCCTACTGGACTCACACCAGCAAGGTGGAATGCAGAGAGGAGAATTTAACCTTCAACCAGTCCTTCCATCAGTGGTTGTATTTTTCCAAAGGTTTTCCTTCTCATTGGGGTTGGGGCTGATGTTCCCCTTGTGGGGGTTTCCATATGCACCTGGTTGGCCACAATGCTTTTAGAACCAAAGGCTGGACTAAATGTGCCTTTGGTCTGACACAAGACAGCTGCTCTTATGACCTCATTTCCCCCCATTCCCGGGGCATGTCATTCCTGATTGAGGACAGCAGGTGGCAGAGTGGCAAGGGTGGAAAAGACTTCAATGCCTTCAATAGGGAGATTTCTGAGGGCAGTCATAACTCTCTGACACCCTGAAAACAAACGAGGTTATTTATTCCCAGTTTTACTACAAATGAGCAAAATGAGCCTGACAAGCTACCAGAGGGAACCAATTCTATAGAGTGGGGGCCACAACTGAAAAGGCCCTGATCCTCAGACTTGCCCACGTTACTTCCAAAGGCTGGAAAACTCAGCACAGAGTTTCCTTTCATTCAACCCTATGCTCCAGCAGGAAGGTAAACAGCGTTTCCATGCACTGCTCTGGTTTGCCAGAAGCGGCTTAGTCATGCTGGCCACATGACCTAGAAGCAGTACGCCGGCTCCCTCAGCCACTAAAGCAAGATGAGCGCCGAAACCCCAGAGTCGTCCGCGTCTGGACCTAACGGTTAGGAGTCCCTTTACCTTTTTAAGTGCATATAGAATTGCAGCCTGAATATTGAAACCAAAGTCTGAGGCTGTAAAAGGACTTCTACTGTTTTGAAAGTATTATTGTGGTTTTGAAAAGAACTGGTGCTCATTCTTTGTGCTTCATAAACATAAAAAAAGCTTTAGATTGCTCACATGTCTCATCTTGGTACAAATCAGATAATTCACATGTGCCTGAGTATATGTGAGGGAGGATGGAGTCTGCACTACATTGCTTTAAATGGTAGAACATAGGAGTGAGGGTGGATTCTGTCTGCCCTGTGTTGTGCTTCAGTCCAACATTCTTTCAACTTTGCATTCCCGTCCATCTTTCGGCATGATTGGCCACACATTTAACACCATGTTTGTGTGTGACTAAAGTGGGATTGGGGCCATGGACCTCTGTTTGCTATTCCATGAATGAACAGGGCACAAATATTTTTATGCCTGCGTTTATACTTCACAACAATATGAATGAGCCACTGAATAACAGCCGAGTCCCCAGTGAGCACTGAGGAAGGGTGATTAAATTATAATCACATTGGATTAATTAATCTATAATATTTGCTCTTTATATGAAGGAGGGGAAAAAATCTGCCTTCAACATAAAGGTTATGTACTCTTGAGGTCTGTGTCTTAATAAAGAAAAGACTTTGGGGAAAAAGCTTGACAAGCCCCCCAGATATGATATGTCGTAAATGTAGACAGAAGGTTATTACTGATATAAAATACATTCAATGTAATTATCAGCGGCAACAAATAATCACAGGGATGATAATGAATAATTAACATTTTTATATTTCTGTAGTAATGTGTCTAATAGATAAGTGCACAACATTGAATTAATTTATTATCCTATAGCATTTTTTAGTAATGAAAACTGTATCATCAAAATATCTCCTCTATGCTGGTGCAAGATATTGGGCTCCAAGTCCCGATAAGGCTTATTTCTTTGTTTTCAGCAGTAATTGTAGGGGGGGTGCCCCAAATAGACATAAGGAGCAAATAAAGAAGAAGAAGAAAAAGGCTTGAGCAGTATTCTAAATAAACCAATTCTGGATGTTAACATGGCTTTCATTGAGCAGAACAGCTATTAATATTCAGCCCTACCATCCTAGTTCTTGCAAAATTCACAACAAAGCCAGCAGGAGTTTTGTTTTAATAATGATCTAGGTCCTGTATAAATAGACTATTTTGTGCTCTGCTTCAGCCAGACGCGTGCCCTCGTGTTCTTTGTGTTCCTTAGGTACAAAATAAACATACCAACCCCATGATCCAAAGCGCAGCAGGAATCCAGCAACCACACAGAGCTTGAGGCCCCATCTGCACTATATCTGCATTTACAGCAGCATCATATGGCTTAAAACAGCTGTGGCAGTTTGTTAAGGGTGCCGAGATTTGTTCGTTGAAATTGGTGCTTCAAAATGGATAACTCTTCAGTGCTAAGAGGCTGTTGACTGGGGTCATCAACATTAAGGAGGGAAGATAGGGAGCCAAATCTATATCTTACCTGAGACCGTAGTCACATAATCAGCTAAAGCAAGGATAGGAAACCCATAGCCCTACAATGTTGTTGGACTGCATCTCCCACCATTGCCCAGTCTACGTTGGCTAGGGCTGAAGGGAGTTGGAGTTCAACAACATGGAGTGGGGAGGGCACAGGTTTCACACCACTGTGCTAAGGGGGAATCTCTTCCTCCCATTCATACAATGCTTGGTTTCTAATTAATGTTTTTTGTTTTGTTTTGTTTTGTTTTACAACAGAAAGTGAAAGCTATAGGCACCATCCAGTAAATATTTTAGGAGAAATGCCCAGCTTCCACAAAATGTGGGATCTGATTCCACAGCCTAGTATCTACAGCATAGCCTCGGGTCAACCTCTTGTTGTATGGCTTCCTGTTGCTTTCTCCCAACCCACAGCTGCTACGTAGCAGGTGCAAGAGGAGATCTGCCCTCAGTGGTTGCTGTCAAATTACAGCTATCCGAAATCTAATCCAGCAGCCAAAGCACCATCTTGAGCTTCTCCACACCCTAAGGCAACCTGCCGGCTGGGTCAGAAGAGTGAGCTATTTCTCCAGTGTGGCCAGGCTCTCTGAATAATAGTTGAAAGTTACGGCTCTCCGAGAGTTTGAGCTATCTGAGTCGGGAATGTTTCTAGCTTTTATAGAATGACAAGGAGGGGGAAATGATTGTCTCGGATTCTTCCTTGTGCTTCATCCTTTCATTTTCCTTCACCAATTTTTCATGAGCAGCCCCATCAATTTCCTTGGCAAAGCAGTATTTTAGCATTTCTGCCCCTACATCTATTCTCGCTCTCCGAGGTCCACTTGTTAAATTATTATGCAAGTGTGATACTAAATCTTACCATTTCATTCAAAGGCTTGTGTTTGATGGGGAGTGTGAGAACATGACAAAGAGGTAGGGAAAGATTTTGTGTTTCTTACTGGACTCTGAGAAACAGAGTGAAGCTGCTGTTGTCTGACTTTTCATAGGAAACAACTGGGCTGCAATGAATGGCGTCCCTTGCTTTTTCAAAATTGCACAGAGACATGTTTGCATATTTGACAGACAGCAGATTTTCAGCACTTCCTACCAGAGCTGTTCTCTGCTCCTCTTTTAATCTTCGTGGGTCTTCCTCACTTAGTAAGGGTTAGCCTTCAAGTCTGCTTATGAAGTCACATAATCAATTGCCTGAGGTCATTTCGAAAAATCAAATTGACACCTTTCTTCCTCCCTGTTCCAGTGCATATATCTCTTGGAGATGGTGTTATGAAGCCATATGCATGAAGCTCGCAAAAACTGGATATGAGGCTTTTCATTAAAATCCCATTTCAAATCTGAAGTTTCTTCAAAGGGAGATCAGGGGATGAGATTTAGAAATGGCATGGTATTTTTTTCTATGTAGTTTGGGTTTTGTTGCATGGACATTGCTCTGTGGAAATGCTTATTCATCTCTCTATCCAAGGAAAGGTTAAAACATAATAGCATCAAAAAATCTGATAAATGCAGGATCCTTTGGGATGGTGATATTGATGCTCGACTGTCATTCATCTGGATAGAGACATTAGCTCTATCCAGTTGTTCTCTCCACCCACCCACCTACCCACCCACACACTCATATTCAATTACCATCAGGCAAGAAGGAGAGAAGAATTGAGTCCATTGATTCTGCCTTCTTCACACACATCCCAATCCCTGCAGCCCACCCACCCCAATGTTGGAGGCTGAACATCTCCAGCAGTGAGCCTTTTGAACTTGAAGATAAGGGTTCTTGGTTGTTCAGGGAGCCTCCTAGAGTAAAACAGCTCCCCAATGCAGGTTTACAGGCCCCAAATGTGTGGAGGTGCTACGGGAACTGTGACAGGGATGTGTAGGGAAGGTTAGGGCCAACAGGATTGCCACCTCTTGAACTATGGTAATTGCACAGGGCAGTGAATGGCTGAATGGTGCTATTGCCTGCTGACCTCTTAAGGAGGTGATTACTGGGAGAGACAACACGGCCAGGACATTTTGCTGCCTGAGGTAGAGCAGCAGATGGTACATAAGGCTGGTCAAGTTATTTTGCCCCTTGAGGCAGAAAACACCAGAAGTACCTCTGCCCCTCTCTGGCAGTACAAATTTGATGCAAATAAACTGAACAGCTAACATGTCACTGCTTTTTCATGATACCCCAAAGCAGCTGCCTCACTCTATCTAATGGTAGGGCCAGCACCACACAATGAATGCACTGAAATACTGTATAGTTTGCTATGTCAATAGGATGCATTCTTCCACTCAGTGTTTTCATACAGACAGAACTGCAATACTCTAAAGTGGGTTCAAAACATATCACAGAGATAGATGTAGATCTATTTTAAAGCAAAGTTTGCTTCTAGTGTTTGTGACTTCATTTTGTGGAAAAGAACTTTCCCCACGTAGGAAGGAACCATGTGCTTTAATTATGTGGGGAACATCACACTACTGGACTCCTCCTAAATGGTAGTTAAGAGGGAGCACACACAGAGAGGAAATGCAAGCACTTAAACCAGCCTTGACTAGAGCTGTGCCCAAAAATTCTCCTGCATTTTTTAACCATTCTCAATGAATTAATAAGAAAAGAAATTGCATTTTAAGATGATCCATGTGAATGAAATTTTCTATGAAGTTCAGTTTCTTAGAATGTACACTTTAGACATATTTACTCAGAAGTAAGTCCCACTGGGTCCATTGAGGCTTATTCCAGGACAACAGCACTTAAGACTTCAGCCACAGAGCTAGTTATCATAATCCTTGAACATGCAACAGGCTTACTTACTATTTAATAATGGGGAAAAACACCCATCCACATTCTGCTATGCACACCAGTTCAAGCATTCCTTAAATGAATTCAGCAAGGGAGAATACGGAATGTGGCAGAGTCAACTGACAACACTCTGCTACAAGGTGTTTAATCACAAACATATCCTTCCTCCCATCCAGAAAATGAGCACTCAGCCCCAGGTTCAAAGATCACATGAATCCATCTTTAGCCTTCTCTAAAATGGCTGCACTATCAAAGCTACTAAAAAAGTAATATTCACAGAGCAACGCAGGATTTCTTTAGATAGAAGACTTTCTAGATTGCCAATAATAATAATATAGTATTGATCATTCTCCTGTATCAGATAAGGATGATAAACATTATGGCGATGGATATCCAATATCATCCAATGGAAGAATTTTCATAACATCCATGTATTGAGATTCTAATCTCTTATTCCTTCCATAATGTCAGAGATTATAGGTTTTCAATTATTATTGAGTTCTGTGCCATATCAGAAAGTAGCAGTCACTTGGGTTTTCTAGTTTGGTGCTGTTCATTGCTATAATATAGATTAAAAAACATATGAGAGGGAGGGAGGGAGGGAGGGAGGGAGGAGGAGGAGGAGGAGGAGGAGGAGGAGGAGGAGGAGGAGGAGAAGAAGAAGAAGAAGAAGAAGAAGAAGAAGAAGAAGAAGAAGAAGAAGAAGAAGAAGAAGAAGAAGAAGAAATTTGGTAAAGATTCTGAAAGTGTAACACTCATTTTGGTGGCACAAGCGAAGTTAATTCAATAAGCATCAGGTTAAATACCATGCATTGAATACAAAATGGTGGTATTTGCAACATTTCTTTTATTAGTAAAAAAAAGAAAGCTATTGTATGCTAAGAACAGCCATTTCATTTTAGGCTACAGAATGATGCCCCATTTTGTTTGTTTGTGTAAACATTTATATAACACCCTTCCTTGAGAAACTTCCTGAGTGGCTTTTAACAGTTTCCATAAAAACAATACAATAAAACCTGAAGAATACAACATCCTCCATTGGGGGACGGGACGGACTGAAATAGGCAATCACAGGGGCAAATGCTTGGGTAAATAAATAATTATTCAGCAATCACACGTTTCTAGAGAATGTTTCAACTTCCTTCCTGTTGCAGTGTCTTCCATTTGTTCCACATTCTTCTCAAGGAGACTTGATCCTCGCAACCATTTTGCATGATGAAGCCAGCCATTGTCAAAAGAATGCCTGTTCTGCACAAAACCAATTAGTTTGCAAAGTGACCTATCATACTGATCTTCAACTGGTGGATCAGTACTCACTACTGGATCACAGCCTGGCCTAAGGTGGGACACAACAACAGCTCCTACCACCATACAAAATATATGGGTTCCAAAATGCCTGCTTGGGCTAAAAGTGGGTCACAGGTCTGAAAATGCTGGAGACTTCTACCCTATAGCACTTCCTATTTCAGCCTATGGCTGCCCCTTTGGAAGTGGAGACTGTGTTTTCCTGGTGTGTATGCAATTTCACTGCAGCCTTTATCTTACTCTTAGAATTTAGTTATCACTGAGCGGAGAATCTTCCCATTCACTCTCTATCACCTGCAAAGAGTAGATTAAGGGAGAAGGGTTTTTTTAAAAAATGCCCAGTCATCTCAGATTGACAGCATGCGACGCTAAATCAAGGATTTCAGAAATCTACTAGATGGAGTTAAAATTCAATCCCCTCCCCTCTTCTTAAATCCTTTCATTTTTCTATCTGTTCTTTCAGAATTGCTGTGTAGGTCCACAATCTCTGCTCTGTGGTTCTTGTAACAAGTAGGATTGGGGCTACTGAATGAAAAGGCATCTGACAAGACGAAGAAATAATGAAACCCCCAGCCCTTCTCCTTAGTAATGTGCCTTCCTCCTAGGCTACACCAGCTGTTTAAACCTTTCCCAAACACCTTTTCCCTCAATCAACTGTTTTGTTCATGCACGCGTGTGTGTTTTCTTTTGGGGATTAGCGGATTTGCTTGCAACCTGCTCTCTTGGATGAAAGGACAGACTTTGGAGTACAAATGCTGTGTCTAGTTATCTTCCTATCCTGGCCGGTCCTTATCGTGTGCTGTACATTTAATAAAAGGGATGGGGCAGAGAGGGCAAGTGGTAAAATGCATTAGCTTTTCATGGCAGGAAACCTGGATCAGAAAGCAGTGTTGGGTCACAGATGCAATGGCTTATGGATGGTGCTGCAGCTTCAAGTTAAGCGTCCGTCCCTATCATCATTTTTTTTTTTAAGCCCACATTTCAGATATTCCTGGCACTTCTGGTAATGCGCCCCCTGGGGAGGGCTGCGACTGGAACAGGACAGCCACAGCAAGACAGCCGTGGGTTGTATTGTGAAGGATGGGCAACCGCACCTGCTCCTATTATGCCTGGCATTCGCTGGTGCCATTTTATCTTTCCCAGCACCCAAGATATCTCCCCATTCAACTCCCCTTCCTCTTTATTTTCTGCTTTTATGACACTGAACATTTACATTTTCCATTCTCTCCCAGTCACCCTCTTTACAGCACACCCGGAACAAAGCTATTTTGAGTTGACTTATTTATCATGACGATACAGGCTGATTTACACCAGACGGCTTTTTGTATGGCATTGCGCTGCACTGCGGGCTGGTTTTCACCACAAGGCGTACACATCACTTGGCAAGCCTCTTGGGCAAGAGCTGCTGTGACTCCTGAAAGGTGCTCCAAAAAACTTAGCCCACATAGTAAGCCAGCTTCGACCACCCACTTCAGCATTGTATGGTCCAGAGGTACCCAGTGTCTTGATGTTGTTGGACTCCTGCACAGATAGCATGGCCACTGGTTAGGGATGATGTGAGTTGTAATCCTGGAGGCCACCATGTTGGCTGCTCCTGGCATAGATTACACTCCATATTTAATTGGTATGGATCTGGAATATCTCAAGACGTGCTTGGTCCTGTGTAAACCCCCTTTGCCCCAAACCCATCAATGAAGTCTTTCTCCAAGTCCCATTACTTTTTGAAGTCAGATATCTCATTGCTGGTGTCCTTAAGATGTGAATTTCCCCTGGGGGTGTCTGTCTATTCCTTACTTTAGGATTAAACAAAGAACTGCATTGGCGAATCCCCCAAATCTGGCCAAGACACATTGCAAGAGCAACATGACACTGCAGCCCCCTCTGCTGCATCCCAGGACTTTCTTGAGGGTCCTCCAACTTTCAGGGAGGGATTGGGGGGGGTGGAGAAGAGGAGGTGTGAAGGTGTCATTGTGTGAGCTGCCCTGCACTCACATCACATTGGATAAAAGCAACCCAATATATATGTTCAGTTTTATAAAATTTTATTTTATTTATTTCAGAATGTATAAACTGCTCTCCATTCAGAGAATGTAGACATGTACAGGTGTACAGAAATAGAGTGTAGAATGCAATGCAGTGCATTACATGCAATTCTCAGGTCTATGAGCAGTGGTCCATGAGCAGTGCAAAACAGCTGTCTAGAAAGAGGGGCAAACGAAAGGACATCTGGGTACATCTCATCCCAAGAATTTATTTTCAAGGACCAGAACAGAGCCCACTATTCTTTTGTACTGGAATCCATTCCTAGTTTTTCCCCAAAGTCCATCAGGCTAATTTAGGAAGCAATTCCCCTGTATTGTTGCTATGGTTAAGCAACTACAACTTAAGAGATCCTTGGTGAAGTACTGCAAATCACTCAGAAATCTACCAGTAGAACTTAATCTCCCTACTGCCCACTCCTATATGTCTTTAGTGGGCCAGAGAAATTCACAAGAAAGGCATATCTTTTGATTTGTCATTTTTTTCAATTTTGTTAATCAGGGAGATATAGTATCAGAATATTGAAATAGTCTCAGGCTATCATAACTACTAACCACGTGATCTGACTACCTTGCTAAAGCTAAGCAGGCCTGATTGGTATCTGGATGACAGATTGCCTGGAAATTCCTGTTTAAGTTTCCTTGGGTTCCATGATGAAAGAAAAGAAGGAGATAGATATACTAAACAAACAAAGATAACATGTACTTATGAAATCTGTTTTAAAAGTATGAAGCTGGCCATATGGCGTCATGGGTGTTAAATGTTCTAGAGTAGGTTGGATGGATTCTGTGTGTAGGCAAAGGCAGCTCAAAACAGTTATTTCCATTGTTCTAAATGGATGAATGGATTGATACTTCATCATATAGATAGAGGATCAGGCATTCCCCCCCTCAAAGTCAAGCACCTTATCACTGCACTAAATGCTAATACATCCTGGCCTTTATCTCCTGGCCTTAAGTAGAGCCTTATTAAACCATATGTATAATGCTCACTCTATTAAATGTCAACATATGCTGAATATCTCCTCATATAAGCACAGTAATTTTGTTTAAAAGCTTGGTTGGTTATTAAGGGGAATTCTACTGGTAATTTCCCAAGGGAACGTTGATTTTCTGAGAAGATAATTCTGAAATCACCCAATTTTTTAAAAATTAAGGGAGTGTTTTTTTAGATCTTAGAAACAAGGCTCATGAATGCATTATTTTGCTGCAAATATGTGGTTTTGAAATAATGTATAGCATTTAAACTCGTTTTCTGAACCTCTCACATGTCATTCTAGGTTTTTTTTTAAAAAAAATAAAAGCCATTGCTCTAGATCCAGCTAAAATCAGTCTTGACTAAGCCCCATTGGAACAACTTGTTGTTGTTGTTGTTTAGTCGTTTAGTTGTGTCTGACTCTTCATGACCCCATGGACCAGAGCACGCCAGGCATTCCTGTCTTCCACTGCCTCCCGCAGTTTGGTCAGACTCATGTTTGTAGCTTCAAGAACACTGTCCAACCATCTCATCCTCTGTCGTCCCCTTCTTCTTGTGCCCTCCATCTTTCCCAACATCAGGGTCTTTTCCAGGGAGTCTTCTCTTCTCATGAGGTGGCCAAAGTATTAGAGCCTCAGCTTCACGATCTGTCCTTCCAGTGAGCACTCAGGGCTGATTTCCTTAAGAATGGATACGTTTGATCTTCTTGCAGTCCATGGGACTCTCAAGAGTCTCCTCCAGCACCATAATTCAAAAACATCAATTCTTCGGCGATCAGCCTTCTTTATGGTCCAGCTCTCACTTCCATACATCACTACTGGGAAAACCATGGCCTTTACTATACGGACCTTTGTTGGCAAGGTGATGTCTCTGTTTTTTAAGATGTTGTCTAGGTTTGCCATCGCCTTTCTCCCAAGGAGCAGGCGTCTTTTAGTTTCATGACTGCTGTCACCATCTGCAGTGATCATGGAGCCCAAGAAAGTAAAATCTCTCACTGCCTCCATTTCTTCCCCTTCTATTTGCCAGGAGGTGATGGGACCAGTGGCCATGATCTTCGTTTTTTTGATGTTGAGCTTCAGACCATATTTTGTGCTCTTTGGAACAACTTAGTCATGATTAACTAAAGCCATCAATGGAACTTAGCCAAGACTATTTTTTGCTGCTTAATACTTCTTAAATTAAAGGAGGGGAAAATATGACTTAAAATATAAATGATAGAATATATCGCTGCTGAAAAGATCAGCAAGAAAAAGTGATATTCATATCTTAAGGTCAGAATTCCATGTAAAGATCATTTGTGGGAAGAGTAAACAAATGGATAAAACTCCTTAAAAGGCAGTTTCTTAGCTGAGGTAAACTAAGGAAACCACATTGGCAGATGGCATCATGTGACCAAGAACCACTAAAGCCAATAAAGCTAGAGTGGTTTATACAGGTGATAGATCTCTTCTTTCTTCCTTAGCAAGCATTTTTTTTCTTCTCTATGTTTTTTACATCTTCCTAAGTGTATTAGCTTTAATTGCTTCCTCTAGCACCTCCCCACCCCCACCCCAATTTCTCTCACATGCTTACACTTCATTTGTGAGAAACCTCTGTCCAGCTTATTTACATGTGAACAACGTGGAGCATCATGTGGTGAGTTTCCAAGGCAGACACGAAATCCCATTCAGTTCTCATTTCCTCTCTGACAGCCACCATTGAATCAATCATGTTTGCCATGCCCCCTTCATGACCACCTATGAGATCCCAAATCACTTTTCATCTAGGGTGTCAATCACACTCAGACCATGTCCACTTTTCATTACAAATGCCCTGTCACGTGACTGGCTAATCTGTCACCCTCTGACAGCGGTTAGTGTGCCAATTGATTTAATTAGCAATCAATTAGCTTGTTACTATTTGGAAGTAATTACCTTTTATAGAGCAAAGAGTGCAGCTGGCCACAGCACTAAAACCCGACTAATAAAACTGCTTTTAACACCCTTCTCTACATGCAAAATCACTAGCTCACAAAGACTAGGAGAATTATTGGTGACATCCACATGACTTGCAGCTCCCAAGGGGATTCCTTCCATTTCTTATTATGCTGGCAGACTTTTCCATTAATGGCCCACAGTATTTATACTTAAGGAGCGGATCTCATTAGAGATGTTGTTAATGTATAAATTATTTAGTTTGAGTGGCTAATATCTGTTGATGACTTTGGGTGCTGTCTACTGGAAGTTCTCCCATGCAAGGCCAATGGAAATCAATGGGAGCTGCACAAGGGTGCAGCCGAGATCCTGTTCAGCTTCCACTCATTCAAAGTGAATGGACAGGAAAAATCTTCCAGGACATCATGTCCTATGTCTTTTTAAAAGTATGCATTTATATATACATACAGAACACGGGGATACTTTTGTTCTGCTTATCCAACCCTTTTGGAGTGGGTTTTGTTCATGATGCATGAGGATGGTGAAAGGATTGGGGTCAGTGTGCAGGGACCAGAAGAGTGGGACCCTTCATCAGAGCCAGAGAGGCTGCCGTCTCTATGAACAAGGCGGGCTCTGGAGCAGTGAGAGGTTCACTCTAGGCGGCTGAGGCAGGCCAGGACACATAGCCCAACTCACTAGCTGGCCAGGTGAGGTTCATTATTTCTGGAGGAGGGGTGTGATTCCTCAGCTGGATTAGGCTCAGAACAGGTGAGGGTCACATGCCTCATTGAGCCTAGAAGCTGCCTGGTATAAAAGGGCAGCAGACCTGAGGTACTGTTTCTGCTTAACTGCTCATGTTGATGGACCTTGGCTTGGATGTCCCTAGATCTCTATGGAGCTGTGCTTTGGGTTTGACTCTAGACTGTGTTTGTTGGCTGCTGGACTTCAGACTTGGCTTATTTGGACTGCCCCTGGACTGTGTTTTCTGACTGTTGGATTTTGGACTTGACATACTGTATACACCTGTGGGACTTGCTGCCAGGTAGGCCGGGGGTTCAGGACAACCAGAAGCTCCAGTTAAAAGAGGGATGCAGAACCTGTGGTTTACCAGATGTTCATGGTTGGCTATGCTGCCTGAAGCTAAAGGGAGTTGGAGTCCAACAACATCTGGAGGGCCATAGGTTCCCCATACCTCAGTTAAAAACTTCTCATCTAGGAGGACTGGGGGAAAACCTTATTGTCTCAGATCTTGGGTAATCACTGCCCATCAGAGTAGACATTTCCCAGCTATACTCATATTGAAATGTGTTTTATATATCTTAAAAATAATAAGTGGTTCAGTTCAAGTCTGTTTATGTTGACCTCCCATGTTTAACATTGCGGTGCATGAACTCAACTGAGATTAAGGTAAAGGGACCCCTGACCATTAGGTCCAGTCGTGGCCGACTCTGGGGTTGCAGTGCTCATCTCGCTTTACTGGCCGAGGGAGTCATGTGGCCACTATGACTAAGCCACTTCTGGCGAACCAGAGCAGCACACGGAAACGCCGTTTACCTTCCCGTGGGAGCAGTACCTATTTACTTGCACTTTGATGTGCTTTTGAACTGCTAGATTGGCAGGAGCAGGGACCGAGCAACGGGAGCTCACCCTGTTGTGGGGATTCGAACAGCCGACCTTCCGATCAGCAAGCCCTAGGCTCTGTGGTTTAACCCACAGCGCCACCCGCGTCCCCCTCAACTGAGATTAAAACACAGCAATTAAGTAATATCATTGTCATAGAAACTGACCGACTATTATAGGTAGATACAGAACAGCAAGGCACACAATGCATGTTCAGAACACAAAGTAACAAATCTTGAAACATTGGTATAAATGATTTTTATTAAGTAACAGACCCTTCACAGAAATAAACATGTAAAACAGAGAGGTACAAATCATCACTTAGAGCAATGGTATTTGTTACAATGAGCCCAACAGTACATAAGGTTGTGCATTTTCCTGAACTTTGTTAATTCAGTGCAGAACAAACTCCATGTCTCCATTTTTGATGTTTCTATACTGTGCCTGTTACTTAATAATGAAAACTATTTAAAAATAAATGAAAGGAACATATTTATAATTGGTACAGCTAACTATATAAGTGCTGGTTGTTACTTGAATGCACACTCACTCAAATTTAAAATATTTGACACCAGCCTTCCCCAACTTGGTGCCTTTCAGATGTCTTGGACACCATGGTCTAGAGTTGATGGGCATTGGAGTACAAGGACACTAGATTAGCAAAAGCTACCTTACACAATTCTGTGATGTTGTACTGGAATGAGATCGAAGAATGAAATATTGAAATATTCCTCAAATATTGAAATCCAAAGCATTTCAATATATATTTTAGTCGCCTTTTCATTTAAATTGTGGAAAGTCTGAAGGAAACAGGGGCATATTTTCCCCCCTTTTTCTTCTGAGTTTGCAACCTCACTTGAAGAAGTTAGTTCTTATTTGTCACTTCCCCAACATGCATGTTCATTTTTTATATATAACACACACACACACACACACACACACACACACCCGCTATCTTGCCATTTCAAATGCTAGTGCAATTGTATATATCCTGCCTGTCTGCCATTAAATTCAATCTGCAAAATACTCCCAAGGCACACAATGACTCGCTACATTAGTTCGGTGGTGAACAGAAGAGTCAGTAATGAGATGAGTAAGTAGACTTGTACTCCATTCATCATCCTGTTTGCTTCAATATAAGTGTTCTTTTATCAGCAGTATTGGTACTGATGTCATCACACAAGGCATAAATCACAGCAAATGTGACAATGTCCTATTAAGGGTCATGGTCTAAAATCATTATTGACAAATTAAAGACCACAGTTAGCCATTTCCCCTCCGGTGTATTCTCATTTTGAGAAGTGGCTAGCACTTCATTGAAGAAATGCAGATTGAATAGTCATTTATAGCCAGGAGTGGCTGCGTGCATTAACATACCAGCCCTCTTACTCTTTATTCCATTAAGAACATGGTAGCACTCAGAAAATACACAGGATCAAGTGGACAGAATCTGATTGCAGGACCCAAAGAATATTGTTGGGCCAGACACTTTCTAGAGACTTGCTTTGGCTAAGGCAGCAACCCTTTGTGTGCTGATCTGGGGGCAAGACCAACTTAATGCAGTGGGACTGATGTGATTCTGAACAATTTTGGTTGGGATTGGGGCTGCATCCCAACACATCATGGAGAGTACCACACAACCAAAAATAATGACCTAGTCTTCTCTCAAACATTCATGGGGAAAGACCTATCAATGAGCAAAACCTCCATGAGCAGAAACAGTACATCCATGAATTTCGGATGCTGGAGACAAACAGGGGAGGACCATCACCGCCATGTAATTCTTGAGTGCCCAGTGGCACCTGCCTGGCTGCTGCTGGAAGCAATATGCTAGACCCAAAGGTCCTTGGATTGATTCAGCGAGGCAGTTATCATGTCCCTATGTGTAGCATATTTTACACTCAGGGTGGGGAATTCTCCAACCAACATGGTCAAAGTTTAGGGATTATGAAATTTCAACAGTGTCTGGAGAATCAGAGTTCCCATCCCTGTTTCAGCTGATTATGTGATCCAGTATCAGGAATAGGAAGGAGATTTGCCACCCGTCTGCTTACTGCTGATGATCCCAATATACTTTCTCAGATTTCCACTGAAGAGTTGTCCATTTTGAAGTACAGCCTAAGACCTGCCTTACAGTTCTGGGATGCACATAGAGATCATATATGCACACAAAGTTCCATACAAACAGGCTCCTCCAATGTTGTTCCCTCCCTATGCTTGACACCCAGAGTATGGTTTCCATATGTATAGTTCTTTTTTTAAAAGTGATTTTCCAGCCTACTTAGAAACTGAGGGGCTACAGTACACACACAAGGACTGTACTACCATAAAACACACACATTTGTACCGGCCTGCTGTTCAGCACAAGGAAGGAAATTGTGCCTTACACAACTGCGGAAGCCACACACTTTGCAGCTCACTATCCAGCCTCTGATCCATTGCTAGCTAACCTCACAAGCAGTGATACACTCTTTCACTTTAGGATATGGCACTGTGAATGTCCGTCTTGCTCTTTTCCCTTGGTAGAAAGTATCTACTGTGCAGTTATATAAGTTTTAGGTTGAGACACATTTAAGCAAGTACAGCCATGCAGAATTTGTCTGTCTCTTGCCAGGGCCATGCCATTGAAAGGGTGAAAATTGAGATGTAAAACACACCTCTGTGGCCTTCCACTTGTCCAACACTGATGTAATGACTGTCTTGTTCAGGTGTGGCAGGAAAAGGGTGGTGATGGTTAATCATAGGCTCTTTCTCTGTTAGGCCATTCTTGGCTTTCAAACTTAATTCAGCTCTGTAATTCCACATATTAGGCAATGCAATCCTTTATAATCCTTACGCTTCACAAACCAAATTAGACATTGTTGTAACAAATGGAGACAATACTACCAGCATGAAGTTATCCAAAGTTTATTACTGGTTGTGTGGGCTTTGCGTTGAGAGATTCTGAGCATGTGGAACTTAATTGTGTATTACTTAACCTTCCGTTGGTGGGAAGGACTGAAGAGCTTTGTGATGTTATGCAAGGTCATCATCCTGATCAAGTCATTTATAACCCTTTGCAGTCTTTGTCTGAGAGACTGGGCTCCTCCTCTGCCACAGACATGTTGTAATAGAGTAATTATTGCTCTGTTTCCCATCTATAAAATGGGAATGGTTGCAACCTAGTTTACAGGGCTGACATCAAGCTGGAACACACACCCAATCATAAAGGACTTTGTTGGAATTGGAAATGCTGTAACAAAACCCAAAAAGGAATAGAGACGGAGAAATTTAGACTATAGGTTAGGTGAGAGAAAGAAATAGTAGATGTGGGATATAAATGCAACAAATGAATAATATATATGTAACCCCATGCCTCTTTTTTCAGATGTTAAATCCCGCTGTTCTCAATGGGGCTGACTCTCAAATAAGCCTGCATAGAGCTACAGCCTCAGTGTTGTGATTTGTTTTGTTTTTATGATATAATGGGCTGGTCTGTGCCAAGACAGACAATATCTGTACTAGCTTTGTCAGTTTGACAGACAACCTGTTATTTTCAATCTTGACTCCACTCAGCAGTTTCCATGCAATGGCCTGCTTTGTTGACATCTTGACTGCATCGCTTATATTTAAGAGAAGGACTGAGTAAAGACTGTATTACTCCCCGCAGGAAAGACATTTACAATGCAATCCTATATCCATTGACTTAGAAGTGAGCCCCACTGAGTTCAATGGGACAATGCTGGCTAAGTGTGCACTGTCCAAGTAAGCTGCAGTGGTGCCAGTGTTGGGAGGGTGTATCTGTGGCATTGCCTCATCACTTTGACTCCTACTGCTTGCATCCTTGAGGTGCCACTGGAACTGCAGCAACCTGGAGAGCCTGGGCCAACTCCAGCTCCACATTCAGCCTTGCCTACCACCACCATCACTAATGGCTACTTGACATTTCTAATGCCCTGCAATGTCCCTGAGAGATATGAGACCAGGGCATTGTGGATAATTAAATTGAACTGTGGAGTATAGCTCCCTGTTGCAGATAATGGCATTGTTCCCGCTGCCTAAAGGTAAAGGTAAAGGTACCCCTGCCCGTACGGACCAGTCTTGACAGACTCTGGGGTTGGTGCGCCCATCTCACTCAAGAGGCCGGGGGCCAGCGCTGTCCGGAGACACTTCTGGGTCACGTGGCCAGCGTGACAAAGCTGCATCTGGCGAGACAGCGCAGCACACGGAAACGCCGTTTACCTTCCCTCCAGTAAGCGGTCCCTATTTATCTACTTGCACCCGGAGGTGCTTTCGAACTGCTAGGTTGGCAGGCGCTGGGACCGAGCAGCGGGAGCGCACCCCGCCACGGGGATTCGAACCGCCGACCTTTTGATCGGCAAGTCCTAGGCGCTGAGGCTTTAACCCACAGCGCCACCCGTGTCCCTTGTTCCCGCTGCCTACTACTACCTAGAAGCTTACCAGGGGATCCTTCTGCTATCGAAGAATGGCTACCAGGGGACACTTTGCCACCTCCAGCTCATATCTGAAGTGGCCTTCTAAGAGAGGCAGAGGAATGCACATGGCAGCTTCCAGGAACTTCGACCCACTGCCGCCATCTGTTTGCACACACAACCACACCCAGACTGCATGAACAGTTGCCATTCACCATGCATATCTGTAGCATTCATGTCCTTTCTGATGTGACCAATCAGGAAAGGGAAAGATGGTAAATGGATTCTAGACTTAGCTTAGCTGTTGGCTCCCTTATCAGCACGAGATGATTTGGTGCTGCCAAAGATGTTAGGTGGGAGAATAGGGGAGCCATTCTTTCAAGCGCTGTCAGAGGGCAGCCCTCTAGTTGCAGAGTTGCCCAATACTAGTTTAAAGATAAAGAACCAAAAGAAGGTATAGCAGGTGGGTCTTGAAGGTGCCCATTAACTGTGAGCAGCACCTTGGACAGCAGCCACACAGGTCACCTGGTCACATCCTATGGTGACACAGATTGTATATGCTTAAGTCAGTTTCTGCATTCACATCAATGCATTTAAACCAGCATAGGTGATTTTAAAGCAGATTTGCAACCTCTTTCAACCCCTTTCTTGGTGGTGTGTACATGGGGACAGAGTGAGCTCAGCAAGCAGTGTGGTGGGTCCACATTTCTCTGTTCCTCTCCTTTGTCCCTGGCAAAGTTCACTGCTGTCAGCCTCTTTATTTCAAAGAGGAGTCATGGTTAGACATTTTTCATCAGCTGATCCATTTTTGCCTAGACTGAACAATGGCTCTAGTTCTGTGGCTTCATCATACCATGCTTCAAATCGAACATCCTCTTGGTAGATGTGCATTTAGGCTCACTTATCCTATTCTCCTATACTCAATTACCTGGGAGTAAGCCATATTTGAACCCATGGGACTTACTTTAGCATAGAAATTCACTATTAAGCTGCTTTTACAAGTAATGATTCACAGTGCATCCTATACAAGTCTACTCAGAAGCATATATCACTTGTTTCAGTAGAGTGCATTCCCTGGTGAGTAGACATAGGATTGCATCCCAAATCCTGTATCTGAAAAATGCATGTAAAACCTTTATTTGCTAGAATGTACACCCAGCTTGAAATGAGCTCTCCTATTAATAGCAGCCACACCTGATATGTTCCAAGCTAAAAACACTTCTTTAGCAGCACTTTAAAAAATGTCTCGAGTTAAGATAAGAACCCCAATGGAACCTTAAAGGATGAATAACTAGCTCTGTGACTGTATTATTTAAAAAGTGTTAGTCTTATATAAATGTATCATATTTGAAATTGGGAGCAATTTAGAAATCCATATGACTTTTGAAATTATGGTGATAATTTGCTCATATTGAAGATGCTTTTAAAAAGAAGCCTATTGTTTGTTTAATAATTTCCATAGATCATTTTTAAACATTTCTTAAGTCTGCATATTAGCAGTTAGCAGTAATCAAGAATTCGACATTTAAAATAATTGGTTGAGAACAGTGGCAAAAGAAGTATACAGGGTTACTAATATACACCAGGGTTTAAGCTGACATGAATTTTTATCTTAATTATCAGACAAATTTGTACTCCCACTATTTAATTCAATTTGCATGCATCGGTAGACACTTATTAAAGGTAATATTACATCTGTCATTTTAAGACTGGTGAGAATTTTATCATATGAGCCGCATGAAACAGCCACTCTATTATGTAATGAACTCCTTTGTAAAGCTTAAAATAATCAGTATTTGCATCCTAATTAACTATTTGGAGGAGGAGAGATGAAATGTTTTTATAGTACAGCTACAAAGCTTATATGCATTTCTATGCAAATGCTTGTCTATTGTAACCTCGTTCAGTGTTGCACTTTTATGTAAACATATACCCCTTTATGTTAGTATCTCATACTAAAACAAAATAAATCACCAATGTGATATAATATGGAAGCAACTTCTTTCTGCTAAAGGAATATAACACAAAATTTTCATCTGAGCTGTACCATGAATTGAAATGGTAAGAGAGCAACTGATTAAAATCAACATTTTGGGGGATCTCTGCCTCTCTCTTGCATCTTTTAAAATTATCATTATTCTACACAAAAGCAATAAAATAGCATTCCTTTTAGATTAGCAGCAGATCTGTTAAACTAAATATTGTTTTAATTCATCCACTGATTTAATCATTCATGCATTTATGGAGCTCAAGATGGTGGGCAAAGTTCTCGTCCTCCCTGTTTTATTCTCACAACAATCCTATGAGGTTGGTTACGATGGGAGACAGTGACTGGCCTAAGGTCACCCAGTGAGCCCATGTCTCCCAAGGTCCTAATCCTATTCCAGTTTTCAAAGCACTGCACAAAACTTGCATCCAATGTGATTGCTGCTGCTTTGGGCTGATGGGAATTGTAGTCTAAAACATCTGGAGAGCGTTGGGTTAGGGAAAGGTGATGGAATAGCACAACGATACACAGAAGTGAGAAGCCAATTATATTTTCAGAGAATCACCTTACAGTCGTTTTGCTGAGAGAACAGCAGCTGCGTGAATTGCCTAGGGAACCTTCCTTTTAAAATACAGATATATTTATTGAGATGATGGGAAAGAGGTGGGGAACTAAAGGGAGATGTGCTGGTGTGCAAGGTAGGGGTGACTGTGGCAATTTCCTTTTATGACCCATCTCCCCTCCTGCCTCCATTGATCACTGATGTCATTGATGAGATTTCAAGCACATAACTTCCCAATGTAGATCATCTGGGTGATTAATTCAATCCAGGTTTCAGCACTGCTTCATTCCGTGCTCTACAGTGCTCAAACAATGGTGGTGATACAGGAGTGGTTCCAAAAGCTACATGCTTCAGTTTTAGCCAAACCATGCTCTCCTCTTTGTACCTGTCTAAAAACTTTAGCCATGGAGTCTGTTGCAAAAGGGAAGGGCTCCCCACATGATCAAAGCAACAACAACAACAACAAATTTATTACTTATACCCTGCTCATCCAACCAACTGGGTTGCTCCAACCATTCTGCTAAACAAAGCATCAATCACCCAGGCTCTGCAAGGACTCTCCTATTCAATAGGAAGCACTCTAGCAAGAACCTCATTCAGGAGCTGTGCTGGATTAAACCTATGGTCCATCTCACCCAACATTGTTTACCACAGTGGCCAACCATATGCCTCTGGGAAGTATGAATGCAACAGCCTTCTTTGGTTGCTGCTCTCTAGCAACTGATGTTCAGTAGGCATACTGCTGAGTTTCCACAGAGCCATCATGACTACTAACCACTGATAAATTTATCCCTCATGAGACTTGTGCACCAAAGAACGGGAAATGCTGCTTCAGGTCACAGGGTGGAGAAAATGCAGCAGTCAGGCAGCCTGAAGGGTATTCCTTTAAAACAACTCATTGTAACCCCTGTATTCTCTAGAATAATAAAGGCACTAATAAAAGCACATGAATTGTGGCATAATCCCATGTATGCCAGGGCCTTGTCCGTTACTTGTAAAAATGGGGTAGGAGCAAGGCCAGCACTACCATTAGGCAGAGTGAGGCAGCAGACTCGGATAGTAGATGATGGGAAGCAGGGAGTGGCTGAGGGTTGTTGAAGGATAGGATTGTGAGTGCCACTCAGGCTGCCCTGTGTGCCCACATAAGCTAGACTGTTGCCCTCAGACGCAGTGGAAGAAGCTGTTCTATCAACAGTGCTGAAGTAAGACTCAACTGACAGTTAGGTTATCTTGCAATGTGGTGGAGCACTACAGGCAGCAATATGTCTTGGACAAAAGCCCTAGTGCAACTATTTATCGACTTTGCCCTGTAAACCTTGATCACTCAGAAAGGGCATTGGGAGTGATGAATGAGCCAGAACACATCAGGTATTTTATGGCATTTAATGTTACAAGCTGTACTTAAAGATTGTTGAGTTAGTTGGCTTAAAAAGAGGGACTCGAGAAGCCTTCCCCAACCCAATGCCCTCCAAGCATTGTTGGAACTGCAGCTTGCATCATCCCTTCCCATTAGGTGGGGTTGCTGGAAGCTGAAGTCCAGCAACATTTAGGGAGCTTCATATTGGGGAAAGCTGGACCAGAAAAATCAGTGGATGAGAAGAATATTAACAGCTATTAACAATGGGAGCTAAAATGCATGTTCAGAAGCAGTGTGTCTCTGAATACCAACTGCTAAAGACAAACAACTGGGATTGCTTTCATATCTCATTTGTGTACTCCCTAGACACTAGGGAGGCTGGTCACTACTGGAAGAAACAGGGTGGTGGACTTAGATGGCTTCTTGCTCTGGACTAGCAGGGCCCTATTACCTCACCCAACCTCAGTGGCATTTTATTTTGAAATATAGGTAAAAATACAGGCAATGAAAAAGAGCATACATAACAATGCAACAAGAGCATGAAAGAAACTCCTTGATTGCAATCCTTAGTATATTGTGTATATGCTTGTGAGACAAGAACATAAAACAGCCTTGGTAGAAGCTCACTAAATATTGAAATATTGGCATATAAATAATATATCACACATAGGTTTATATAGCCATGTGGATATATGATGTGTATACCATAGTCTGAAAAAAGATGGCCATCTGTGGACTTTGATCAGAACATTGAAGGGCTTCCCCAAAGGAAATACTTGGAGCCATTGGTGCCGTAATACAGTCTTTAAAATTGCTTGCTGCACTCGCTGAATAGGTTTGTACATAATCATAACATGCACTCCCATGTTACTTGTGCGAAGGGTAATGCTATGTTTAACTGGGAGTGGGACCTCGTAGCATTTCCTTCCTTCAGCACCTCTGTGCAGTACATGATTCTCTACAAAGACACCAACCTGTGAGAGTATGCTGCTTTGTAGGGACTCCATGAAGTCAGAACACCTGTGCGACAGAGTGCCAGATCCTGCAGAAGCTTCACACGTGTGTGACTGCTTATGCATTGAGGCTCCTTTCCAAACAATTTTATGCAACATGCAGTTGTTGGAAGAAGAGGACAGAGCGGCAGCTTGGGCCAAATACAGCATTGTGAATAACACAAGAGAGGGCGTCGGCACTTTATTTAATGATTGTGCAGAAAAGACTTAACAACCTTCTGCACAATCAGTTCCCTACATATACAGATGGGAGTTTCCCTTCCTCTCCTCCATCAGTCTAGGATCCTGATAGTACACTGACAGTAGCCATGTTCACATGTGACATTGAACAGAGGTGCAAGCTGCCTCTCCATGTGTACAAATGTTTGTACAAAAGAGTTTGCACTTATTGATGTGTACACAGGCACACAGATTGTTATACTTGTTGTCTGTAATGGTGAGCATCTCACATGAATCATAGGCACATTTACTCTGCAGTACATCCTACTGTGTTCAATGGGACTTACTCCCAGATAAGCATGTATAGGTTTGCAGCTTAACTCCCTAATCCTCCTGGAGAATTTATTATATCACTAAAACACAACAACCATCTCTCTCTCTCTCTCTCTCTCTCTCTCTCTCTCTCTCTCAACAAGCTGATTTTCTGCAGAAGTTGGAAAATGATCCCAGTGCCATGCTTTTGTGATTCATGTTTACCCTTTGAAGCAAAACATTCCTCTGAGTTTCTTTAGCATGCAGTACAGGCTGGCTTCTGAGGAATCAATGCAGCCCTTCCAACACTGGATTGTGAAGCAGCAGCTTTAATGCAGTTACTGCCAAAGGTTTAATCTGATCAAGAACATGGACAAAGGAATGAATCATTTGCCTGGCGCACAGGAAGTCCCAGTGAAAAATCCTAAACAATGTGACAAAGGAAAGGGGACTGAACAGTCACTTGACGTTTTGTCAAAGAAAAGTCCATCAATCTCATCTCCCACCCCACCCCCACCCCCCAAAAAATCGTGAAGAGAACAGGTTTTTCATGCCTGTGCGTTGGGGGAGTGCCAAATCTGTGTTGCCATTTGATGGTAAGAATCAGTGTACACCTGTTCCTACCAGCTGGCAACATAACCTGTGTCAGAAGGATATGTCATTGCCACGCGAATTCTAAAGTGCTCTCTGCTTCTCTGTGACAGACAGCAAAGAGAGAAAGGGAAACTTGGGGACTGAAAGAGGAGGAGTTTGCGCTGCCATTTTAGGGACACAGATGTGCGAGGAGTGTGATAAAAAGGAGGAAACATCTGAGGGAATATGCTCAAACAAAAAAAGCAAATGTCATTTGCATTATGTAATTACGGACAACCATTGAGCGCATTGTAATAACACTCAGTAGGGCAATGTTAAACCTACCGCGAGTGCTAAAAGGGCTTCAGCTTGGAAAAAGGTCAGTGTGAATTAGTATATATTTGCAGATTAATTCTCGGTGTTCCTTCATAAATTTTGTAGGTTAATGGGAGTGGAGTGTAGCAGGGCTGACACTAATTCAATTCAAATAGCACCGATTCAGAGCGGACTGTCTTCTAATTTGTTGCAATAATTTGTGGCTCAGAACATTGAGATAGATGTGGAAATATATACATGTGTGTGCATGTTTAGATGTGGTTACTGTGCCGGACATCACTTTCTCTCCTTGGACCCTATTGTCTGAAGCAGCATCCTCAAGGACACAAAGCCCTTAAAACTGGAATTAAAAAATGGAACGCATTCCAGGAATCTGCAGCAGAGTGATGCACTATTGTTTATTTATACACATTTATGCGTTCTCAGATATTTGGCTCACACATGTGTATGTGCGTGGCTATGTTCTTACATGCCCAGCTAGCCACTGATCTCCTTGGGTAAAGAATATAATTGCTCCATGAAAGAAACACTGGCATGCATGCATGAAAACTGCAAAGATTTCTTATCTAAGGGGCTTCTACAGCTCTTTTGTCATTTCAGCATGGTAGGAAAGAGAAATGCCTTAGAAGCAGTTTTTTTATCCTGTGGAAAGTATTGGTGCCATGAAGAAAACAGAGTGGCTCCAGTTATTCTCTCCTACTTTGGGGGAAAGAGGTGATGTCTAAGCACCCACCCACCTCTTGCAAAATTATTCTGTTCAGGAAAAAAATAACTGCTGCACATGCAGCAGCAAATGCATCAACCTCTAACCACTGAAAAGTAGACTGTTTGATGAAGTAGAAGCACACAAGCACTCCTTCTGTCTTTCTCTGTCTCTAAAAGCACTGTTTTGTTTTGTTTTCACTGCATCCTATCACAAGGACACATGGACCATAAGGAATGAACAGGGATCAGACACTCAAAACTTTGTTGTGCTATAGAAACGCTATCCCATCTCAGAGGCACACTTTTGACTCTCTGCCTTCAAGATTCCAGTTTTCTCTGAGGCTGCTCCAGTGTTACGTTATGGGCTTGTTGGTTTGTTTTTAAAAACAAGATGACAGAACAATTGCAGTTGCCATTCCCAGACCATGAAGACTTCATGACTTCACAGTGAAGTGAGGGCTTTGATTGACTGGACAGCACAGTTAGCTCTGCCAATCAAAGCACATAGTGCATTGTGATGCCATGAAATCAGAGTATCCTAACCCAATACATGAAGCAATGAGTGGGGACTTTGTACTATCTGAGGCCATGGCGAAGAGGGAAGGAGGTGGCTCCCCTTCCACCACTTGGTCCTTCCTTTTCCACAGGGGTCTGGAGATCCCTCAGCAAGCCACACTCAAAGAGGCAACTCACACATCTGCTCCTGGTCAGCTGAGGCACATACACTTCATCTCACATGAACCAGGAACTTTCCTGTGCAGAATAAGCAGACAGGTAGCAGTGTCTGCCTGTGAACCAATCAAGGATTACTTGCCAGTGGTAGTGGCAGAGGTGATAGGAATTGGCAGCTGGCTTCTCATTTACCCCATCAACAACCCCCATCAACTTGGGGGGGGGCAAAGACCCCTCGGCCCCTAAGAGTTGGCTCCTATGGCTGGAGACCCTAATTTGGGAAACCCTGATTTGGGGCCCAAAAGCAGTGTGTGCTTTTGTTGTGAACAAGAGATGTTAGATCTGCTTCCATCCTCCTGATTCCAATGACATTGATTCTGCTACACAGCAACATCCTGTGCATGATCGATGGCAGAAATTCACCTATTGCCATGTCTTATGAGAAATGGTTGAGGGAGCTGGGTATGTTTACCCTAGAAAAGAGAACGAGAGGAGATTTTGTCGCCATCTTCAAATATATGAAGGGCTGTCACGTGGAAGATGGAGTAAGCTTGTTTTCTCCTGCTCCAGGGTGTAGGACTTGATCCAATGGATTCAAGTTACTTGCAACCAAACATCAAGAAGAACTTTCTGGCAGGAAGAGCTGTTTGACAGTGGAATGGACTCCCTCAGGAGACTGTGAACTCTCCTTCATTGGAGGTTTTTAAGCAGACATTTGATGACTATCTGCCATGGATGCTTTAGTGAAGAGTCCTGCATTGCAGGGGTTGGACAAGATGAGTCTCTGGACCCCTTCCAAATCTGCATTCCTATGTTTCATTGATCAGTTCAAATGTTATTCCTTGGTACTATCCTATACCAGAAAGGAGGTTTGTGCTGACATAAATGGCTGCAGAGATCTGTTTAAAACAAAAAGAAGTCTGTGCCAGGGGAGCCAAAGAAGTGTCTTCAGAGATCCAAACAGAAACAAGTAAAACAAACCAGCAAAATATAGAATTCCCCCCCCAAAACTAGAAATGCATTGATTAGCAAACATGATACCGAATTACAAAAATGCACACTAGCAGCCAGTGTGGTGGGGCAATGCTACCCTCCTGACATCAGCATCACAGCAGCTTAGCTGGACGTGGTAGGTGGCAAGGTTTGGAGTGCACAGATATATTGGTAAAGCCATTCTACCACTCCTGCTGGCATGTCCACATGCACACCAACACACACACACACACACACACCCCAACTCTGCCCTGCCTCAGCCCTGTTCAAGTAGGCTGCAGTGATACTGATGTCAGGAGGCATACTGAAAATACATTGAACATTTTATCATCAGAAAAGTGCTGCATTAGGTCTATCTATTATCTAAATCCAATTCGCAGGCTGAGAATGAATCAGAAGCCTGCTCAACTCGCCTGCTTCATATATCAACAGGTTAATAGGCATACATCTTTATTTTTTAAAAAAACCCAACAGTTTTCATAGTCAGTGCATAAGCTGTGCAATCCTATGAGAGTTAGCTCAGAAGTAAGAAGAAGAGTGTTCAATGGGGCTTCCTTTCTAGTAAGTGCAGCTTACTAGACATTGGGACTGCTGCCAAAGAGTGTGGACTTCCTAATGATCTGCTAATAACTATGTACAGAGGTGTCTTGTACTCTTGAGGCACTGAAATAAATTAGAATCCCATTTCAAGGAAAACACAGGAAGCCCTAGAGCACAGGTTGGAGAACTTGTGGCCCTCATCCCTGACCATTGGCCATGTTGGTTGGAACTGGCAGGAACTGGAGCTCAGCCACATCTGGAGGACTATAGGTGGTTCTCAGTTCTTTTGCAACCAATTGAATTTTAAAAATTTGGCTTTGTAAACAAGAATAGAGTTGGGGTAGAGTTGTGAAGAAGACCTATTACTCTGTTAAGGTAAAGGTAAAGGGACCCCTGACCATTAGGTCCAGTCCCGGATGACTCTGGGGTTGAAGCGCTCATCTCGCTTTATTGGCCGAGGGAGCCAGCATACAGCTTCCGGGTCATGTGGCCAGCATGACTAAGCCACTTCGGATGAACCAGACCAGCGCATGGAAACGCCATTTACCTTCCTGCTCGAGTGGTACCTATTTATCTACTTGCACTTTGATGTGCTTTCGAACTGCTAGGTTGGCAGGAGCAGGGACCGAGCAACGGGAGCTCACCCCATCGTGGGGATTCGAACCATTGACCTTCTGATCGGCAAACCTTAGGCTCTGTGGTTTAAGCCACAGCACCACCCGTACTCTGTAGGTCTCACTAAACAATTCCTTACCATAATATTAGGTAGTAAAGTAGTTTTAATATGGTGTTATGCAACAGTATTGGATGGTCCTTCCCTTCCCACTTTCCTAAGGGTGACTTAGGCCTATGAATATCTTTTGATTTCTGGGTTCAGTAGAAGTGACAGCAGCCAGCTCTTTCAAATGTTGAAACTGAAAGCCTGCTGTCTTCCACTAGTTATGATAAACTAGCTCAGAAAGTGTTAGGGTCCCTTAACATCCTAGGGTCAACTGACAAAGGAGGTGTGTGTATAGCTTGACAATGCATTTAACAAAAAGGATTAATATATCAGATAAGTGGAGACACATGTGACAAAACCAGAGCTGTGTGCAAGGTGCTGGTTAGGGAAAGGGGTGTTAAAATGCATTTCCTCTTGTGAATAAAGTCATTTGGGTTGCCTTGGGCAAGATAAAGTTGCTAACCAATTTAATTAATAATAATAATAAATTCAAAATATCAAGAAGGCTGTGCTAACAAAACATGGTAGGTTCACACACCCCTTGTAGAACTCGATGCAATGAATAAAGCAGTGATCTAACAGCACAAGCCAGTCAGCAAAATACAAATATATTAATTAGCCCCTTATAATTCACAACTAATTCTGTTCTCTCTTTCTCTCTCTTTTTAAGATCCTGAATTTCAGCCTAGATGAGGTTTTTAATATTTCACAACTGGCCAAGATTCATTTACACATTGGTTGGTAATTTTCTCTTCTATGACTTGAAATTGCACTCTAGATAATTTTGCATGGTAGTATATCTGCATGTCAGGATCACTGGCTTGCTATGTTGAATGGCTCTTCAGAGCTGACAAGTGGATAATAGCTTTACTTTCAGCCAGCAGAGGAACTCAAGAGCAAGAATGTAGAGATAATGTGAATATAATTCATTATTCAAATATGCAAGTGATGAACTGAAAACAAAGAGGGAAGAGTAATAATGGTGTCATTATTTTTATTACTCTTGTTTTGCAAACGTAGCGTGAAACATTAAAGTAGATCTGGGAGAGATTTTCAGCTCTACAGTGACAAATTTACTTTCTTGGCAATATTGATAAAAGGAAAAGTAGAGCAGACAGCCTTCTGTAGCAGGTATGCTGTCCTGGGGGATGTACTGTTAAATATATATTTTTTTTCTTGTTGGTCTTTTTTGCTCTTTAAAATCCACAGTGTTACTTACCCCCTTTTAAGGCCTGATCAGTGACTAGATGAGGTATAGTGTTGTTCTTTTGGTTCCTTGTTATTTTGGTTCACTTGAGACAGTCTTCAAAGCTTTTGACTCTCTGTGGCACAACTAAAATAGGCCAAAGAAAGCTTTCAGAGAAAGATTTTGTGGTGCAATAAAAATTTACATGTGGGAACAAAATAATGTACTAATGTGATTTGAAAATCCAAAAGAGGCTGTTGTAACTCAGGCCTACACAACTTTTGAACCTCTAGGCTAGATGGAACCCACTAGTTGAGCCTGCCATGTGTAGAGCAGTTAGGGGGGAGGAGGGAAATTGATGCAGTTTGTATTTGAAGGCAAATCTACCAAGTCTACACTTTCTAAAACAATATGCCAGCCAAAACACATCTAGCCTCCAGTATTTGACCAAATTCTGTAGTGCAGTTTTCCAACTTAAATATGTTTCCAAATATGCATGTTGCGGGAAATTGTGCATCAAAATGAATATATTTGTGAAAACAACCTACTAAAATGCATTATATTGGGGAATGTTGCTTGCATAAATGTTCTCATTAGGATAAATTCCTACTAAAGTCCTGATGAACTTTCATGAGGATTAAAATAATAATAATTGCAAATTGCTGCAGAAATGTAGAGAACCAAGTTTAAGATTAGAGAAATGGGAAACTGAGAAAACTGAAATTGATAGATTTTCCCATCCCTTCCTTTTTTTCTTTGTGGTAGACACAGAGAATCAGCAAAACCAGACGTTCCGACACAGCTATAGTGCAGACAGCTAAACACGTGTATCAGTTCTTGGTCCCTGGAAGCAATGGAACTACTCCACCATTTTGTTTTCTGTTTGGTTGTTTTAAATTGGTTGGTTTCACAGGGAGGTTAAAAGCACAAGTGGGTACATTTCAGACAAGAGGGATGTTTTACACAGGAGGTTCAAAGGTTCGTCCCAGAAACCTGACAATTAACCAGGAGTCTACTCTCATTTTGATTGGCTAAAAGGCTTAGAGGGGGAAAGAAAATATTGCACTTAAGTCAACATTATATATATATATATATATATATATATATATATATATATATATATAATGTTGACTTAAGTGCAATATTTACACAGACATATAATGTCTGTGTAAGCTTGCATGTACAAAATAATTTTTTGGCAGACATCAAGAACAGTACAACAAATGATAAAAGGTGGGGAGTCCCAGAGAGCAATTTGCATGGAATGTTACTAATTTGTAGCAGGTCAGTTCATGCAAGTTTATTTTAATTTCCTGTTAAATTACTAGAGTTGTAAACTTTCAGAAATTGTGAAGCCATTAAGTACATGGGAGGGGGCTGCAATTATGCAATGCTTGTTTCCATGGCAAAATTATTTGACTGCTTTGGCAGACAGCTCTTTTGCTGACCTGATCTGGTCTTTTAAGCAAGGCTCCTATGTAACAATGTGGTGTTAGTTGTACAGAATGTTTATAAGCTGCTACTGTTACATGTCAGGTTTGTAGGAATCCGTCCTCCCCACACACCTCTTTTGTGTGCTGCTTGTTTTAACATGGGGTTACTGTGTATTTCTCTTCCAGCTGCTTGACTGAGGTGGGAGAGAGAAGTGGTTTCTGCCCCAGGGTGAGTGCCTTTTAGTGGAACCCGTCACCCCAGGTGAGCCAGGGAGAGTTTGTGAACACCCTAAGAGAGAGGTAGGGTGGCTTGATTGATGCTCTTTCTGTTTTCTGCCACAGGGCTAAGTGGTTTTCCTAACATGCATCTAGCCTGACTGATTGTTATTTTGTGCTTTTGCCATTTTGTATTGCTTTGACACATTTCTTGCATTTCTTGCACTTTTTTCTTGTATATTTATTTTCTCTTAAGAAATGCCATTTTTATTTGCTAACGCTTGCTGGTGGTTGTGAGGTGCTGCGAGTTGAGTTGTGGGGAAGTAACATAGGTTGGTATGGTGCAAATGCACGAGTAGGGCCAACCTTGTGGGAACACTGGTGTGTTTGCACAGCACCAACCTCACCACCACCTCACCTCACCCTCTTCCTCCTGGTAAGAAGCAGAAACGGAACAGACCAGGTGAGCACCACCCCTGCCCTCCGCCATGCCTTCTGCTACTGGCAGGGTGTCTAGATCACTGTCATTTGAGGGGAATGGTGAAAGGAGAGATCACAAAGGAGGAGGCAGGTCAAAAGGACAGCAGGTGCAGGATGCTCACTTCAGACATGATCCCACAATCAGAGGAAATAAAAATTGGCCTCTCGTGGCATTTGAATTAGTAATACTAGAGGAGAGACTTAAAAACCTGGGCCTGGGTTCAACTAACCTTGCAGGTCCACTCAAGGGCTCCTGCTAGCACAATGGGGCTTCCCCCATCTCCTTTCCCTGTGAACCCCCAGAACAGAACATGGAGGGAGGGTTGGTTATTCCATCTGGCAAGCTTATGTGTTTGCTCTGATGGAATAACCAGAGGAGCATGATATTGAATTCAATATACAGTGGTTAAGTACTTAATTTGTTCCGGAGGTCCGTTCTTAACCTGAAACTGTTCTTAACCTGAAGCACCACTTTAGCTAATGGGGCCTCCTGCTGCCACCGCGCCGCCAGATCATGATTTCTGTTCTCATCCTGAAGCAAAGTTCTTAACCTGAAGCACTATTTCTGGGTTGGTAGAGTCTGTAACCTGAAGCATATGTAACCTGAGGTACCACTGTATATATAACATATTAACTGGAAAATTTACAGGAACATTAATGGGGCTTAAGCCAACATAAGAATATAAATATCAATATCCCGGAAGAAAAGGACTTGCAGTGATGGAATGTTATATGGCAGTTTCTAAGAGAATATTCTCTTAGTGCATAGATGGTACAACACACCAATTAAACTTGCACATATAGCAAGTAGTCTGTCATAGGAATCTATAGGGGTCATAAACAAAAAAGATCTCACCTTTGGTGGGAAAGTCCAGTGATTGGGGGGATGCTGCATTAGCAGAAATGATTGACAGAAAAGGGCAGAAAAACACTTGTGTCTGAACTGCTGCTCTCCATGTTTTTGGGAGAGAATGCTGCTATTCATTGCTCTAGCAGTGTGTCTAGTTAGTGCACAAAACTGACAACCTGGTTGCATATATCTCCACGCAATCACCAAGGTCTTGGGGGGAGTCGCAGTTAGTTAGCCTGCAGGCCCTGGAGAGTAAATGCCGCCACTGCTGTTCAACATTCAGCAGGAAGCACCCCCAGACCCCAAGAGCATCAGGTCACCCAAGGAGTCAGCCATGGAAGGTAGATGGAGAAGTGCCCTCCACCCAAGTGTCCCTCGGGGTGCTTACCAGTAATCCACAGCTACTCACCTGCCCACACTCAACACTAAATTCAAGTAACAACAGTACAGCACATCCCCTAAAGGGCCCAATCCTAGAGTTGCCATGGCAAAAAGATAAAAATGGAGGGAAGCACATCTGTACATACAGAGAGTGCACTTTCTGCCCTGGCCACTGTGAAATTGCAGGGTTTGGAATGCCACTATGGAACCACAGTTCTACTCCTCCTCAACCCTGCTTTGGATCACTTGGCCCTCTTACTGCATGCCACCTAGTTGTCATAATTGCCCGTCTGGTTAGCTATGCTGCCTGGATTGCTGCAATTTCACTTATTTGTTGGATTGTGTTTGATTTTAGTTCATTTTTAACGGGTGGTATTTTTTTCAGAAATACCTTAAGTAGGTGATTTATCTCTAAGATGGGAAGATACAATAAAATGAAGTTTGGGGGGGGGGGAGAGACTGAAAAATGGTTGAAACCCCCAGGGAAAGATTCAGACTCCATTTATTGCAATATTGTTGCCTTCTTATTTTCATACTAGATGCTTTCCTAACTAATTATTTATCTGGAGTTCAATACATATACTAGTAGCAAGCACACACACACACACACACACACAGAGAGAGAGAGAGAGAGAGAGAGAGAAGGTTACATGATATGTGACATATTTTCACAAGTAAGAGATGACCCTATAACTCAGAAAGGTATATAATAGAGCCTATGGGTTGTGTTTTCCATTAGCTACCTGGCTGCTATAATTGAATTTATGACTTGGCATGTAACTTCTCCATACCAATAAACTGAAAACTTTTTTTTTTTTTGTACAAAGCCAAAAAAGAAAGAAAGAAAAATTATAAGAATTGTCATGCTGGAGCGGACAAAAAAAGAAAGTCCAGATATCTTTCTTCAAGTCTGTCTAGCCAGATGCCACAGGGAAGTACACAACAATAGTGGTGGCACCAGCTGCTACTGATTGCCTACAATACCCAGCCATCAGAAGGGACACCACTTCTGAATATGGATGGTCCTGTTTTAGCTATCATGGCTATTAGTAGATGATAGTGACTTGCCTGTTACTCTGTCAAGTGGTCTTCTAAAGCCATCCAAACTTGTGGACATCACAACTTCTGCCAGTTTCATTTGCTGATCATAGAATCATAGAACTGTAGAGTTGGGACCAGAAGGGTCATCTAGTTCAGCCCCCTGCAATGCAGGAATCTTCTGCCCAACCTGGGGATCAAACTCACGACCCTATGGTTAAGAATCTCATGCTCCACCAACCAAGCGGAAAAGTAAGAATATTTTGTTTTCACTCTTCCTTCCCATCCAGCTCTTATTTTGGCAGGGGGTGGGGGAGAAATCAGTTGGATAAAGAAGAACAGTTAATCAATACAATGTTTAATTGATTGAAAACCCTACTAGTATTTTGCAAAAAGTTGGATAACTAGATACCAAGCTCACTGCTGTAGACTACTTAATGACCTATGCATACGTATTTATTTATAATGTGGGAGCATGATTGCAAGGTATCAGGACAAATCTTCTATAATGAATAGCTTGCTTTTCTTTCTTTCGTTTAAAGTGGCAATTCATTTTCATCAGGAGAAAACAATCATATACCTCAAATACATTTTTTTGCTATTAATACTTATTCTGTGGTGCATAAACAATCCTATTTGAAATTCTAGCTGGTTTTCTAGCTAATCTTCCAGTGGAAAGAAACTGATCTGCGAATGAATGAAAGGTGGGTAAGTGGAATGCATTTCATCTGTTTGAAATAACTGCAAAACTCATGGCATTAAGAGTATAAAAAAAGAAAAGAAAACCTTAATGAGTATCGCACTAGTCAGCACCAAAAATAGTGCAATACAGAATTGCATTTGCTCTGTCACAGGGATGACTGACATTTAATTATTGTCTATTTTTTGTGCTGATAATTTCATCCTTATCGTTCATTGTTACATCCTTTGCGAAACCCCAAGAAAAATGAGATCAAGTGACAAAAATGAGATAATGAGATCATGTGAAATAGAATAAAATTATATCTCGTAAGTAAGAGGCAATTCAGGAAAGCAGGTTATTTTATGGGGCTGTATAAGCTTTGTAAGGGAATGTGAATTAAATATGGTGAGCTCACAGAAAATCTCTGGAAAAGGTTTGGCAGCAGTCGTAAGCCCAGATGATTCCTTGGTTACAGTTACTCAGTATGAGATAATATAAACTCACGAAATAATATGAAGGCGCCATGAATTTAAGTCTTATTAACACACACACACACACATACACAAACCCCACTGTCAAGCTCACTGTCCCTTTCAACTCCGAATTCCTTTTATACTTCCATGATTTTATTTCAAAGCCAGGTGGCCATAGTGGCTGTAAATCCAGAACCTATTTTTATGGTTAAAAACAAACAAACAAACAAACAAATATTATTACTTATACTCCGCCCATCTGGCTGGGTTTCCCCAGCCATTCTGGGCAGCTTCCAACAGGAAATTAAAAATACATTAAAACACCAGTCATTAACAACTTTCATAAACAGGGCTGCCTGCAGATGTATTCTAAACATCAGATAGTTGTTTATTCCTTTGACATCTGAAGGGAGGGCGTTCCACAGGGTGGGAGCCACTACTGAGAAGGCCCTCTGCCTGGTTCCTTATAACTTTGCTTCTTGCAGTGAGAGAACCACCAGAAGACCCTTGGCGCTGGACCTCATGAGATTGCTATTACACTTATGCCCTGCTTGTGGACTTCCCATAGTCATCTGGTTGACCACTGCAATGTAAGTAACATAAGCAGTTTATTCAGTGGATTTTGGGGTGCAACTGAAGGTGGTAGATGTATGTATGGTATGGATGGGGGGAGATCAAATTTCTTATAGTGTTTCTCTCAGGGCAATGGCAGTGGCCAGAGGTGGATAGAAGGAAGACTGCATTGTGTTCCAGTTATCTTTTTCTCCCCTGCCTTGAATTAACCCAATCCTGGAAAGAATGCCCAGTCTTCAGAACTATTAACATAAGAGCATCAGAAGCTGGATCAGGCCAAAGGCCCATTTGTCCAGCATCCTGTTCTCACAGTGGCCAACCAGGTGCCAATGGGAAGGTTACTTCTATGCTCATTTCCACACACACACTACTTCCATCTTTTTCCCAGTGACGTTCCTATCTACTTCAAACATTACTGATTGATTGTATTTCTCCAAGGAGCTCAAGGTGGCGTACATGGTTCTTCCCTTCCTTATTTAATCCCCACAACAACCCTGTGAGGTAGGTTAGTCTGAGTGGCAGTGACTGGCCCAAGGTCACCCGGTGAGCTTCAAGGCCAAGTGAGGATTTGAACCCTGGTCTTCTGGGTCCTAGTCCAACACGCTAACCACTACACCACACTGACTCCAGTTGTGCTGTTAGGCTATGATGCCAATTTATTAGGCTTACACTGACTAAAGAACTGTTGTTGTTGTTTAGTCGTTTAGTCGTGTCCGACTCTTCGTGACCCCATGGACCAGAGCACGCCAGGCACTCCTGTCTTCCACTGCCTCCCGCAGTTTGGTCAGACTCATATTTGTAGCTTCGCGAACACTGTCCAACCATCTCGCCCTCTGTCGTCCCCTTCTCCTTGTGCCCTCCATCTTTCCCAACATCAGGGTCTTTTCCAGGGAGTCTTCTCTTCTCATGAGGTGGCCAAAGTATTGGAGCCTCAGCTTCAGGATCTGTCCTTCCAGTGAGCACTCAGGGCTGATTTCCTTCAGAATGGATAGGTTTGATCTTCTTGCAGTCCATGGGACTCTCAAGAGTCTCCTCCAGCACCATAATTCAAAAGCAAGGAACTAGACAAGTACAATCACTGCTGCAGCATAAACTGGGAATGCCACAAACTGGGAATTGACCAGTATAGAAGTAATATCTGCCAACTATGGACTCATATTGGGGTTTTTTCCATACACTCTAATTTATCACTGACTGGCATGGCGGTGTGGACTTTCACACTAATGCATATCATTGTATGGAAGAACAAAGTGGTATATGTATGGATTAGCAAGCTAATATTGCTAATAAAATTTTGTGCACCCCCAGCACTGCCTAACTCTGCTTTGGAGATTTGGGAGACCCCCAGAGCAGATTTGGGGGCATGTAGCAGGAGGATAGTAAGCTCAAGGAAGTCACTGGATTCCACTCATTATCTTTATCTTTCAATCAGACCCCATGTCAGCCAACACCTTCACTGTGTTGTGAGAAGCCATTTTCCATTAACTTGCTGAAGTCTACCTCGTAAAGTCTCTTTTTCGTATGCAAAGGATGAATAGTAAGCTGCTCAACAGGGTCTGAAATATATGAGGCATTTGTGACCCTGCTGCTTATAAAAATACGAAAAGTATTGTTCACCTCTATATTAGTTGCAGACCTATTGTTAATTCCGTGATAAAGTATTAACAGGAATATAATTCCAGCTGAAGTCGTGCAAATGCTTCTAGGTCATTTATTTGTCAAGCAGAAATAGTTCTTTGTGTTTACTTAAAATTATGCCAAATGAATGACTTCTTCCTCCAAAAATGAAGGCAGAAAAACACAGTCATGTGCCTTTATGTTGTCAAAATACATGTGGCTTTAAATGGGGCTTTTTAGTAACTCACTGTAGGTCCACAGGCCTAACATGCCACCCTCAGGCAGAGTTGAGACATATGACTTGCTAACCTATTGACATCTACAAGCCTGTCAGTGTTAATATGACCATATCAGATAGTGTTTCTGACAGAGACCTCCCCACACGCACAGACACAACAGGACTGAAATCCATTTATCTACAGACATACATTCCTTAAAGCTCTCTTAAAATAATGCTCCCCCCCAAAAAAATGATAGTTGTGGAATTAAAACAAATTTAAAACTCAAAACACATGCAATGCTACAATACAAACACACACATTCACTCTATTATTGGGATGGGAGGAAATTCCAGAACTTTCTCTAGAGCTGGTTATATGTGGGGAGGAATAAAGAAGAGGAAGCACCAAAATGTCAGAATGTCTCCCACCCGTAAAAAGAAGTCAAAGCCTCAAACTAGTGTTCAAAATTGGAATTTTTGTCCAGTGAATTGCAACACACAATCTTTGTCAGGAACACAATTTAACAAATATAATAAAAGCCACTGCAGATGCTGAAATGCTAAACAATAACTATAAATCTTATAATAAAGATTATGCACAATTAAATAATGTATAAACAATTCATATCTCTCTCTGTGTGTGTGTGTGTGTGTGTGTGTGTGTGTGTGTGTGTGTACAAGCTGTTTGGGGTTTTGTTTTTTGTATCCACAGTTTTCAGTAATTTAAAATAAGTTTTTTAAAAATAAAATAAACTTTACTTATTTAAGTGCCACTTTGCCTCTCTGTGTCTCTCTCTTTTAAAGGGGAGGATAAGATTTCAAGAACCAAACTGGAAGAGAGGAGCAAAACACAGAGATAATTTTTTTGAAATACACACACAACTACAGGCCATGGATTATATATGACACAGTTCCACCAATGCACAGGAAAATGTATAAGATATATACAAATGTGTGTGCGCGCGCGCGTGCACACACCCACCCACCCCTGGTATAACTACAAAATGAAATGTGAATAAACTATGCTAAGCCAATCACATTTCACACTTCATGGTTTCTTCCCCTGTAGAAATTGCTAAGTTTCCCATGTGTCCTGTTTTACAGAGGACTGTCCTCTACTTGAACAGCTGTCAGAAGACGGCCTTTTCTTTGAAGTAGTCTTCTATATGAAGGGCTATCTAGAACTATAAGAAGGGAGCACAGGGGCACTGAAAATGCCCATCAAAACTGTCTACGTCATCTCACATGTCTTTCCCCATGGGTAGGCAAACTAAGGCCCGGGGCCCGGATCTGGCCCAATCGCCTTCTAAATCTGGCCTGCGGACAGTCTGGGAATCAGCATGTTTTTACATGAGTAGAATGTGTACTTTTGTTTAAAATGCATCTCTGGGTTATTTGTGGGGCCTGCCTGGTGTTTTTACATGAGTAGAATGTGTGCTTTTATTTAAAATGCATCTCTGGGTTATTTGTGGGGCATAGGAATTTGTTCATATTTTTTTTCAAAATCTAGTCCAGCCCCCCACAAGGTCTGAGGGACAGTGGACTGGCCCCCTGGTGAAAAGGTTTGCTGACCCCTGTCTTTCCCACTAGGGTGAGAAATATTGTATTTCCATTCACCCCCAATAGCCCCTTGGTGTCACAGAATCATGTTGCTAATACATCGCATGCCCCCCCATGTAATTCCTAAATATTAATCTGAAGTGCTGCTGCCTAGCCCCTTACATCCATTAAAAAAACAAAAAACTATAACCTACATCAGGGAGGATCAACTGCTGCCCCATGGTAGCAATTTGTCTGGCCTCTGACAGCTCTTACAGATTTCAATTAAGTTTTGCTTTTTAAAAAATGCTCAAAGTTTTTCTATGAAGGAAAATAACATTGTTTTCAAAATGTTTAAATGACATATATATTCTACAATTTAATGTTACATATTTCTTTGGGTTCTGCATCTAATATCCTAGCTACTCACAACTGTGGGTACACTGAGATGGCAAAACGTGATAGAATTTGACTTCCTGAGAGTAGAGCCACAGCCACAATCACACCATACATTTAAAGCATTATGGTACTTTAAACAGTCATGGTTTCCCCCAAACAATGCTGAAAGTTGTTGTTTCTTAAGGGTGCTGAGATGAGCTAGGAGGCCCATGTTCCCTCAGAGAGCTACTATTGCCAGAGTTTCCTAGGAAGAAGGGTTTATTATTAAACCACTCTGAGAATTGCAGCTCTGTAAGGGGAACAGAAAAAGACGCAGGTGGCGCTGTGGGTTAAACCACAGTGCCTAGGACTTGCCGATCAGAAGGTCGGCGGTTTGAATCCCCGCAACGGGGTGAGCTCCTGTTGTTCAGTCCCTGCTCCTGCCAACCTAGCAGTTCAAAAGCACGTCAAAGTGCAAGTAGATAAATAGGTACCGCTCCAGCGGGAAGGTAAACGGCGTTTCCGTGCGCTGCTCTGGTTTCGCCAGAAGCAGCTTAGTCATGCAGGCCACATGACCTGGAAGCTGTACGCCGGCTCCCTCAGCCAATAAAGCGAGATGAGTGCCGCAACCCCAGAGTCGGTCATGACTGGACCTAATGGTCAGGGGTCCCTTTGCCTTTTTAAGGGGAACAGAGACCCCTCCCAACTCTTCTCAGGACCCTTAACAAGCTGTAGTTCCCAGAATTATTTGGGGGAAGGAATAACTGTTTAAAGTGGTATCATAGTGCTTTAAATGTATGGTGTGTACAGTATTTGGTCATGTAAAGGCAAGGCCAGTTTGTATACATTTCTGATACTTGGACCACAGTCCAAAAAATAGGAAATTGCCTCTTCCGTTGATGAGAGAGAGAGCCATATAAATCCAGTTTCAGTCTTTGTAGCTTCATGCAGACAAGTGATCTACATCTGCCTGTATATATTTTTTTCCTTCCTTCTCCCTCACATAAATTGTACCCCAATTCCTCATAGAAAAGAAAAGACAGAGGTTCAAAAGCTATAATATATGTTGGACACATTTTTAGATAGGGTGCAGGAGAATGAGAAGATCATCCATACCAGAAGTGACAGGTATTTAATTTTATAGTCAGAGACTATTGTTGCCAATTCCAATGAATATAGAAAATGAAAAACAGGTGGATTGCACGGTGTATGTATTCCTCCCCCATCTGTATGTACACACCAACCAATGCACACACGCGCGCGCACACACACACACACACACACACACACACTTTATCTTTTCTTTTGGGGACAGAGTAGAGAAAGAGAAACTTTTGATCTGCAGCCTGTACAGAAGCAACTCAAGTTAAAAGAGCAGTGTCAGATTTATTATAGCACTGAAAAGCACTGATATTATGTCTGCCATTACTCAGTGACCTCCTTAGATTTTTGCCATTTTGGTGTGAGATTTATTGTCTCTAGTATTTTAAATGCAAAAGGATATGTCCTGTTAATATTCCTGTTCTCCTCGGGAGCGATGACTTCCTGTTTTGCCAAGCCTATGGGTAAAGAAGACACAAACCACAAGTGCCAACACTATGTAATTTTTTGGGGGTCCTGAGCTGCTAATTTCTCAGCCTTCCTATGTGTTCTGTCAAGATGCAGCCTCAAAGTCTAGACCAAGAGATATCTATGAGAGAAAATGCACATCAGTATTTCAAGCCCTTGAAATTTATTCTTGCCATCTGACAGTTGCTTGGAGATACAATCTCAATTTTTCGCAGTAGGCCCTTCAAGGGAATATTTATGGCAGATACAACTGTAATTATTTACCTGTAACGAAGTCCAGGTCTGCCTGCTCCAGGTGATTCAGACAACAGAAGGACATGGAGCAAATATTAATCTTTTCCTTGTCCAGTTTTTGACCTTTTGTGCCCTGTCTTGTCCATGCTTTTCATGGACTCGCTGCTATGTTCATTGTTCTGTTTATGTATTTCCTTTTCTCCTTTTGTATGTCTTTTCTTGAAACATTCACATATTAATCACAAGGAAGAGCCGGAATATTTAGACTACCCTACTTAGTGTTTCTCATCAGCTGAGGATAGCACTCAAAACAGTTTCTAACTATGCACACCTGCACCTGTAAGCATTTTCTGGGATCAATCATTTTGCTTGCAATAGTTCTCCCCAATATTTGCAAAGGTTTACATATACCAGGTAATGGTGAATATTCAATGGACACTTGAAAATTTATTCAAGTATAGAAGGTGTTGGATATCATTCCACGTAAAAGCAAATTACAAGCAAAGAAATTGAATGCAATCAATTTTAACAATAATCGTAAGTCATAATTAAAATGTACCATTTAAACAATTAAATACGATTCAACAGCCGTATTCATCACAACTGTATTTTGTTTAACACAGCTGGCATTCTTCCTCTTTTTCCCTAATATACACAGCATTAGGTTGCGTAGACACCATGGGTGGTATTTAGCTATGTTTTACTCAGAGAAGGCCCATTAAAATTAATGAACATGACTGAGGTCCATTAATTTCAATAAGTGTGTTCATTGAGAAAAACTTAGCTGCATGCTAGCCTATACATTTTAAGCATCACCACAAGAATTATGGGAAATGTAGTTAAGTTAAGGGTGCTGTAGCTTTGTGTGGGTAAACTTCAGTACCCAGGATTCTGTGTGTGTGTGTGTGTGTAAATGTATGGCTTTTATGCAGCCACACACTAGATAGATAGATAGATGATAGATGACTGATAGATAGATAGATAGATAGATAGATAGATAGATAGATAGATGATAGATGATAGATAGATAGATGATAGATAGATAGATAGATAGATAGATAGATAGATAGATAGATAGATAGATAGAGATAGATAGATAGATATAGATAGATAGATAGATAGATAGATTAGATAGATGATAGATAGATAGATAGATAGATAGATAGATAGATAGATAGATAGATAGATGATAGATAGATAGATAGATATAGATTGATTGATAGATTAGATGATAGATAGATAGATAGATAGATAGATGATAGATAGATAGAGATAGATATAGATAGATAGATAGATGAGATAGATAGATAGATAGATAGATAGATAGATAGATAGATAATGATAGATAGATTAGATAGATAGATAGATAGATAGATAGATGATAGATAGATAGATGATAGATAGATGATAGATAGATAGCTAGATAGCTAGATAGATAGATAGATAGATATAGATGATATAGATAGATAGATAGATAGATGATAGATAGATATGATAGATGATAGATAGATAGATAGATAGATAGATAGATAGATAGATAGATAGATAGATAGGTAGATAGATGATAGATAGATAGAGATAGATAGATAGATAGATAGATAGATAGATAGATAGATAGATATAGATTATCTATCTATCTATCTGAGTGATGGAAGGGGTGCTTGAGAGAGAGAATAAATTTACTAGGGGCTGGGGAGATAAAGTTGAAGAAAGACATGCATATATATAAAAATTAAAGAAGGAAACTCCATGTAAGAAGGTGAAAGATTGAAGACTTGTGTACTAAATAAGATGAGCTTTAGCAGTGGGGGATGGAAGATGCTAAAAAAAAAACCTGGGATTACTTTCTTAAACAATCACTGGAGGGGAAGTGTGATTTTCCACAGACTGCATGGAAGCCAAGTCATGGTGTTATTTGCTTCAATTGTACCAACAGAAAGCTATTTAAATTATGTTAACAAGTTAACCAAACCGCTCTAAGTGATCTCAAGAACATGCCTTAGGCTGCTGAATGGTGTATCTAATCCATGTTACTGAGCTAAGAAATAGGATTCAAAAAGGGTGATCTCTTCACTAATAGAGAAAAGCTGTTTAGCCCTAATCAGCTGTTCAGACCTGTGAACATTCATGCAGTGTCTAAAGCTAAGCAGGCAATTCATCCTGAAAGCTTTAAATTAGCACTAAGTAGCTACTGGTGATAATGAGTTGTTAATTTGTAACTGGCCAGCCCCTTGTCAACTCCAAAGTAATCTAGGGCATTCATAGTTGCTGAAGTCACAACATCTGTAACACAGCTGGGTTAGACTTTGGCCATAATTCAGCACAAAGTTAGGGATGCTTATTTCATTGATATCATTTAGGAATTAGCACAGTGATTTATGGAGATGGTTGTCAACTTAGGGAAAGGGTGGGTGGGAAGTGCAGCCTACAAGTGTGAGACTCTGGTCAGACTACTGCAATGCATTCTATGCAGGACTGCTTCTGAAGACCATTTTGAAACTGGAGCTAATAAATAGGAAGCTGCCTTATATTGAGCCAGACCACTGGCTCATTCAGCTCAGTTTCAACTACAAAATTTGACAGCAGTTCTCCAAGATTTCAACCAAAACTGCAGTTGCTGGAGGGTTGAACCTGAGAGCCTCGGCATGCAAAACAGATGCACTACCACTGAGCTATGGCACTTCTCCATACTGATCCTAGATTGCTAATTGGAACCGAGTGCTATAAGAGTATTACACTGCTGCAGGGTTGGGGACCCTTTGGCTCTCTAGATGCTGTTGGATCATAAGTCTGATCAGCCTTGACCATTGGCCCATGTTGACTGCAGTTGATGGGTATTGTAGCTTACCAACCTGAACTAATTCTTTGCCAACCCCACAGGCTCCTGGTCCATTGCTAGACCCAACTTCAAGGTCAAGTTTACAACATTCACACCCAGCCCTCTTCTCAGATAAGGATAAGCAGGAATCTCTCCCACTGTCTTTGTGCTCTCTGTTTTCCCTAGTTGACTTCTTTCTGTCCTTTAAAAATGTATTTTGCTTCAAATCCACAACAACTGACCGGAGAGCAACTTCTGTTCAAAGGCAGCATTGTATCACCCACTTCCTCCCATCCCAGTGCTGGCCACATACCATCCCAACCTTCACTTGGTCCACAAAGCTGTGTGCTAGAAATACAGTTGTCCAAATGGCTGTGAGAAGAGGAATGGAATCAGTGTATTGGATGGTGATATCACAAAGACATTGAAGGCTGCCTTGAAAAATAGCATCCCCTTACAAAGTTCATCGAGAGAGGAGGGCATTGATGGGTTTCCAGGGGGGTGTAGCAGGTTTCCTCAAGCACAGCTTATTTTCTAGTGGCACTTCTTCCTCCCATGCCAGCAAAGCAGTTTAGGAAGAGAAGGTGAAACTGAACACTCCTTGGAATCACCACCACCATGGGAACTTTTGATAAAGGGTGGTATATAAATCAAATAAATAAATAAATAAATAAATATACGAGTTCTGAGCTCACAAGTTGTTGAGACAAGGCTGCAATCTCTGCTGTTTTTTAAAAAAAATGTGAAGGGTTTTTGTGTTGTTAATAGCAAGAAGACCTTGATTCAATGTTCCAATTTTTAAAAAACAACGGCAACAACAACCATACTGTTTATTTTGCAGCCCTGCAAAATCGCTCTTTTTCTTTCTTCACAATGTGTCAATAGCCATGATTTACAGCTCAATTTCCTTGGCTGGTTTGGGCTGGAGCACATTAAGTAGCAGTGAAATATTATTTAAATCTGGAAACCCAGCAGAATCACTATAGAGCAGACCATACATATGGTGAGCAGATCCATAGGACAAGGAGGTGTACTTTTGCTATCTGTAATCATACTTCAACATAAAAAGAGCAAGTAACAATGTGATTATTATGGGAGAAGCCACAAACTCACAGGAGTTTGCCGCCTGTTCAACTCTGTTAGTGTGATCCTACCTTCTTTGTTGTTAAGCCGGCAACTCATACCCTCTGACTGTCATGTTTCACCCAGAGTAGCCCATTTTTTGGCTCCTTTCCTGTGTGAATCTCTGCCTTGAGAAAGTCGCATTTCCACCACTCTTTGCTTTTGTGGTGTGTTTCAAACCTGCTGAGCTGCAGGCTTTGATGGGAGACAAGTACCTACACATAGCTTTTCCTCAGAGAGTTGTCTTATGCAGTCTTGCTGTTTTACCATTTCCTTTATCCCAGTCCAATGTGTGATGGATTTATCTCCTTATTCCAATCCCTAAACTGGCTAGAAATGAAACTACAGACACACACCAGGCCTTCTAGTGGTTGTTGGACCCCAGCTCCAATCAGCCACAACCAACATGGCCAATAGTCAGAGATGATGGGAATTGAAGTCCAGCATCATTGGGGGCGGTGAGTCACAAGTTCCCACCCCTGCGGTGGGTTTTGTGCAAAGCCTTGAACACAGGACATGTGCTTCATTTGGCAGCAGCTGCAGAATGCAAAAACTGAATTTTGCAGACTGGGCTGAGCCTGAAGAATTGTGCCAAATTGTTCATTCTCAAACCAAATATCTTCCCAAGAATTCTCAACTAGAAACTCAACAGCAAAGAGTATCAAAGGAGGGAGGGAAGCACCCCGAACCATCTACACACTGTGCACCTCCCCAAACAATATCCATTGTAAAGAGATGATGAGAAGATGTGGAGAACCAGAAAAAAGAGTGAGAAAGCCATTTACTCAGACATCACCCAGCCTCAAAAAGGCAAAGACCAGGAGTCCAAGACAGTCTATGAGACAGTGAATAACTCGATACTGAGTCTCTCTGCACTCTGGTTACTTTTACTTGTTATTTAGGTTCTAAACAGCTCCATTGAAAATGAAGTCCTGTGTTCTTCACTGACACTTATGAGGAATCTAAATATGACTACAACCTTTTGGCAGAATCAGCTAAATTTGCAGGCACATGGTCACCCTGCTTTCTATCCAGAGGCTACTGGGTGTGCTTACTTGATGCAAATGTAAAAATCCTCCCCTCGATTAGGTTTTCCTTCCTTTTCCTTCCTGCCCCTGTTCCAGGTGAACAAACAAGGAAGTGGTGGTTGTGATTTTGGTGCGTGCCCATCCATAATGTCATTGGGCAGGTGTGGATACATCCCCCAATTACCGGGACTGTCGAAGCCTGTTTTCAAATAGGAGTACTGCAGGATGATGTAGAATCAGCCTGCAACAAGATTTTTATTTTTGGAATGAAACCAATTTCTCAGGGGCAAAAAAACCTGCAATAGATCTAGATTGCATGTGGTCCGCATTGGGGGTGGGGAGGAAACCCCAAGTCTCCACGGATGCTAGAATAAAATGTGTGTTCACAGCCAATTTTTATTCAGAGTAAGCCACTGAAACCAGTGAACATGTCTAAATTAGGTCCTTCAATTTCAGTGGGGGAAAAACTGAACTCTGAGAAAAACCTAGTTGAATAGCACCCGGGCTCTTTTTCTCTTATCCACACACCTCTGCCTTCAGGGAAGGGAAAGAAAGATCGGAAGAAAGAAAACCACTTTTTGCTTCCTTTCCCATCTTTCACCCCGTTGCATCTCCTTGGTCTGCATTTGCGACGGATTAGTTAAACATGTGGATATCCAGGGAAAGGCCTTTAATTCTAGGTGGAAGTAGATCTTCTTTTTCTTTTCTGTGTGGGTGCTCCGATTAAGGAATTCTGCCCGCACCCCTGCACACCATAGACTTATCGCACCCTTTCTCTAGCAGGTCAATCAAGCCCCAGTTGGGGAACCTCTGACCTAATGTATCATTACTCATGTGCACATCTATAATTTCAATCTTGGCAGAGTCCCTTTTAATCAAAGCTGCTGATTAGAGACTTTTCTCATGAAAGACGAGCTGCTGCTGCATTTAAACATACGGTGCCTGGCTTGTTCATCTGTGGATTTGGGTGGGTGTTTTTCTCTGCCACACTTATCTGATTCTAACTCTGAAGGGCAGCACTTGTCCCCCAATCCCCTTTCACTTTGACCACAAAGAAACTTTTAAAGCACTCACTTGTCCCACTATATGTTCGCTGGAGTAGCTTTGGTAATAATTTATCCTAAACAGTAGCCAGATATTTGAAAGGAGGCCAACAACATGTTAGCTCTTGTTTTGATAATCAACAGCAGAGAAAGATAAGAAAAGAAAATGTTAAGAAAGTAGTTGTTTGGTTTGGCTTGTTCACAGATAATCACTGGTCTATCATTTACTTTTCGGAACTATGGTTGATGGGTAGCTCTTTTCCTCTCTTTCACACCAATCTGATTAGAAAAATGGTAATACACACACACACACACAAACACACTGGTTTAGAGGTTTAGATTAGTTGGTACTGGTTTAGATCAGAGTTTTCCAAACTTGGATCTCCAGCTAGTTTTGGACTACAATTCCCATCACCCCTGACCACCAGTCCTGCTAGCTCAGGATGATGGAAGGTGTAATCCAAAAACAACTGGAGAGAGACCCAAGCTTGGGAAGCGCTGTTTTAGATCAACAGATTGTGACACTAGATCTCTGTTAGAGGTATTTCCTCTTTCACACCGGGAAGGAAGAACCCTTATACATTTGGAAGACATGTTCTGCCACTAAACCACAAACCCCTCCTTTTATGCAGCCACAGTACTGGGTTCAGAACTTCGGTGCTACAGCTTCATAGATCCTCCTTGAGTTCTATTTAATGTAGCATGAAGGAGAATGTTCTGTAAGGGCAATGATTTCTTCTTGTGCCTCTCTCCCTTGCTTCCCCTGGCACACACCCTAAATCTGTTCTGTGGGTTTTCCCAACCCTCCATAGTAGATCTGGGGGAGTGTGGGGCATGTGCAGGGGGGAGGGGGAGGGAAAAGTCTAGTTGTGCTGGTGCTAATCATTGCATTAATGCAAATATTTAGGTGAATACCACCCTATGTTGCCAGAATACAAATATAATAAACTCTCAGAGCTGTGATCTCAATCAACACTAATGTTGCACTTGAGTCTTCATTTAAGTCTGTGTGGGTAATCAAGTGCATTGATTTATTCAAGCCCCATCCTAAACTTTACAGATACTCCAAGGGGATGTATTGTGTAATGGTTCGCTGGGCAATGTTCATGCAGCCATCATATATCTACTTAACTTATATCGCAGGACTACTGCAAGGCTGAAATGAGGTGACCAGCATGCATATCACCCTGAGTTTCTTGCAGGGAAGGTGCCGGGGGGGGGGGGGAGAGAGTCAATGTTAGAAATCGTAATATTCCTCTCCAGTCAAATTCTCTCCCCATCAGACGCTGTTGAAGCTACTTTATCATGACAGTATGCAGTGAAAAGGCTATAATATTTATATGTGTCTTACCTTGGAAGCTAGTTCAGAAAAGCATCAGAAGCAATATGTGGAAAACGTGATAGAGGAAGCTGAGGTTATTTTAAATGTTGACCTTTCCTGTGGTCGTTGTGTTAATGTGACGTTGCATGTTGGGTCCTGCCCATAGTTTTAATTTGTTTTTGTTTTCTTATTCATGTATTTTCTTGCTGCCACTAGATTTCCTTCTGTTCCCAATCCAGAAAGTAGGGGGTGAGCAGCACATTGGTGACTTCTGTGGCAGCATTCTTGCTTAAGCAATATTTAGAGTGACAATTGTTAAGGAAGGCAAAGGAGTTAGAACCTGCCAGATACTCCCCTCACTGTTGGCATAACCCAGCCATTGTGCACACTGAAGAGAGTGGCAATTGACAAAAAGCTTGCTGATTTTTGCAGAGCTGGATTACAACAAGCCATACATAGAGGGTGGATTTTTTAATATATATATATATTTGCACCATTAAAAATTCAGGCTGAAATGCCTTCTTAATCTCTGTACTTTTCTAATTCCCCAGTCATGTCTCATATCAGTTTACTCCGAGCATTTACTTCACTTCATTACTCCCTAGCCAAAATATCTTCTGAAGGCCGTCATGACAGATTTATATTCTGAGCATCAGACAGGAATGAAGTTCTCTGCTTTTCCTTAACCTATACTACATAAACATGTCCACTGTAGCATGCAGAGGGCTTTCCCAACCCAGCTAGCGTACAATATTCCTTGTCTGAGGACTAAGGCTATGTCGTCAGATACCCCCAGAGAGAGAGAAAGAGAGAAACTATGTGTGAATGGGGAAAACAGCTCCCTTTCCTTCCAAGAGAAGTCAGCCTGATGTGTAGAATGGTTTACTGGCTGCAACTGTGACAGGCAACAGCATTATATATAAAAAACAACAACCAGATAGATATCACAGGAACAGAATGGTCCAAATATTTCTATCAGGGTGTCCTGCTCTCCAGACTTAACAACAGAGTTTGCTTTGTATATATTATTTTTGTGTTGCAGAGGAGAATGCACTGGATGAGACCTTTAATGTTCAAAGGAATTTCAAGGAGCTGGTATCCTTTTTTATGGTGCATTGATGATGATTATATGTGCTCATGATGCTATCAGGGCGGTCTTACACAATCCCAGGTAAATGGCATTTCCATGCACTCTGGTTTCTGTCCTGGTGTCCTGTTGCACCAGAAGAGGTTTAGTCATGCTGGCCACATGACCCGGAAAGCTGTTTGTGGACAAACGCTGGCTCCCTCCGCCTGAAAGTGAGATGAGCGCCGCAACCCCATAGTCGCCTTTGACTGGATCCTTTACCTTTACCTATTTCTTTACCTTTACCTATTTCACCCACTTTCTTTTTGTTAAATTTGTGAATAATATTATTATTTTTGGTTAAAAAGAAAAGAGAAAGAGAAAAAGCTTCACTATGATAAAAGGAAGCAACTCCCAGCTATGTGTGCAGAGAAATGTATCCATAGAGAATGGAGCTGGCTTTCACTCTAGATTCAGAGGAGATCTATTGAATATAACCTTCCATGTGCTTATTTAGTTCAGCTTTTCAGTTTCAAGTTGTTTCTTTCTTGATAAACAGATCTAATGGAGAAGAAGGATAATGTGGTATGTAATGGTTCAAGTTTGCTTCCACTTGACCCCCACTTGACATCCTCTTCAGTGTGTATGGCATAAACTGATATCTCAACCATACATACAATCGATCTTCTTTCCTCCTCCTGCTTCTGTTCCCCCATCTCTTTCTTTCTTTCCATTTGCTTAGCTATATACTCCAATTATAGGGACACGGGTGGCGCTGTGGGTTAAACCACAGAGCCTAGGATTTTCCAATCAGAAGATTGGCGGTTTGACTCCCCGTGATGGGGTGAGCTACCGTTGCTCGGTCCCTACTCCTGCCAACCTAGCAGTTCCAAAGCACATCAAAGTGCAAGTAGATAAATAGGTACCGCTCCGGCAGGAAGGTAAACGGCGTTTCCGTGTGCTGTTCTGGTTCGCCAGAAGCGGCTTAGTCATGCTGGCCACATGACCTGGAAGATGTACGTCGGCTCCCTCAGCCAATAAAGCGAGATGAGTGCCGCAACCCCAGAGTCGTCCACAACTGGACCTAATGGTCAGGGGTCCCTTTACCTTTACCTATACTCCAATTGAAATGGCAGGACCTTGCTGAGTAAAGGTTTGATACAATTGTCTACTTATTTACTTATTAATTTTTATACGAGTTAACTATTTCCTCCTTGCAGGAGTTGTGCTGCATTCAATTACCCTCAAATATCTTTTCTTTTCTTTTTAAGGTACACAAAATTATTCAGGCAGGTATCACTTGCCACTGTTCATATCACAAACAATTCCCAATAAGTGCCCTGACATTTGAGCAACTGATTCTACAAAAAAAAAAAAAATCACAATAGCAATGAATACTATCTGAGACAAGGTATCCAAAGTAGCACTGAGTAACCTTTCCTGTCCATGCAAAGATTTCTGCTTCCACAACAGGACTCCACCCACCCACCCACCCACCTGCTCCTGCCCCCCAATCCACCCTCTGGAGAAGATCTGTGCAAGTGCAGTTGCATAAGCAGATATCCTTGCACTGACAGGACACATTAGTTGGATATCACCCAATATTTCCATGAACCCATTCTCCAAGATACAAATTGCTGCATTCTGGATACCGTACTTGCAAATTGTGTCAGCACTGAAACAAAAGTGAAGACTTCTGGGAAACAAACGCCTTCCAAAGGGGAAGGACTCTTAGGAGCTTGCTGTTACTATGTGTTTTGAAAGTGGCAATGGTATTTGAAAGTGATTGACATACAAAAGGTTTTGTCCACACTCTGTTTACAAAGAGTCCAATTCCCTGCTATTCATATTCAAAGCAGGGCCATCGCAACCCACCAGTTTGTAGCCTACTTGATCAGTGGCATAGCGTGGGGGTGCAGGGGGGGCCGGCCGCACCGGGCGCAACATTTGGGGGTTAGGGTTAGGGGGTGCAAATCCACGGGTTAGGGGGTGCAAATTACTTGCCTTGCCCCGGGTGCTGACAACCCACGCTACGCCACTGTACTTGATGAGTGCATTCATAAATAGCTTCTCCTAAAAAATTGCAGTGTCATTAACAATAATATATATATATAAACAATTCCAGCTAATGGAGCTCCTCTGAATATGACTAATGTTGGATATTACTCAAAGCAGAAATGAGGAAAGATCTGAACGTCCAATTTGTAGCAGGGAACATCTGAACCAGAAACTGGACTCAGTGCCACCTTTCCAGTCCACAGGCGTGGCAGCTTAAAACTATCATCTGAATAACAATTTTTAGGGATATGGTCACTCTTGCATTGAAATGGCCTCGGTTTTCCAAATCTACAATATTCTTGTCCTAATGGCATTTAGAACCTAAGAGTGCAGGCTAGCCTAGAACCAAAAATCCAGAAGGTATTCCACACCCACCATGCACAGTATCCCATTACTCCTCAGCCACCCAGAGCTGGAATTGCATCTTGAAGGTGTTCTTGTTTGGTAGGGGAAAGTCAACTGACTATTACATTTGAGTATGTAACATGTTGTTCCTCTGTATTCACAGGGTCGAGGTGGAAGGACTGTGATCATGGTGGGAGGATGCACCTAACATTTATAAATTCAGTAGAGCATCTCTACCAGAGTATGCATTCTGAGTGTACATCTCATGAGAATCATGCCTATGTGCAAACACTTGGTTGCTTGCATGGACCCTGTGTGTGCTGAAAGGTGGTACTTGCCACCACAAGAGTCATACTTTTCCTCACACATAGAGAAGAATGACATTGCATACCCACAGAGAGCTTAAGCTCAGATGTTAAACTAAAGCTCCCTCCTTGCCTCATGTTTGAGAAAGGTCCCTGAAAGCACATTATGTGGCCACCATCTTGAAGCTACACAGACCAAGAGTCTAGTCAGTGCTTGGTAAAGTGATCACCTGTGAACCTCACCATATGATTCACATTGAAGATTTACTGTGGAATCAGTGCCGCTCATGCAAGCAACCTTTTATGCCATCCACATGTTCAAAATGCCAGCCCATACTTTTTAAAAAATAATAATAATTCTGATTTCTTCTTACTGTGGAGGATCTGTTAAGTAAAAGTCACCTGGTATATAACCTCACTCACAGTTAGAAGAAGAAGAGTTTGGACTTGATATCCCACCTTTCACTCCCCTTCAGGAATCTCAAAGCGGCTAACATTCTCTTTTCCCTTCCTCCCCCACAACAAACACTCTGTGAGGTGAGTGAGGCTGAGAGACTTCAGAGAAGTGTGACTAGCCCAAGGTCATCCAGCAGCTGCATGTGGAGGAGTGGAGACGCAAACCCAGTTCACCAGATTACAAGTCCACTGCTCTTAACCACTACACCATGCTGGCTCCCAAAACCAGTGTGAAACCAGTTTTGGGGGAAATCTCTCATGTGTGTGGTGGGACCGTTTCAGTGGGTGGCCTCTGTGGCTATTGCCCTGCTCCTCACCTAGCCCTTTTTTGTTTCTGGTGACCCTAACAAGTGTGCAGAAGGCATTCTGTAATTTCAGCAACCCAGTTCAGAGGACCTAATCTTTAAACATGTGGGGGATTGCCCTGAAGACTGTAATCACAGAAGATACATTAGGTTTTTATCAGATGTTCAGTACAGCTAAATATCAGTCTTGTGCAAAACTTCTGTGTTTTTTTATATATGTAAAAAAAACAACCACCACCACCAAATGGAAATGGATGCTGCCCACCTTTCAAAAAGAAAGAAAGAAAAGGACACGCCTCCAATGTGTCCATTGTAAGATATGATAATTTGGGGCTGGTCATGTTTGCTCTTCTGCATTTCCTGTAGGGAGAGAATTACTAAAGGGGCATGTGTGCACAGGTACAGGAATATCTGTGCACTTGCCCAGAATGGGAAAAGGTAATGGAGGGTAGAATGATGAAGACACAGCATGAAATAATTCCATCAAGGGATGCCCACTGGGGTGGATAGGAAACAGCGCTATAACTATAAAAAGCATAATATGTATACTTATGAATGTGCTGATCCTTGTGTGCCAATCACACACAGAGAAAATACAGGCTTGAACAACTCATTTATGAGGGATTGCCCCATCTCAAGGTGCCTAAATGCCCCAAATAGTAAGGGGACAGGAGTGCTTCATTTTAGCACATAGAGCACAATTGCTGCAATTGCCGAAATATATATTTCAGAGGCACAACTCATAAGCACCAAGGATTAAGTGGTTGAAGGGTTCTACGGGAAAATGGTAGAATGGAAGGTGAGAGGGCTTTCTCTTATTAAGTATTACAGCTTGGCTTGTCAGTTTGGTATTTGAAAGGAGTGGGGTCAGGTGAGTGGTGCTGGATAAATCACAGCAATTTGAGATATCACTTTGCTCTCCAATGGCATTTGAATTTCTTCCACATTATAACAGCTCCTCTCTTCTCACTCTGAGTGAAATCCTTCACTCCGGATTATTCTTGGAGGGCTTTGTGCAGCTCGTGTTGGATGTTTCCCAGGTCTACGTTCCCCAAATATTGCTACAATAGCATGGGTGTGGGAATTCCGATTCCCTCCCCACCTTCTAAAAAAGGACATCTGCTTTTACTATTTGGCCTAGTGTGGGGTTGAGGTTAGAAGAGGAAGGAGCTAGCCGATTGGTCCCAGAGGATTGATTACACTTGATACATTGGATGTCTGGTTTTGATGTCCCTTGTTCTTATTTGTCCACAGCCAGTATGTCAAGATGCACTGCAGCTGTGTGTGTGTGTATTTTGCATGTTATTTAAAATCCATCTAGAAATAAGGTTAATCTTGGTAGAAAGGAGAGGGGGTTGTTAATGCGGAAGTAGTTTGTAGACTGGGTTCAGAATTGGGTCTTATCAATGGAAAATCTTGGGATCTGGGATTTTGACTTAAAACAGCTTACTTATGTAACATGAACAAAAACATCTAAAACATTCAGGAGAGCTGGCCACAATCTTTTCCTTCCCCAGCTGGATAGATCAGATTCATCTGAAGAATATCCAAAGATTCAGAAATCAGAAGCATACTATGCTTTCAAAGTTTCAGAAATCAGAAACATACCATGCTTTTGAATTAAAGTGCTCTCCAAGTTTTTTTTTAATGTATATATTTTCTCTCATTTGTGAGTGTGTGTATTCTATGCAAAACAAGATACACTTCTTCCTTTTTTCATTTGAGTCTTTTTATTTTAGAGAAAAGATGATCAAGAGGTGTCATGATAGAAGGTCACCAAAATGCATGACATGGAGAAAGCAAATAGAAAAAAGGTTTTCTCCCTCTCTCATAACCCCAAAACATGTGGCTGTCCAAAGAAGCGTACAGCTTCTAGGTCATGTGGCCAGCATGACTAAGCCACTTCTGGCGAACTAGAGCAGAGCACGGAAACACCGTTTACCTTCCTGCTGGAGTGATAGCTATTTATCTACTTGCACTTTGACGTGCTTTCGAACTGCTAGGTTGGCAGGAGCAGGGACCGAGCAACGGGAACTCACCCTGTCACAGGGATTCGAACCGCCAACCTTCTGATTGGCAAGTTCTAGGCACTGTGGTTTAACCCACAGTGCCACCCACGTCTCTCTTACACTAGAGTGTGGGAAAAGACCCAAAAAAGCTTCTCTTTTACTCAATTGTTGTGCAATTATTGCAAAGTCAGTTGAGTCAGGTTAATTTTTTTAATGTGGTCAACAGGGCTGAAATCAGTGTAGCTCTACTGCCTTCAAATGAATTATGCCAGCTTTCCCCCACTCCGAATCAATATTGACATCTGCTTAAAGCCACAATCTCATCCATCTTTCTTATGGCAACATTTTTACATCCTTTCTTTCCAATCCACCCTCCCTTACCACTTTCTTTTCAACTCATGGAAGGAAAATATGCTGGCGCACGAGCTGCAAAAGACAGCGTGGCAAGTTTCATGCAACAGTAGATCTTTGTCCCTACAATGCAGGAGGGTGGGATGGGGGGAATAATTATGAAGACAGAAGCCATCCCCTGGAAGGCAGGAAGGCTCTTTCATGACACTTACAGACAAACATGACAAACATCATCAGGTTCAATGACATCTAAAATGGAGAACAGAGAGGCAAGATGAAGACATCTACATAGCAAAAGGAACACAGTGCGGTAGGAAACAAAAAATGTAGGGCGACTTGGGAAAGAGGTCAGAAACAGCTGAGCTTGGCTTGCACATCATTTGGGCAACCAGAGGCAGACCAAAAGAAAGAAATGTAAAATATTTCCCCAATTTTATTTTATCTGGGGTTTTTTAAAGATTGCCCTGAATTGGGAACTAGAACACTGTTTTATAACAAGGTCTATATTCTACCCTGGCATTCACAGGTCTTGAGCACAAAGATTTTCCCATCAAGTTCTAACTGGATATGACAGGGATTTGAACCCGGGACCTTCTGCATTCAGAACATCTGCTTTACTCCTGAACTTTAGAGCCTCTTTCTGTTACTCAAATTCTCAGGAACTGTATTCACAGCCTTTCCTCATCCTTTCTACACATCCTTTTACCAGCATATCACTTCTAGTAACTGGTTCAGCATGCACACTCAGTGAGCTCAGAGTGGCAAATATGGCTCTCCTCTCCATTTTATCCTCACAACAATCCTGTGAGGTAGGCTGGGCTGAGAGGCAGTGACTGGCCCAAGTTCATCCAGTGATGAGCAGGGATTTGGTCCCAGGTCTGCTGGGTCCTGCTCCAACATTCTAACCAATAACTGGCTATAGTACATTAAAGTCAGAAAGGAAATACTTTCACTTTTTTCCAGAACAATAGTTCCATAAAAAAAAAATTCCTTTGCATACTTTTTGAGAGTAACCCCATTAAACTCAGTGCAACTTAATTCTGAGCTGACCTTCATAGGACTGAGAATTCAGTATGGTGTAGAGGTTAGAGTGCTGGACCTAGACAGGGAAGACTAGGGTTCAAATCCCATGAAGCTCACTGGGTGACCTTGGACTGGGGGTGGGGGGTGGGGAGGTTGTTCACCTTGTCATATACTAACTCTAGAGTTTCCCGCATAAACCTACAACAGGAATGTTGTGACTGCCTATATACATCTATAGTGCATTCAGGCCTATGGAAATGAATCTAAAGCTACGTTAGCATATGTTGTGAACCTTCAATATGGATTCAAGCACTGTGAGTACTTTGTACTGCAGTCCCATAAATCTTAACTCCACAACATTTATGAAGGCTTAAGTGGTTTTCACCAAAAAATGAAGACATTCAAGCCCATCCTTGCTGGATTTTCTGTTAGTTTCCTGGCACAACACCCTGCCATTTCTACTGTTCATGTTTTCCTTGATTGGTTCAGGATGTCACAGAATTTCCCTAGGAAAAAAGTTGCTGGCCATCACTCTCTCCCTCTTTCTCTCTTTAATCTGGGCAAAGCACTTTGCGCTGTTCTCTTAAAGGTATTTTCTCTTTCTCTTTCCTAACCACATTCATGCAACAGACATGCCTTTCCAGCCTCTTCCATTGAAGAGCTCTGTGCTGTCAGCTGGGTGCAAAGACTGGTGCTTGTTTTGAATACAGCCCTCCCCCCAATGTTTCTTATTTCAATAATTAAGCACAGTCAGGGAAAACATTTTGCTGTTGCACAATAGAATCCTCTTCCACACATTGCTGACACTTAAAAAAACAACAACCAGATAGTGCACTCTCATCTTGACGAAATTAACAGGAAAGAAATATGAAGTTTCCACCTTTGACTACATACTTCCTTGGTATTCTGGAACTAGATCTGAGTGCCGCCCCAAATATTTTCCTCTCTCATCCCCCAGTCTCTGACATGCATTATAAAAGGCACTGCAGTGACTGAAGACAAAACAAATTCTGTATAAGGAAATGAGGACTGCAATAAACATTCTCTCTTCTATGCCAATAATCATATTTAGGGAGAAAAAGGCAAACAACAACAACAACTTGGTGAAGTGTCCCCTGGTCTTTTTTAATGTCAGAAGGGCACACAAAAACTAGTTTCAGTTGTGTATGGGTGTGTGTGTTTTAAAAAAACCCTAAGGTTTACAACTTTAACCAAGGTTGATGGCAAAATGCCTAGAGAATATTGCTAGCAGCCTGTTCTTCTATGACACCCACTCTTCATCTGGATGTAATATCTCAATATTGCTGCAGAAGATTGAATTTTATTTAGGCTTTAAGCATGATAATAAAAAAGCAAACCAAATACTTTGATGGCAGGGGCTTTGTCAATTAAAGGAGTCGGGTTTACAGACAGACAGCTGAATGGTTGACTTTATCGCGTGCAGCAGATTAATGAAGGCTACCGCTTGTCAACTAAAAGGAGAGGTCATCAGGAGAATATTTCATTGGCTTTTTTATTTTTATTTTTTAAAAATGGAAAGAACAAGATATGCTCGCTTAGTGCTAGAAACAATGATCCACTCACCAAAGAATCAATGCTATATATCACCGACAAGTACCGGCGACTCCTTTCTCAAATTTGAGCATGAATCATGAGGAACATTTGCTGCATCTTAACTCAAAGCATGATGAAAATAAAGCTATTAAATGTGATTTCCTCGGTTAATAAATATGCAAACCAAGCTTTCATCCCAACAGAGGAAAGGCAAACAAAAGAGTGCCCCAGATATTTTGGACTGCAACCTCCCACCCCTTTAATGCTACTCTATAAAGCTATGATTACACAACAGAAGCAAGACTTTTAGACTTCCATTAGTCAATCCAGTGATGGCTCTCCATGGAAGTACTTCAACAAAAGCAAGCATTGGGTGTTTTCTGCTTGGTCCCATCCCATTCCTGCTTCTCCTCTCCCACTTGCTCCTACTTCATTAGGATGGAGCTGATGGAGGAGGGATTTCTTCTTCTTCAAGGAGATTTCTAACAGGACACAGTCCATTCCCCTTGTTTATGCCTGTGATGAACACAGCTGTGAAAGCCTTTCATCCTCCTGGCTTTCTGTTTTTTGCTTAGGCTACACATTAGCAGATATCAGTGGAAATGTCTTCATCATGAAGGCACAATGAGTTTAACTTACTATTTTATTATTATATCATGGTCTGTTTGTTTATATGGGGTTGCAATTAGCTGATGTTCCACTAGTGGAAGCCAGCCTGAAGATTCCTGCTATCACAATGGGACTTTCCCTCTGCATGCCCCCACACCCTTCCCAAATCTGCTGCAGAGGATCAGGAAAACCCCCAGGACAGGGCACAGGAAGGGAGGTGATAGAGGAGAGATTGTTCTGTCAGGCAAGCAGAAATGACTTAACGGACAGAACATTCTCCTTAGCAATACATGGAATACAACCCACTCTGCTTAGTGCCAAAACAGGTTTCTAAGCAGCTTACAAGTATATTCAGAAAAGATGACACCAATTAAAACAGACAGCAAAACAACTCCATTAAAACATTAAAATATAAGCATCATATTGTAATGTTCATTTTCATAAACAATGAGTGCAAATCATCATCATCTCCATTGAGAAAAAGGTGGGACAGAGTTCCAAGAGACAAAAAAAAATCCAGTGCAGAAGGGAGAGATGGAAGGTGGTGGAAGTTCTGTTGGCCAGGCTGGAGTCAGCTCAGTTGTGTAGTGTTGATAAGACCAAGGGTGTGGATTCAATCCCTGTTTGGGCCACCTGCACATTCCTGCATTGCAGTGGGTTGGACTAGATGAGCCTCATGGTCCCTTCAAACTCTATAAAACTATGGTGCCATGTTGCATGGGGAAACTTGGTTGAAGACAACCCTCTGCCTTATTGAAAGCCAAACTTTTGATGGAAACATCAAGCCCCTTGAAAATCCAATTCTCCCCTAGACCACATATGGGTTTGTACTCGGTTGAGGTGTGGAAGGGAAGTCTGCTACTTTTCACCTTGATGCATGGAAACCAACCAAGCCCTGATTCCTGCCATTATTTCCCCAGCTTCCTGGTGTTTTAATTGAAGATGCTGTAGGTCGGCCATGCACAGAATCTTCCCCTTACCACCTAAAAGCAAGCTAGTGTTGTAAATGAACCCAGATTCAGACATTGAAGTCCCTGAGAGACTAAGGAAGAAGACAGACTCAGCTATAGCTGTATCCTCTCCTTATACCCCATGAACAAAAAAATCTCAATTTCTGTCACTCAGAGAAGAGGACCCATGAAAGTGTAATGTTGGGAATCCAGTGGCTTCATGGTCCGATAGCTGTAGAGTTGCATCTATCAACGTGAAGGACTGTATCTTTTTGTGGTTCATTTTTTAATTTTATTTTTTATTCATTTGGGTGCAGGAAAAAGAAAACACATCATTCTTTTAAGCATTCAAAATGTAAAAAATAAAATAATGCTGAGCAACAGCTTAGGAAAATGACTCATAAAAGAGGAGAGAAGACAAGGTCTTCCAATCTGATATTGGATATTACTTAAGGGATATTTTGGGGAAAATCCATATTTTATAAGCATTTCTACCTCCCATTGTAGTTTACTAAAAGGATTTATATGCAATCCTCTTAATTGGTGTGGACCCTGCTGGGAAGAGAAATGTGCCAACACATTCTTCATTCTGATTAGGCTCCAAGGAATATATTGTGTTGCGAGACAATTACTTTTATTTCCTGAATTGCTTGAACAATGAACAATGTGCTGTGTGGTTTTTTCTGTTTTGTTTTTTTTAATCCAGAGCTGCATTGAAGTGGGGAAAGAAAGAAAGAGAGAGAGAGAGAGAGAGAGAGAGAGAGAGAGAGAGAAGTGGGGGCGTACAAAAAGACAAGCAGCAAGAAATATATGCAAATAAATACTGAATCACACCTGTAAGCTATTGTGAATATAAACCCACAGCCATCAGACTTGCCAGCCAAACACATATTTCACAATTAAGTGAGCAATTACCCATTCTTTCTCCATTGAAATAGGATGCACTAAATCTATTCCCTGGCTATCAGCCCATTTAAAGAGCAGGCCATCCATCTGGGTCCTGATTAAGTGGATTGTGCTATAGTTGGTGGGTGGAGTGGAGTACTTTGTATATCTCCTCAGAGGTGCTGAGTGTCCTTATCTCTGTGCGTCAGTGATGGGAGATAGAGGCCCTCAACACCTTGAGAGAGCTTTTGGACTCTTCCCAGAGGCCCTTTTCCAGTTACATCTCCAGTTGCTTAGTCAAAGACAACTTCTACAACCTGAAATGCATCTCTCTAAAGTTCTACATTGGGCCTCTAATGCTATAGAGATGTGTATGTTAAAAATGCAGTGCTTGACTTCAGTTTGTAGCAAATCAAGATTGTGATCGTTGTGAGCTGGGGATGCTTCAGTCCTCATTTTGTTCTTCTGACTTGTGTCCTAGACTTAACAAAGAAGGCAGGCCCTCGTATGCCATTAGCAGTCATAACAAGCCAAGAGATCACTACTGATGACCAAAATCAGTTATCTTTTAGTCTTGGAAGTGTCCCTTCAAGGTAGGGATGGGATCTGAATTTGATTCAGCTCACTTTAGGAAATTCTTCCTAATTCAGGCTGTCCTAAACAAGCCTGAGAACCAGCCACACATTGAAATTCACACTTCTCTGAATTTTGCAATGAAATTATCCAGCCATGTATTGTGTAAAAAAAATATGCATATAATTGGGTAAATTGTGCATATATTAGTGAAAATAACGCACACACAAATCCATTATATTAGGGAAATGGTTTTGCAAAAATGTGTATACAGTGGTACCTCGGGTTAAGTACTTAATTCATTCCGGAGGTCCATTCTTAACCTGAAACTATTTTTAACCTGAAGCACCACTTTAGCTAATGGGGCCTCCTGCTGCCGCCGCGCCACCGGAGCACGATTTCTGTTCTCATCCTGAAGCAAAGTTCTTAACCTGAGATACTATTTCTGGGTTAGCGGAGTCTGTAACCTGAAGCGTATGTAACCCGAAACGTATGTAATCCGAGGTACCACTGTATAGGGCAAATCCTCATAGAACGTGTATCTTAGAAGAAATTTGTGTGGAAATGCTAGTGAAATTTCATGAGGACCTCTTTTTTTAAAAAAAATCACAAACTGATGTGGAAATGTGGAGAACTAAACCTAAGACTCAAAACATAAAAAGCTGAGAGACACAGAAATTGACAGTATTCTCCCATTCCTGCTTCCAGGGTCAAACTGCATGATCAGCAGAATCATGCAGTACTGCTCACCTGGGACTTCCCTGCTTCAGAATGCGATGGCAGGTTGAGTCACACGTGTAAATTAGAGTGCTCCTGGGTCCAACTTTACAGAGGACCATTTTCTATTTGAAAGGCTGCCAGAGGACAGGTCTCCATTTCAAGGAGTTCTCTGTTGGAGGAGCTGCCTGGTCCGAAGTTCAGTTAAAAGATGGAGAACCATAAGAAGGGCAGGCAGGAACCATGAAATTGCCAATCGATAGCAAGCAACATTGGTCATTTGTTCCCACTGTGAGGTATATTTCTGCTTAAATTACAGCAATTCTGGGTTGCATCCTATGCTGTCTGTGCATGAGTGGAATAGACTTCTCCTTGGGCAACAGGGCCTCATGTTTCTCTCCTCCCCTGTGAAGTCCTCCATTCACCATCATAATGTAGATGTTGGGGGGCACATGAGGGCTGCAGGCAGGAGAAGAAGGTGGGATCCCATTATGCAGGCATATGTCTGCCCCCACAAAGTTGCATTCTGGCCACTGTGTCTAAATTGTCTTAACATATAAATTAGCATCTGCAAATTTTATGCATATCCGTGTTCTCACTTGTCCTCTTTTTTGGTATCCTCCTTTGCTGCATATGTGATGTCATGGACTGGTTGGACACAGAGGAACCAGCTAGGGAACCACCAAGGAAAGAAGGCTCAGAGCCTGGGGAGTGGTAGTGGGACAATGACGAGTGGTCACAAGGAGAAGAGGGAGGAGAAGACTGGGAAGAGGAGGTGTCAGAAGCTGAAGAGGTAACAGGGCTTAGTCAGCTGGCAGAGACTGTGGCAGAGAGGAGTCCAGAATCAGGAGCAGAACTTGACAAGCAAAGTACAATTTCTGATGGAGTGAGCTCACCCGTTCTTAGTTAGGACTGCAGAGAACCCTGTGGCTGAAGTTTTAGGGTAGCATGATTGGTGTGGTAGAATGGACCACAAGAGGTAGGGGCATCAAATTTTAGCATTGCACAGCACTGAAATTTGAGACCTCAAAGTCCGTCACTGATTCTAGGCAGTTGTGCATCCAGTAGTATGGTCCCAGTACTTGAAGGAGCCTGCTTGACACTTGAAGTGATTGCATTATAAACAGAGGTGCACAGGTGTGTGTGTGTGTGTGTGTGTGTGAGAGAGAGAGAGAGAGAGAGAGAGAGAGAGAGGACTTGTGCACCGTGGAGCAGAATGGAGGTGGGAGGCCCGCCATAGTTATGCAGAGGAGTCATCTGAGCCTTAGGAGGGGAGAGATGTTTCCAGCAACCCACTTCCACAGCCCCTCCAGATCTCCTTTTTATTGAATATGTGTGATGATTTGTGTTCATGATGATATGAGGGCACTTAGACTTTCAATACTGTTCACACTTGCAAAAGTTTCAGGGTGGGCATGTGCTTCCAATCGTATTGCATTTCTTTGACAATGGAGGTTATCATAGTGGTCAAGCTTTTTTTTTTTTTTACTTTAAAGGGGTGATGCCAAAAGGAAGGAGAGGCATGGTTTGAAGAGGAAAGCAAGGGGGCAAGGGGAGCACTGGTATCCTGTGTCCCCACTCCTCAGGGCCGGCTACCAGAAAATGAATCTGAGTAACTAGCAGGTGGCTGTGATAATGTGAACAGGGATATCCTATAATTCATTAGATGGGGTTGCATCAGGCAGATAACAATGCTATGTGGTGCTCTCCCCCGATGCTGGCTGGGGCTCATAAAAGCTCTAATCCAAAACATCTGGAGGGCACCATGTTGGCCACCGCTGGATGGGGGAGAAAATGAATTTGAGCAACAAATGGACATGGGTATTGTCCTTTAGAGTGCATTAGAATGGCTTGCACATCTTCAGAGTCAAAAATGTAGAAAAGTATAGATGGAAGATAATTGAAATTATGCTGAGAGCCTATGCATTTTTATATATAGATGGTTGTTCCAAGAACTTTCCATTTTTATCAGCAGTAAGCTAGTTGGCTAATCCATATCGGGTGCCATTTTATGATGGATTGCACTCAGGACCAATTGAAACCCAGCTCGCTTTAAAATTGATAGCACATAGACCAACAGTGGTGGTGCAGTTTTTCATTAAATGAAATGGAAAAGTGATTTCACAATTCTTTCTGTCTTAGGTTGCTTTAAAAGAATTTTAGACAGTTAAAAATTGCATGGATTTTAAACCATATGTGTGAGAGTGGAAAAAAATAAAGGTTTGTGTTTTTCCTATTTTTAATATGAGCCAGATGAAACAAAAAGATTGTTTCCTTCCAAACTATGGGTCAAGTACCTCTATAGGCTTTAAGATGACTCTGTAAGCTATCATGTTATCTTTCTTTCTTGACAGTGTACCATTATGTGGTGTATCATTTCAGCATTTACTATCTTTCATGTCCTTTTATCTTCATGCTAGGATTTCTTTTAAAATTCCAGTCTATACATTTGGTTTCATTACATAAGTCTGGCTTTTACAAAACAGATTTTTTTATATATATAAAAAAATGTTCCTCATTTTCTTCAGTTTCATATTTGCCAGAACTGACCTGAAACAGTATATTCGCTTTGTTGCTTTTATCATGGGAGATTAAGAAAAACAGTGCAGCAAATGAAGAAGAAGAAGAAAAGACTTCAGGTTGAAAGTCTGGGAAAACAGACTAGCAACACTGAATTTCACTAGGTTGTATGGAATGGGGACTGAGGCACCGGCATAGACCTAAAGCTTATAAACAGTAGTCAGATTGACAGACTAGCATGAAATGTGCTGGGTGACCTTGGGCCAGTCGCTTTCTTTCAACCTAACCTACCTCACAGGCTTGTTATGAGTGTAAAATGGAAGGGGGTCCAGATAGATGACCCTGGAATCTTTGAAGGAAATGTAGCACAAAAAATGTCACAATAACAATAAACAAATAATAGGTCAGATCCAGAGTTGCATGAAATGAAGGTCGCTTGTGCAGCTGAATTTTCCCTCCCCACTGCAGTTCCCTCCAGATCTGAAAATCCTCTCCAGAATGTTGAGGATCCTCCTGAAGAGGTGGAATGGCATTGGGCGAGGGGTGTTCTTCAATGCGAGATGGAATCACCTCTCACCAGCGGCCTCCACCTATTTTTTTTTTTATAAGATATTTATTAAAGATTTTCTTAATAGAATAGAAAAAGAACAAACAAAATAACATATAACTTTACAGTAGCCATATTTTCTTCACTTTTTGGACTTCCTCGCATCTCTCGTTCCTGCGTTCCAAGTTTATCAAACTTTACCCAGCAATTTATCACCTTGTTTCAATTCTTATTTTATAATTTTCCAATATTGTGTCCCTAATTTTAGATATTTTTACCCAAACCTTAAAAGCTTAATTTTAGCATAATATTTATCCAAAATTTATCTTTTCTTATATTTTCACTTATCTTCATATTCCTTTCAATTAACTTAATGGTGCCATATTATTTATAATCTTACATCTTTCTTAACACTCATACAATTTACAATATTTTTGTAAATAGTCCTTAAATTTCTTCCAGTCCTCCTCCACAGCCTCTTCTCCCAGGTCTCGGATTCTGCCAGTCATTTCTGCTAGTTCCATATAGTCTATCAGTTGCATCTGTCATTCTTCCAGTGTGGGCAAATCTTGGGTTTTCCAGTGCTTGGCGACAAGTATCCTTGCTGCTGTTGTTGCATACATAAAAAATGTTCGGTCCTTCTTTAACACCCTCTGGCCAACGATGCCTAAAAGAAAGGCCTCTGGTTTCTTAGGGAAGGTATACTTAAATACCTTTTTCAACTCATTATATATCATTTCCCAGAAAGCCTTAACTCTAAGGCAGGTCCACCAGAGGTGAAAGAACGTTCCTTCAGTTTCTTTACATTTCCAGCATTTATTATCAGACAAATGGTATATTTTTGCGAGCTTGACTGGAGTCATGTACCACCTATATATCATTTTCATAATATTTTCTTTCAAGGCATTACATGCCGTGAATTTCAGACCTTTTTTTTCTGATTTCCACCTCCAGGCTGCATGGCACTCCATTCAGGAGTTTCCAAACCCATCAAAGAGCTTTCAACAGATGCAATGTGGGCAGAGAAAAGAGGCAGGAAAGTGGTATGTCATGGAGACAATTCCTAGCACTCTTAACAAACTACAGTTCCCAGCATTCCCCATGGCTGTTAAAGTGGTATAATAGGGCTTTAAACATATGATGGATCCAACCCAATATCTTAGTCATGAAATCATCCCCAAGGGGACCATTCACATGTTATTTACTCTGTCCTATATCCTATAACCATTTTTAAAAGAAGCATTTGAGGATGCCCCCCCCCCAAATTAAAAATGCTACCAGTTTTAGTACTGCAAGTTTGGGGCTAAATTATTGTTTGTTTGGGGTTTTTTTTTTACAAAAAGCATCTGGCAAATATTAGTCAAGCTTTAGCACAGATAAATTGAATCAAAGAATGCTAACGCCATGAGAAGGGGAGAGAGAGAGAAAAGGAGAAGAGACTTGCTCAATGCTGTAAGTGTATCAAAATGTTTTGCTCAAACTTTCATTTTCTTCCTGCAAGGGTAAACGTCTAGAACTTTTTCTTGTGGGCAGAATGCATCTGCTTCCCCTCAGCCTAAGTATGAAGCTATCAAAGCCGTTTTAAGGATTTCTTTTAATCTCGTACACAAATTCTAGGGGAGGGGAGAAAAGCCTGACAGCAACGTGAGATCTTACATAAATTCTTATTCCCAAACCCCACCCCTGCACTTTCTAATGCATCTTTCCAAACAATTCATTTTATTTTCTCCCATGTATCAAAGATCATATTGGATTTTCTTTTGAGAAAAGAAAATAATTAAGCCATCCATAAAAAATTTGGCTGGCTAGGAACGTAGCACCAGATAGAGTTACCTCAGGAGTTGAGGGGGCAGGAGACCAGGGAGAAGCATTAAAGGAAAATGAAGCACTAAGTTCAGCAATCTGGGGAATTAAATAAAAGGGGATGTTGTTTGGCTGGAGTCAAGGGGCATAGATCCCCTGTCAGTTGGGAGGTTACAAATAGAACTGCAGGCTTACCTTAAATAAATGCAGATTCTGTGGATTTTCTTGAAACAATTGAAGGCTAATTAAATTAGAATGGAGCAAGGAGTATTTATAAGGTATTCCACTGCTTATTTTCTGCTAAGTTCTTGGATTACCTGTGATTCCTTGGGAACATGAGGAAGATTGATCTCTGCATATGGCACCAGCAGAAATAGTTTATGTTGTAGCTCTCCATTCGGATGCACAGAGTGGGTTGAGAGGTAGCACTCCCAAATGGCAACTACTGGGCTGTGAGGAAGGGGGAGAAACAGACGTCATTGCATGCCTGTACTTTTCAATACATATTGCTTGTTGAGTCCCCTTTGTTTACATGGCCAACTGCTCTATATTATTTGCCTCTTTCAAATGCATGTTTGCACTTGCAGCCAAATAGTTTGAAAAACTGAACACCCTGAGAAGGGGTGCAGTTTTGGGTGTAAGAGTGAGCGAGTGAGCAAGCAAGCTATAGTTTATTTCCTCATGTGCCCAGCAGGGCCAAAACTCATGCTGGTAGCTTCGAGAACACTATCCAACCATCTCGTCCTCTGTTGTCCCCTTCTCCTTGCACCCTCCATCTTTCTCAACATCAGGGTCTTTTCCAGGGAGTCTTCTCTTCTCATGAGGTGGCCAAAGTACTGGAGTCTCAGCTTCAGGATCTGTCCTTCCAGTGAGCACTCAGGGCTGATTTCCTTCAGAATGGATAGGTTTGATCTTCTTGCAGTCCATGGGACTCTCAAGAGTCTCCTCCAGCACCATAATTCAAAAGCATCAATTCTTCAGCGATCAGTCTTCTTTATGGTCCAGCTCTCACTTCCATACATCAGTACTAGGAAAACCATAGCTTTAACTATACAGACCTTAAAGCATTCAGTGACCATCAAATGCTGACTGACCATGGCAAGGGAACAAGGAGTTGGTGAGGATGTAAAAGCAGGTGAAAATTGAATGGCATGCAATATGTTTTTATGGGGAGTGAATGAGTAGAAATCAAAATATCTATTCAAATTCCCATGGTCAGTTTGGAGACTGTTTGATTTATACTATGGCAATCATAGTTCAAGTTGATTTTACATAAACTGAATAGAGAGTTTGGAAGTAAAACACTTCGGGACTAGCTCATGATAGTGGGAGGAAACGGGCAAGTATTCGCTTAGTCCTGCTGGGAAAATGGATCATGTCCAAAGGTGTCAAGACTAAATTGCAATGGTGCTAGTACTGTACCACCTTAGGGGATTTGCATGCCATATGATTCAAGTTCAGTTAAAGCACTAGGAAAGTCAATTCTTAATTTTGCTGACAAGTGTGATTTTCAATTGTAGAAAAATACCATTGAAATATAGTGGTACCTTGGGTTACAGACGCTTCAGGTTACAGACTCTGCTAACCCAGAAATATTACCTCAGGTTAAGAACTTTGCTTCAGGATGAGAGCAGAAATCTCACAATGGCGGCGCGGGAGGCCCCATTAGCTAAAGTGGTACCTCAGGTTAAGAACAGTTTCAGGTTAAGAACAGACCTCCAGAACGAATTAAATTCTTAACCCGAGGCACCACTGTAGTATATTGAACCAGACATAGTACTGCTTGGAGGAAAGACCCACTGAAATCAATGGGACTACTTTAAGTCTGGATCTAAGCCGTATCAGCTGCATGATAATAATCACAGTTTCTCTTACCTCTTCAGGAAAAGGAAGCATCAGTACAGGCAATAAAGAAATATATTTTGTTTAAAAAGTCAAGCAGAATAAAAATCCCATTTGCCTTCAGAACATCTCTCAAGAATTCAGTGCTGTAATGAACTAATTTTCTAGCAATGTTTGCTACTGTTACAATTAAGTGATCAGCAAGCAATCCTAAACTTGCAATTTGTCTGCTACTTTCCTCCCAAGTCTATTTTAAACCTCTTTGGAGCATTTCATATCATTTATACAAACCATATGCAAAGCACATGTGTTCCATCTTAAGGCTATGGGAGCAACATAAATTTCATGCGCAAAATATGTCAGACACATGTGCACACGTCCCCTAGCCACATGTATTTTGGGTCAGGAATAAATCCAGCAGTGTTTTAATATGTGCATTTATTTGAGAGATGGCATCGAAAATCAGTCTTGTGCAATTTGACTTGAGGGTTGGAGGGTTGGTCACTGTGTTGCCCAAGTTGCACACCAACCAATAATTTGTTATTCTTCTATGGATGGTACTTATGCACATATATTGAGATTCTGCATTGGACAGTGTCATGGAACAGGGCTTATTCTGAACAACCCTATATCTAGCACTCCCAGAACTGCTCCAACATGAGCCTAAGCCAACTAGGTTTCAGTCTGCGGTCTGTAGAAGAAGAAGAACAGTTTGGATTTGATATCCCGCTTTATCACTACCTGAAGGAGTCTCAAAGCGGCTAACATTCTCCTTTCCCTTCCTCCCCCACAACAAACACTCTGTGAGGTGAGTGGGGCTGAGAGACTTCAGAGAAGTGTGACTGGCCCAAAGTCACCCAGCAGCTGCATGCGGTGGAGCGGAGACGTGAACCCGGTTCACCAGATTACAAGACTACCGCTCTTAACCACTACACCACACTGGCTCTCACTGCCATTGTACTCAATGGCAGCCACCAAATCACCTCCTTCACTAAACTTAGGGTCCACAAACATCTAGAAGCTTTCCAGCTTGTCTTTCTCTGTGGAACTATAAAGTGTAGCAGGCCTGTCCCTAGGCAAGGTTCCTCAAATGGCAAACTGTTAGTTTAAAGAATTTTATTGCAAACCAGGAACTGCAAAACTACCATGACAAAAAGATTTATTCAGAAAAAAACAAACATAATTTCATGTATGCAGAAGCAAACTTGATAACTGATACTCTGAGTTTAGTCTATACATTAAATAAATAATTCAGACTTGCAGAGACTCCAAAATATGGATCATCTGAAAGCATTTTCTGTTCTCTTCCGCTTCACAGAGACTATCACTAACAGTCTCTAATGAAGAACTATAGAACCAGATTCAGAAAGGGGTCCTTCCTTATCAAAAGAAGAATCTGCTTGAAAGAAGAGTGGTGGAAACCCGTAGTTCCATAGAGTGGAAATGGTAGATTTTGAGGTCTCCCACTAAACAGGTTCACATACACAAGGCTTAAAATTAGACATCACTTACAGAATATGGTACTAATATAATACAAATAGCATCCTTTGAGGATAGGGAGAAGTTAGTGCTGCTCTGAGTCCCATCAGGATCTTACCTTTATTGACTTGCATTCTGGATCACCACTGGTCCACCTGGACCATCATTAATAGTATGGGAGACTTGGGGCATTTCCACACTTACCATTTATAGCAGCATATTGGCTGGGGGGTTTTCAGCTTTTTCTGGCCTGCTGCCACATGATATCCTCATTATTCAGCTAGTATTCTGGTATAACATGCTTTTTTTTTTAAGATGCCTTCTCTTCTACTGCAATCTTTTTTGGTGAAAGATATGGAATAGATCCTCCACCTTTTTGTTTGTGTGGCATGTGTACAGGAATCCTCACTTTTCCCTGTGGATAAGGTGCGAGGTTGGCAGCTGTGGTTTAGGAGATGTCTGTTTTTTTGCCACTTCCCTCTGACCAGTGTGAGCCACAAGTTTTCATGTTCAGTTCGGCGGAGACATATGACAGATAGAGACAATGGTACTGAGTCAGAGGAATGCTCATGACACTAATCTTTAGCTGCAGTTAAAATTTCATCACAATAACCAAATTCTCCATAGTTTAGGTAGACATGCGCTTACTCTTCTATTCTCCTATACTTCCACAAGATTAGAATTCTGGAGTACTAGGCATATATATATATATATATATATATATATATATATATGCCACAAAGGGGCTACCCCACATGCATGCTCATAACTCTGACATTTACTGGCTGGAGGAAAATGAGGGTATGAAAGCAATTGATTAAAAAAAAATTCAGGCACAACCTGCCAATAATGTGGAAAGGAAAAGCCCACATTCACCCTCTAATAACAGCAGCATGTGACCCAAGGTGCAGACAATGAGCTACAAATTTGTTCTTTAAAACTTCTTTTCTTTAAAATCAAACAGCAATTATACCACCATAAATGGAAAGTGTGAAAAGGCCCTTAGTCTGTTCAGCCTGCAGTTCTGTTTATGGGAGACTGGATGTGTCCCATTTAAGCTTACGCTGGATCTATTAAAACTGAAAGGGTGTGCCTGTATTTCCATGCACTTAATGCAAAAAGGATAAACACAGAAAGGATTGTAATTTTAATTGTATGCCTGAAAGACACCTGTAGAAAGGAATAGTATTGGCCACCTATGACAGCCAGTATGGAGTGAATTTTGCCAGTTTGCACTGTTGTTTTTCAGGGGAATAATAATAATAATAATAATAATAATAATAATAATAATACCTCACTGCAACCACTCTGGGCAGCTTCCAACACATATTATATATGTGTCTCCTTAGTTGGATTATTTAAGATGACAAAAAATAACACCCAGATCCTGCTATTGCTTTTATAAATCACTTGCAAATAGGTGATCAAACCAAAGCTAAGAAAATTTCTCATCCTGTTGATTTCAGTGAGATTAAAAGTAAGCATAAGACTAACTCATATATGCCCAAGTTGTTTACTGAGTGCAGCTTAATGTCATATCCAATAGGAGATACAAATCTAGCACTACTCGAATGTTAAAAATATGTTCATCATTTTAAGTGCTAAATAACTGGCCTACAGTGCTAAAAATGGAAGGTTCAACCTTATAACATGGGAAAGATGGGAAGAAGTTATATATACACGTGAGGAAAACTGATATCACTTTATCATATGCTTCAGAATTTTAGTAGTTTCTTAACACTTTGCTTTTTCAATTTTGCATTTAGATCATAATAATCTCAAAAAACTAAATATTCCTAGCTGATATGTTTGGCTACATGGATGTATTTCTCTGGCCTGAACTCACAACCCAAAAGGCAAAATAAAATAAAAATTTTAAGCATGACTTGGGACATGACTGAATCAAAGTTATGCACCTGTAAATTCTATCCATTGATTTCAAGAAAAGACAGCACTTAAAAGTGTTCTCTTTACATTATAATTTATGTAACATACATACATACATACATACATACATACATACCTTAACAGGCAGTGAGACAAATCATGCAATATTTAGCAGAAATTGACCTGCAGCAGAATGCAAGCAGTGCTGAATCAGTGCTTTTTTTCTGGGAGGACGCAGGGGTACACATACCCCTAAACATTTCATGAATCTAAGTTTGGCCTCATTAAGGGGCAATATTTCAATATGAGTAGGAAAATGAGAGTAGCCCTAAACATACTTTTTTTAGGGGGGAAAAGCTCTGGTGCTGATAGTGATGAACATAGCCTGGAACTGAAATTGCTGCCTTCTTAGTATTTCTCTCCCACCTTGCCCAATCTTTCTACTTGTCTGTAATCAGCACCTTAAGGTTACAAATAGATATACAGAATATTTGATAATTTGGAATGCAGCAACCTTGTATGCAACCCTCATCTATCCTATGGAGGGTATTAAGCAGAGGTTAGATGGTCATCTGTCATGTATGATCTAGTTGAGATTCCTGCATTGCAGAGGGTTGGATTAGACCAGGGGTCAGCAAACTTTTTCAGCAGGGGGCCGGTCCACTGTCCCTCAGACCTTGTGGGGGGCCTGACACTATTTTTTTTGGGGGGGTGAACAAATTCCTATGCCCCACAAATAAAACCAGAGATGCATTTTAAATAAAAGCACACATTCTACTCATGTAAAAACACACTGATTCCCAGACCATCTGCGGGCTGGATTTAGAAGGCGATTGGGCCAGATCTGTGATTTGAACTTCAGTCTCCCTGCTTGCGGGACGTAGGTGGTGCTGTAGGTTAAACCACAGAGCCTAGGACTTGCCGATCAGAAGGTCGGCGGTTCGAATCCCCGCAACGGGGTGAGCTCCCGTTGCTCAGTCCCTGCTCCTGCCAACCTAGCAGTTCGAAAGCACGTCAAAGTGCAAGTAGATAAATAGGTACCACTCTGGTGGGAAGGTAAACGGCGTTTCCATGCGCTGCTCTGGTTTTGGTGTTCCGTTGGACCAGAAGCGGCTTAGTCATGCTGGCCACATGACCCGGAAAAACTGTCTGCAGACAAACACCGGTTCCCTTAGCCTGTAAAGCAAGATGAACACCGCAACCCCAGAGTCATTTGCAACTGGACTTAACTGTCAGGGGTCCCTTTACCTTTACCTTTACCTTTACCTTTACCTTTATGTTGTGATAAGCTTCCTTAAGTAGCATGCTTCTCCTCAATGCCAGTAGTGAAATAGGCTCTTAAGCAGGAAATCTCATAGTAGGTGCCCCAATGTAAACAACAAATCAAATCAAATATCTTTAATACGGTCAATGACCAGAAAGCAGTTTATAAAAATATGACATTATAAGTAGTATTGTGCTACAAATACCAGTGGAAATATGGCCAATTCACAGAATTGGTGCTTATATTTATGCCAGGTTTCGTCTTTTAAGGTTTTAAAAATTGAATTCAAATGTCAAATTCAATGTAAACAACAAAAACCTTTCCTAGCAGATAGTGCATTTCATACCTTTGACCTCATGTAAATCAGATGCATGGAGGCAGAAGGTTGATTGCCCAATGGTCCACATGGCCTCTGCATTTTCAGCCAAAGGTCTTAAAAGAAGCTTCCATCTGTGTGCTGCTGCACTTTGGCCCTGGCTAGTTAACGAAAGATGGGTATGAAAATGCACTTTTAGTATGTGTGCCTCTCTCCTCACCCTGCTTTCTTTTCAGGGTGAAGTAATTTCATCTCTGATTCATGCACTTAAAGGTTTTCATTTTAAATCCAAAACTGTTTTGAAAGATATCTTGCTTTAATAAACCTTATGTTCTTCCCAGCTGAGAGCTTGAAGTGGTTCTCGTGTTATATAAAGCTGGTTGAAGATAAATTTTTATAAACTGCTTTACTGAAATCTGGACGTTCTAAATCTTTTTCCATGCTGGCTAGTGGGAGAGATCTCTCTATATTAATTTGGACTTCATAGCTGTCACATGATACTGATACATTCCAAAAGCTAAGATACAAGATTACTCCTTAACCATAGAACAAACCAGCAGGAATTTTAATCAAGACAATATCCAATAATGAATAAAGACTGAATGTGTTTGGAAGTCATCCAGAATACACATTTGGGAATTTTAATCTTGATCGCCTTTGAGTTTTTCAAAAAAGAAAAAAAACCCAGCCTTTTCAGATCATGCCATTCTGTCTGCCAGCAAGAAAGAGCCATCTAAGGTATTAAAGTGTTTCATCTGTACAGACACTGAATATTGCAAATCTGTCTTAGTAATTGATACCAGATAAGTTAAAAATGAATCAGAGCAAAGAACTGAGGTGGGGAAACTGGTTTGAGTAAATCTATATATGTGACAATCTTGAAACAGTTTTATATATTAATTTATAAGATTTCTCTCCCGCTCTTCACTATAACGTTCTGGGGTGAGTTACAACAATATAGTCATACCAATGCAAGTGTAATTGTTTATAAGATTATATATATAAAAAAAAACCAGCAAGACATTTCTAAACAAAAGCGCTGTACATTACACAAAAGAAACAAATCCAATAAAAATGTTTTAATTGTCGAAGTCCAGAGAAAACAGGTGTGACTTCAGCATACGGTATATGCTGACCAAGAATAGTACAAGATGCACATCTCAGACCCTTCATGTTTCCCTATTTTCCAGGGACAGTCCTGGATTCACAGAAGCCATTCCGTTTCTGCTTTGATCCTGGAATATTCCACTTTTCCTTAGGACGTCCCTATTTTCATTGGAGAAATATTGGAGGGTATGTAATAGATGGTCCCTAATTTCACTAGAGAAATGTTGGAGGGTATGACATATGTGGGGAAGGAGTTCCATCATTCCAGGGTCTGCCACACAGAAAGCCCTCTTCCAGGCTGCCATTCCCCACAATACTAGGAATGGCAGAACAACAACCCATAGAGTCTTCTTTGCTGAGCTTAACTCCCAAGATGGCCTGTACGGACTGGGATAGGCTTTGGGGTAGTTGGGGCCTAGGTCATTTCAATACTGATAATTTGCATTCCAAATAACTTGTGCTCTGGTGTGATAACAATAAAGGAATTTTTCTTGATAACTTATCATCAATAAACTTTTTGGTGATAGACACTATGAAGGAGTAGCACCAGTTCATCAGAAACAAATCCTTTGAGGTGAAATCCATATCCCTGTTTGATCATTGAGATCACCCAGGGAAGAGGCCCAACTAACTTCAACTAGAAGTTGGGCATTTAGTGTCACCAGTCCTGTGCTCCTTCATCCATCAGGACATATAATCAAGTTTCTTATACATTAACGAGGGGAAGAAATCAAGACCAGGCTGCAGACCTCTTTCCCCTGCTCCTGGTAGCATGAGGTTAGACAATACATCTAAGCATTTTGGATTGGAGATGGGCTGAAAGTCTCCATAACTCCTCTTAAGTAGAATGCCCGTTTAGTCAGACCTCAGATTTTCTGGATATTTTAGAATTTGCTTTGGTTACTTTCAGTCCAGAGAAGATGTTGCGCTGGATATGCCAGAAAGAAGAAGAAAGTGCTTCCTGTCCCATCTCTTGCACAGCAAGCAATTCAATATGATGGCAGTTAAACCCCATCAAGAAAATGGAAGAACTGAAAGGACTCACAGCCTGAGCAAGCAAATCCACGTCAATGAGTTGCCTCCAAGGGAGATCAACATTTTCACTCAACAATATTGGAGTTTTAAGTTCTTTGAGTTTGAAGGGGACTGAAACATTCCAGGGGAGCATTTACCAGACTCCAAGTGTATGACTAGCCAACATCTGTTTAATAGTTTCATTACTCTCTCTAAAACTGTCAGTGGAAAGATAGTAACCGTTTGAGAGGAGACTTTATTTCCTCATAAGGAAATCATAATGATTATGACGACCCTGGAGTATTGTTTGTTTGTGTTATTTTATTTTTTAAATTCCGCCCTTTTTAAAAAAGAAACATACATGTTTTCTGCTTTCTGAAGAAAGAAGCGATTTCAGATGTTTTTACCCTTTCTTTGAACATTCCTTCCAAACAAGATATAACTGTTCAAAGAGATTAATGTGCAGGAGTGAGGCTCCTTTGTTGATCTGTATGAAAATTAAAGATGGACACATCTGCTTATTTCTAGTCCATGCTAGTTTTGCATACACTTAATCATAGGTCCATTCCATCCTGTTTGTTGACAATTTGAAAAAAAATGCATGAAAAAATAGACTTTAAATATATGCATTTTATACACATTCTTACAATAAATTGCATTTACCCCTAAAATGCACATTTTTATATACTTTTGTCATAAAATATGCATTTGGGCACATTATTTGATCCAAAACTGTATTGCAAAATTCTGAGAAGCATGTAATCCAACTGAATGTTGTGTTCCAGTTCAAGCAAATTTCTACTGTGTCCCTAAGCAAATGCAAAAAGGAGTATTGGTTGCTTCTTGAAATATGCATGCAGTCAGGAAGACCTGCCTACAGTTGCATACTGCCCAACATCATATGCCTAACAGTGAATACAGGCGCATAGGAAGCTATCATATCAAATCAGACCATTGGCCCATCTGGTTCAATATTACCTGCAGAAGGTGTGGGGAAGCTTTGGCCCTCCAGATGTTACAGAACCATAACTCCCATCAGCCCCAGCAAGCAGGGCCAATGACCAGGGATGATGGGAGCTGTAGTTCAGCAACACAGGTTCCCCATACCTGGTCTACTCTGACTGGCAGCAGGGGTCTCAAACACGGGTCTCTACCTGGAGATGCCGGGGTTTGAAGCTGGGACCTTCTGCATGAAAGCAGATGTTCTGCCCCTGAGCTATGGCCCTACAGAAGTGATGGATAGGCATGGCATGGACCTACACTGTATGCATTCAGCCTGCCTCCTCAGCCAGGAAATAAGAGGGATAGAAATGGAAGCTGAAGAGATATGCAACATATAATATATTTGAGGAAAATAGTAAATGAGATGCTAGTACACTAGAATACATTTGATGTTTTGACATGCATTCTGATTCCGTGGTGCTCATTCAAGTGCCCAAGACAGGTTCAAGAGGACTCTGCCCCCACTTTCCTCACACCTCTCTGAGCAGATGCAACTATCCATGGGGCCCAATGCTCGTTGTATGCAACAGTTTAAAAGCCTTATGCAGGAAGCTATAAAACAACTTAAGCCCAGGAAGGAATGCACTGCGCATTAAGAAGAATAGGAGAAGAGGCTAATAGAGTTATATAAGTTTCAAGGATAGATATAATCAAGTGCGTACAATATAAAGCAGAAGGTTCATAATGATGAGGCGGGGGCTGGTGGAAGGGGAGAAGCTATTCTGAAGTAGCTGCCTGAACTTTGGCTGAACCTGGCTGTTTGGCAGCCTTCAGTAAGGACAGCCTAAGATGAGGCATTAGGGTTTGAATCGGAGAAGCTGACATCAAGCAGACAGCAAGACATGATATCTTATTTTCCTGAGCTGTGCTGACACAAATTGAACTCCGCTTATTATTTTCTTATGCCAGTAAAAGCTGCACTTGGAATTTAAGCATTTTGCTTGCAGATGTTGGGAAGAGGGCTGCTTTGTCTTCATTTAAATAATTTGCAGATTGGTTGGACGCATTCGGAGATAAAGACTCATTTTTCATTTGAAATGCAGTCCCATGAAGAGGGTGGCGGTGCTGTCTTCTCCCCCGCCCTACCTTTTTCAATTTTAAGGAGCCAGAATTCTGTTGCAAAGGCAGAAAGTTTGACTGTAAGGATCATTTGCCTGTAAGATAATCACATTACATGCCAATAATTTGAAGACTTTTTCATTTCTTGTTGTTTAGCTTCCAACTCTCTGAGAACATTTGGAGCAGGCCTGAGGAACCTCCCACCCAGGGATTCGCTGCAGCCCTTGAGTCCTCTCTGACCGGTTTTCAATACTTCGAAAGATTTGGATCTTTCAGATTTCAGTGGTGCAAAGCCAAAATTCAGCACGCACACAACCGGCCTCTCAGCCTCCATTCTGTGGAATTTCCAATTAGCGAAGTACTGCAGACGCCCTGTTTTTCAAAAGCCAAGCTATGGACCCCCTGCTCTTGAAAATGTTGATATTCTATGATACCTTTTGTTATGTGAATGGTGCCACTGCCACAGACCCCCTGGGTGGGTTATACGGACTCCCTGGGCTCCAATTGGGAACCGCCCCCCAATGTTATAGTTGTGACACCCTGCAGCTCCCCCTAGACTTGACATTAGTGTTGTGGGACTGGTCGCACTGTGCTAAATCTGCCTCTGCTCAAGACTCTCCTCAGACAAGGCCCGATTCTGCAGGCCACACCTCCTTCTCCCCCAGGCCACCCAATCTCTTATCAGCCTTGCTCTGCATCCTCCTTGAATGCTTTTGCCCAGGTGCAATGTGTCGTTGAATGGTGATCGTTCTTCCTTCTTTCCTGGGCGGGACATGCATACAGTATGTGTGTGCAGGTAGGGGTTCTTTGGCAATCAAATGGGTATATAAATTTTGTGACATAAAATGGAAATGTTCAGGTACCCACTTGATATTGCAGGCACTGAGTGATATCCATGGATGTATGGAAACCCTTGGAGTCACTTGCTTTTTCAAAGGAGGAATATATGCACACTTTCATAATTTGCAAAGAAAAATGGCAGCATAATGCACTCTAGTCATTCTTCATGTGTGCAATATACAACTATGGAACACTTTCTCCCGATACAAAATATAAACAAAAAATATTTTTGCTCAAGATTCTTTTTAACTGGGGAGCAGACCTGATAGGCAGTATGACTGGCTGTGATTTATTGTTTTGAAATGTTCTTATTGCTGTTATGATGACTGTGAGTATGTCACTTACATTTCTAGTTTATATTTTTATATTTTTTATGATAAATGTAAAAATAGCGTTGCATGCCTCTGTGGCAAAGTATTGCATTTTGAATGGGAACTAAGACCATTATGATGATGATCATCAACAACGTTACTGTTATTCAAAAATAAATACATATTGTCTATTATTGTTTCTGTTTTCAGTGTGAAAAATGTTGCCCAATCCTTCCTTATTGCTTTCACCCTGACAACAACTCTGTGGGGCTGGCTATATTGAAGGACTGATGTGGTCAAGGCCATCCAGAGAGATTCATGGCTTCACGGTAACCTGAAGCCAATTCTTTGTCTATCATAGCGTATACAGCAGGAGAGCTAAAATAATTTTTGTGGTAGTGTGCGCACCTGGCAATTGTACTCAAGGAATACGCTGAACATGCAAGCTATTAATGTAAAGTGATTCTCTCAAATTGCCGTTAACTATTCATGGAAAACCTGACAATATGTCTCAAATAATAACCTGAATTTTGCCAACACCAATATACTAAGCATGATTTTGACAGATTGTGTAGGAAAGTTGGGAGAAAATTGGTGCATCTGCTTCTGCTGCTAGGGATTAATGGGAACAATTAAGAAGGATAAAGACATTGCAAAGGGAGTTAAATGACTTATTTGCATCACTCTTCACTGCATGCCAGGGAGACAATTACTCTTATCTGGTAATAAAGATGACAGTGCTGTCAGACACTCAGGTGTCAAAAGGGTTTCTCTTTAATGAATGCAGGAGGTAAAGAGCAACAAGTTACCAAAACTGCAGACTGTGTGGAAAGAAAGAAAGAAAGAAAGAAAGAAAGAAAGAAAGAAAGAAAGAAAGAAAGTTAGTTTTAATAAGGCAGAAGTTTTCGAATTGTGATCTGTATGGGCCATTGGTAGTCTGCAAGCTTCATTCAGGCTGTATAATATCAAGAATATATGCACTTGCTTTGCATCTGAAACTTTTCCTAGACAGGCTATCTAAGCCCTGTTTTGGGGACCTTGGTTCTTATAACAAAGCAGTCACACAGTTTACTAATTTTCTCCTAAAAATGTACCTGTTTAAAATGCCTTTCTCAGGAGCCTGACCTATGGCTCATGATTTTTATTCATGGGGGGGGGTTCCTCCTCTCAAAAAAGGGTCACATGTTGCCAGCTGGCCTGTGTGGATGGCCCACCAAGATGGCCAGAAATTTTCAAGGGGTTTGTGGAAGAAGTATGAGAACTGTTACCAAGAGCTTTTGAAAGGCAAAATCTTCAAAATGGAAGCTTTCCTTTCCATTCAATTTTAACTTTGTCAGCTGTCAATTTTTACTCACTGCCAAGTAATTAGTTACAGATAGGTAGCCATGTTGGTCTGCCATAGTCAAAACAAAAAATTTTTTCCTTCCAGTAGCACCTTAAAGACCAACTAAGTTATTAATGTTATTAATAACTAAGTTATTAACTAAGTTATTAATTACCTTAAAGACCAAGTAAGTTAGTTCTTGGTATGAGCTTTCGTGTGCATGCACACTTCTTCAGATACCTTCAGATCTGAAGAAGTATGCATGCACACGAAAGCTCATACCAAGAACTAACTTACTTGGTCTTTAAGGTGCTACTGGAAGAAAAAAAAAATTTGTTTTGCCAAGTAATTAGACTCAGTATTTTAACTCAATTGAAACATGAGGTGCATGACGGATATGGGGGAACCAGCACAGCTTCAGGAACACATGATCTTTGGGTTAGTTAAGTTGCACAACATCTCCTTCATAAAGATATATTAAAGAAATGAAGAATTTGCCGTATTTCTGTATATTTATTTATATTTTTGTCATCATCTGGTCCTTAAAGTGACTTATAAAATAAAAAATATACAAGAAGAGAAATTTAAAGCATAAATTAAACATTAGAGGATTAAAGCATCATAGCTGCATTTATGGTGACTAACCCCTAGGTTGCAGAGTATGTTTTTTGGCTGCGGGGGCATTTGAGCCCAGGCCTTCACAGTCTATTTCTAACATCTAGACCTGACACCATGTTGCCTATTCTGGCTCTCACCACTGCAGATGAGAATTCAGAGTTGTTTATATTATAATAATGTAATAAAGAATTGTAAGATTCTACAAAAATTCATTTGCAACTCCTCTTCCTTTTGTAAAAGGGGTGAAATTGGAGGGAAAAGAAATAATACACTTAGGAGAACCAACCGTGGTCAGAGCTGGCAAATATGCCATTTTGGTTCCTCTCAGTTCTGGATTTTTCCAGTCTTAAGATTTCAATTTCAATTTCTTAAAAAGTCTTTACATACATTTCTCAGCATTTTAATGCAGACCTTGCTTAATATTCACATTTTTACAAAGCAATTTTGCCTAATCATAATGCATTTTTGTATGTTATTTTCAATAATATATGCATTTATATGCACACTTTAGTAGATGCATTTGTATACAAATTATATAGCTGGAAAACTGCATTGCAAACGCTGGACAAGTACAAAGTTTGACCAAATGGTTGTGGTTTGGTTCACATCTTGTTTCAGAAAACGTAAAATAGAGAGGTTCACCTTTAAATGCAAATAGAATCAAATTTCTCTGTGAAAGTGTGCATAAAACAAAGCAATCCACAATGAAATAAGAAATGGACATCTCGCAAAAGCAACTTCTACACCAAAAAGTCGTGATCACAAATCGACATAAAGGCCCAGTTCTTTTTCTCTTCCATAGTCTCCAGAGACAGACAGATGCCAACCTCAATACCACCCACCCTGCCGTCTAATCGAGAGACAAACTTAGCATCTCTGCCACATTCTGAAGAAGCCTGTCTATAGTGTACAGAAGTGATCACAAGGTCAAGAACAGAGAACAAAAGCATCACTTATACGCGGAGCCTCGGAATATGGTCTTCGGTCTTTATCTGCTTATTTGTGAGATACAACAGAACAAAGTTTGGGCAGTCAGGAACAGATGATAAAAATGATCAGAGATATACGAGGGAAGATGAGAAAGGCTAGGTCTGTTTTGAGTACAGAGGTGTTGCATACTAGAGAACATGATGAAGGTCTCTGGAATAATTAATGGGGATTTTAAAAGGTAAATCATGTGCTTCAGATTAGCCTAGTGATGAGACTGAAGTTCAATGTTTTCATCAGTGACTAAAAAGAAATAATTGGTGGGGTGGGGAATGGTGTTTAATTTGGGAAATGGTTGAGCATTGTAGACATACACAGGAATTGGTCACATTGCCACTCCTAAAGGGGTAAGTGTAACTTTCAAATGGTAGAGTCATACTATAATATGCTGCCATTTGTAATAGATTCTTTGTCTCTCTCATTGGCTGTGAGCCTATCACTACTGGACAATTGGAAGGTCTTTGGCAAATATCCATATTTTACAAAAGTAAGGCATTTTCATATCAAACATTTGATTGAATAAAGTCAAAACTTAGTTGGAGTAAAAAAATATGGAATTTTAGAAATCCTTTGTAAGGAAATAATAGCAGAAAAGGTAGGACTGGATTCAGAACCGAAGTACAAATCCTATAAGGAAATAAATGTCATCAGTAGTAAATTGCATACTGAAACAGAGATGTTCACAACTAAGGTGACAAATATATGTCTAGTGGGATACACTAAACCTCAGAGGTATTTTTCCCAGGATAAATTTGGCTGAAAAGAATTTAGAAAGCATGAGCTATGATGGGGCTGCATAGTAGGAGTGTGGGAGAAGGTTTCTATTTTGAGAAGTATTTAGAAGGCTGTCTCAACGGATCCATGGAGGTCGCAATACATCTTTATTCAGCTCCCATAAGGTCAGAGCTTGAATGACATACTCCATTTTGGTCACAACAGCCCAGGCTAAATCTTTAGTAAAGCTGGGAGATTCTAAAGCAAAGACATGAAATGTTGGTTCAAGACTTGGAGGAAATTCCCTATAAGAAGAAACACAAAGAACTTACGGAACTGAATAGCTATCACTTACACAAGAGTTAAGGACGACAGTTCTTGACTACAGCCTATAAATCTCAGTGTAATAACAATAAAATTGGAGAATTGTTTAGAGGGGTTGAAAAGGTCACGGCAAGGTACTAGCTATGGTTCTTTCTGCTCAGATTGTCCTGAAACCTAAAAATATTTTTATGCATAAGGTTTAAACTGCTTTGCATTGGTCTGACTACACATATAGGGTGGTGGTCAATGAAACTTTACTCAGAGTAAACCCATTGAAATGAATTGACCATTTTGCTTATTGATTTCAATGAGTCTGCTCTGAGTAAAACTTAGTTGCATATAACCCATACATCCGACTTATCTTCTCTGTTTCTACCTACTTTTTAAAAAGATGTCTATATATCTTTTCATTTACAGAAAGAAATACCCAAACAGCTCACACAAAAGCATCACAAATCCAATAAAAATAATCATCACCAATACAATCAGTAAACTCAATACAGGGACCAGTATTAATGGTCTTAAAGATCAGAGAAAGCCACAGTGAATGGGTATGCCTTAGGCCATGGGTAGGCAAACTAAGACCTGGGGGCTGGATCTGGTCCAATCGCCTTATCAATCTGGCCCATGGACAGTCAGCATGTTTTTACATGAGTAGAATGTGTCCTTTTATTTAAAATGCATCTTTGGGTTATTCGTGGGGCATAGGAATTCGTTCATATTTTTTTTCCAAAATATAGTCCGGCCCCCCACAAAGTCTGAAGGACAGTGGACCAGCCCCCTGCTGAAAAAGTTTACTGACCCTGTCTTAGGCTCATGGTGAAAAAACAACACAGTGCCCTCCTGATCTCAGTGGGGAGAGCATTCCACACAGTAGGTGTTATTCCTTCTTCACCTGTAGAGCAAACAGTGTGAGAGAGGCCCAGGTGTTGCTTTTCTTTTATTTGTGCAAAAATGTTCCTTAATCTATTAGTTTTCGTATATGCAGTGCGAAGTGTAAAAGCACTGGACCAGAAGAAACAGGATGATCAGTTAGATCAGGCATGTCCAACCAGTCAATCGCGATCTACCTGTCAATCGCGGGCGTCCCTAGTTGATCCTTGTTGTTTGCGTGATCCTGATTGTCCCCCCAAAAAGCTCAACAACTTCAGTCAATCCAATGGGTAGATCACTGCCAGTTTTATATATATATATATAGTGGGAGTAGATTGCAGTCTCTTGGGAGTTGGACATGCCTGAGTTAGACTATCCCGCTGGCATAAACTAGGACCTTCCGTGCAGTCAATCACATTGCACCTACAGCATGTATTATTGCCTTGTAGATTAGTTCATTTATTCTTGGTAAAGGAGTGCTGTCAGGTGTAACGTGGAGCAAACCCATTAGGGCTGCAGACAGAAGAAGCTATGTATCCAGTTCCAATGTAGCTCCGCCCACCCTGGGCCCTTCCCAAGCATCTGTGCTTCGTGATTTTCTGCCTGTTCTCTGGTATGCTTGCCTTCCTAGTTCTGCCTGACCAGCAGCACTGTCCACTATGCACCAGTCTTACTCAGCTAGGGTCCAACAAAATCCAGAATCACTAGCCAAACATGCCTCAGAGCCTGCCCCAGATATGCAATCAGTTAAATACTGAGCTTGAACACAACGTGTTATTTATTTATTATATTTGTCAAGTGCTTTTCACACAGAGTGACCCGAGGTGACTTACGTTAAAACCAATTAAGACCATCCGATAAAAATGCATGATTTTGTGCCATAAGTCGGCTGTATTTTGCACTTTTTGTTTTAAGCATCTTAATGTGCACTTGCACCTTAAAAGAAGAGTGACTTATGGTTATAGTTTGATAATGACTTTAAGGCTGAAAGATGCTGTTCTTAAAGTGTTTTTATTGAAGGCATATTAAGAGAGAAACATCAGCTACAGTGGAGAATATACAACCAGCTTTTTAGGTGGGTTAAAAGATGAAATACTGAGTGGATTTAAAAGATTGGAAGGGAATTTTAAGATAGATCAGGTTAAGGAATTGATAAAAAAGAAGAAGACTCATTAAAAGAGTTAAAAGTTACAGCACTGAGTGAGTTTAAAAGATTTGAAGAGAATAAGTCATTTGAAATTGAGATTAAATGAAAAGATAGGTAATGTTGAGAATAAAATAGAGTGAAGATTTATTAATTTTGGGAAAGATCTGAGACACATGAAAATGTTAAGGGGTATTTAATGGATGGGATACAAACTTTACAATATGTTAGTGAAGAACAGAAGAAAAGAAAAGAGGCTGAAAGTCTGGAATCCAAAGAGTTTGCAGCTCCCAGTATCATTCCCCAATGAGTAGAACTCCCTTGGCAAGTGCAGTCTACATCCGCCTCATAGAATCATAGAGTTGGAAGGGACCCAAGGGTCATCTAGTCCAACCCCCTGCAATGCAGGAATCTCAGCTAAAGCATCCATGACAGATGGACATCCAACCTCTGCTTAAAAACCTCCAAGGAAGGAGAGTCTACCACCTCTCTCAGGAGTCTTTTCCACAGTTATTCTTTAAAAATAAATACACAGATCAGACTTTTGGGATTTAAATTGTGCTCTCTCTCTTTTTGGTTAAGTTAATATAATAAGTTTCACTTTTAAAAATAAAAGTGGTTTAAAAAGAAATCTGAATTTGTTTTAAACATGTTAAAAGTTCACTGTGCTTTCTTACTTGGAAGTAAGCCCCATTCAAATACACAGGGCTTACTTCTGAGTAGACCCACGCAGCATTGCTGGTAAAATGCTACTTGCTTTTATCAAGCTGTGACGTCAGAGAGAAGTTACTCTAAACCTTTTGTTTTTTGTTTGCTAGTTTTCTTCATGCATAGAGCTATGAATCAAGCAATCAAAAAGGCTGAGCTTTTCCTACACCTGTAATCGGAAGTGGTGCAGTCCAAAATGCTAGCACCCTGATCTTTCTGAGCAATGTCTGGATCAGTTCACAGCTTCAGCGAAGTGACATATAGGTTCAGCACATAAGCCTTTTTGTGATCCATACCTAATGCGAATCCTAATCTCTTCCTTCTGAAGCCCATGGCTACAGATCTTCTCTGGAAGGCATTGCTGAAATTATGCTTAGAAGTGATATTCCCTTCCTACCCCTTGGTCCAGAATTCTGTTTACCATTACACATTCCAGTTGCCCTTGTGCAATCCAAAGAACTAGGTAGGAGAAAACATCAACCCACTGCTGTTACATATGTTTCCAGATACATAACAGTATCAAGAATTAAGGGATTTGTGGCTGTAATATCATCTGACTTCTGTACCCAAAACTTTAAAAGCAAAGGGCAAAATGTACCTTCTTTGCTGGGGGAAAAAGAAATTACCTCCTTGGCGTCTAAGTTAGGAATAATGGCATTGATAAAATTGTATCTGTTATCTTTAAAATTGCTTTAAGCCAGAAGCTTGGATAACAAAGGACAGAAGTTGCTTTCATATTAGCATATATGTCATGTTTAATCAATCAAAAGAGAGCTGTAATTACTTTACTCTTGCCTTAGCAAACTTTAAAGAAAGGAAGCCATGAACCTATAAAAGTAAGTGTCATCCTGTTTGGATAGTTAGAGTTTTACAGGTAATTTGTTGCAGATTTTATGCAGATAGCTGATAATTATTTCCTTTCATGCTCATCTGCCATTCTGCCATCCACTTTTAACACAGACATAAGGCTTGCAGATGCATAGGCCAGAGCTGTGTGGCAGCATTACTAGTATTATTAAAATTACTTAAAGCTGATGTGTGCATTACAAAGTTGTTTATGAGCCACTGAACAATTCCTGATTTGGCAAGAAGGCAGAGAGTCAACATGCATGGTTGTCAACTTATCTGCGACCTTTGACTCTATATAAGTAAGGGCTTAAACATTTGTTGGATTTAAAAAGAGGGCCAGCAGTTTGCAACCCATGCCATACAGAAGCGTAGGTTGGAGCTAGGCTTCTGTATGGCATGTACTGAGGAGATAGTTGTCAAAACTGAAAGGTCTGACGTGATTGGGGGGTGAAGAAACCCTCCAACATCCCCTCTTTCTCTTCAATTGCCATCAAATTGAAAGCTCGGGCCCTACCACTCTGCTGTCACTTCAAAGAGACTTGCGCTGGCAAAGCACTTTACAGATCAGGCTGCTAGTGACTATTTTTCTCTGCAGTGAACCCTTGATTAGCTGCACCCCAAATGACCCAGAAAAAGGAATGCATAGTTGCACTGAAAATGACTTAAATTGTCAAAGAACATTGAATTGCCTATACCGCAACCAGATGAAAATGTTTCGGAATATGCTAAAACTGCTACAGCTGTTTGACTTTAGAGTTCAGCTCCCTCGCCCTAAGATGGTCTGTATTTTTCTGCTTCATGGATTAAACCTCTACGGTGAGAAATTTCTGAAAGGGAGATCCAGAAAGCAAAACAGAGGAGCATTTTAATAAAGCAGAACTTGATACAATAGTTTGGTGGCATAAAATGCAGCCATTTCCCTCCCGTTCTTCACTTTCTCTATAGAAACTAAGCAGAGAACTGTTGATAGATACTAAAACTGGATGTTTGTTTTTGAAACAGAAGCCAGTTTCTGGATTAGTTGTGTGCCAGTGTCAGCAGCCAAAGTGTACAGCATCTCTTATTTATTTCTGTACCCAATTAATTCACTTAAATAGTAAGTAATGTCTTAAATTCACTTAAATAGTAAGTAATATGCTGCTAGCTGTATATTTCCCATACATTACACCATGGTGAAAATGTTTGTTTTTATTTAAAAATGCACAGCTCACTTTTCTTTATAAAATAAATTCAAAGCAGCTTGCAAAAAAAACCCATAACATACATAAAACAGAATAAACACAGTTCACGTTACAATAAGAATAGTTACTAGAAGCTGCTCCATTCGGGCAAATGGGGTAATGTCCCACCAAGCTCAGTTTGCCCTTAGCCAGGGCACACCTGCTTCCTTGTATCTGCTTCCAGGCCAGGGAGTGGCTCTGGCTGTCAGCTTCCTACTCCTTAGCCTCAGGGTTGCCTTTGGAGAACCCGGCAGAGATTAGAATGGGGACAAAATTAGAATGAATTGGCTCCACTATTACTGCTTCTGGCTCCACCTGCTGTTCACCTCCCTGATTCTGCTCTATCCGTCCCAATGGGCACCAGCCTCCACCAAAAGCAGTTCAGATAAAAACTGTTCAAACTGCTAAAATCAACTCCATACATTCAAAGCGAGGTAAAATAATTCATCCTAAGTCCAGGGAGACCAAGCTCTAACCAATGCTAAAATAAACACAGAAATTCACAACATAATTGACGGCACTGGCTGTCAGTTCGTTTCTGGGCCAAATTCTGGTTTTGACCTATAAAGACTTGAATGGCTCAGGACCACAATATTTCAAGGACCACATTGTGGGATGCCCTCCATGCCCCAGCAAGGCCCACGGCACGGATGCCTCCTGGTTCTGCATTGGTAGCTGCGTCTCTGCCTGCTCTACAACTTTGTCTACGATGCCAGGGGTGGGGCCAGTGCGCAGGGTTTGAGGTAAATGAACTTTGGGGCCAAATTTGAACCCCACCCCAATTTAAAGGGAGTGGAGCGGTAAGACATTTACCTTCAGATTCTAAAATTACCTAACTGCACCACGGCAGACATCTTGACCAATCAGTAAAATTAGGGAGCATTTGATAGATGAGTGATTTGTGGGGAAGGGTACAGTGCTCAACCATTTTCAAGTGATGTTTTTCCACAAGTCCGTTCTAGCAGCAGGAATCCCTCTCCTTTATGGTTAAGTCTCCTGGCCAAAGCACTATGCCAGCACTCTGTTGGCTACACCAATATTCCCCTATCAAAGTTGGTGTCATTGCGACAGACGAAACACACCAGCTGGCAAAAAGAGGGCAAAGGGAAGCTCACAAAGTCACTCGCGGCAACTGGCTTTATAGAACTGCTGCAATGTCAACACAAGCTAGTCATAGAAATATTCCACTTGTGTGATGGCATTGTCCAAGCACACTCCCACTCATGACTGACATGCTGATCTCGACAGTGATTTACATAAACATCTCTATAACGTGATATCGGGTATGCGGTGATCCTTTGATTCAGAACCGGTAAGCAGTTAATAAGCTAATTCTGTATTGTGGGGAGGGGGGGCAAGTGTAGCTGGAGAATTTAAGGGCAAGATTGTTCTTTGAAGTCACTTGAAAAGGCTATCTACATTCCACCGCATAGAACAGCCCTGTTGGATTCAAAGAGAATGACTCCAACCTGCACTCCAGTTTATTTAAAAATGTTAATCAGAAACAAAACCCCATTCATTGGGAGTGGGGGTGGGGTGGGGTGGGGTGGGGTGGAGAAGACATCCCAGGGAAGACATCCAGTTTTTGCACCAATGTGGGTGCAGCTAAATTGCTGCAGAAGAGCACACAGCTCCACATGCTTGTTAGGGAGGGGGCCCCCCTCATTTCTCCCTTAAGAAAGGGGGAAGGAGTGTATGAATGTTGTCAGCAAGCCATTTGAGACCTTTCTTAAATCTATTTTCACTGGATATTCTGAGACTAACCTGCAGTAATACAGATTGTAATCCAGGCAAACTCAGCTGTTTTGGGACTACAACTCCCATCATCCCTGACCACTGGTCCTGCTAGCTAGGGATGATGGGAGTTGTAGTCCCCAAACATCTGGAGGGCGGGTTTGCCTCTGCCTGGTGTAATCAGTCACCTAGCTCAGTCAGTAGGGCATGAGATTCTTAATCTCAGGGTTATGGGTGCAAGCCCCACATTGGGCAAAAGATTCGTTCACTGCATGGGTTTGGACTAGACCAGTGGGTGATGCTGTCCCCTAGGGGGTGCTGGAGCAATCTAGGGGAACGGTAGTAGCCTTGGGTGCAGTTGGGGAATAAAAATAAGGGGGAGATGGAAAAAGAAAAGAAAGAAAAGAAAAGAAAAGAAAAGAAAAGAAAAGAAAAGAAAAGAGAAAAATTTGAAAAGCCATTTATATATGTTTCATCTGTTGTGTAATGAAGCTTACCGGCAGGTCAGGCGCTGTTGCAGGATGGCAACAACGCCTCACCTGGATCTGGTGGTCATGTTGCAGGGCATTCTTACTGCACCCTGACCCAGGAAGTGGATCGCAGCTTGCCTGCCTATTTGGCCAATGGCAGGCAGACTGTAGTACCAGCCCAACCCCTTTGCTTAAAGAAGGTAGATTTCCAGGAGAGCACAAAGTATTATTATTTTTCTGAAAAAGAGGTGGTAGGCCAATAAGTTTGGGGACCTCTAGACTAGACCCTCACGGTCCCTTCCAACTCTATGATTCCAAGAAGCTCAGCTGTTAGAAGCCCAGAACGAGGAAATATATGCTTTTCATGTTGCTCTTGCATAAAGATCACATTACTTTATCTCTTGTTCTCTTTCTCCCTCTCCCTCTCTTTCTCTCCCAAATGCCACTGATTGTGAAAGAAAGTTCCCTGAGGTTCTGTAATAATTTAAACCATAAATTCATTTGTCATAAACTTATGTAGTACAAGGTTTCCTAGGAACAATATTAAATTGTGATTCATTGTTTTGAAACATAAGCAAATATATGTATAACTACATGAAACGAAGCAGTTATGGCAAATTAGGGACAAATGTTACATGTCTTTACAGTGGTTAAATAATCAATCTTGGTGGAATTTACCACAATACAAGAACTGCAACACTGTAAGCCAGAATTTTCCCCCTTTGCCTTTCAGTGTTTTGACAACCGAGCAGATATAGCTTACTAGTGGCCTCATACTAGAAAAGGTCCTGTCTAGTGACATTTAACCTTTAATCTTTCAAGTGGAGGGACATGGAATAGAACTTCACCAGATGACCAGGGTGAGCAAGGAACCTATATGGGGTGGGGAGAGGAAACCCACTGGCTCAGACTCTTTAAGGGGCTTTAGGTGATCAGCATCACTTTGAACGAGACCTTGAGGCACAGTTGAACCAAGAACTAATATATCTGTTGCCTCTGTCAGAAGCAGTGCCACAGCATTCAACCCTTGCTAAATCTTATTTATCCGCTTCTTTATGAAATTGCTTTTTTATGTGGTGAGTGAGTGAGTGAGTGAGTGAGTGAGTGTTGGTCAGTCTTAGCAAAAAAATATTCTGTAATTCATATTGCAGATCCATGAACAATTACATGGTGGCAAGTCCCACTGATTTAAATGGAGGTTACTTCCAAGGAAATCTGCAGAGGACTGCATGCCTGATGACCTTTTCTTTTATTATGTATGAAAGTTGAAAGAGTTTCTGGCTGAGGCTGTATTTTAGCCAAAGGGTATTTTTTTGTATTTAAAGGGAAGCCCAGCCACTTAATGTGTTGTTCCCCCTTGTAGTCTTCCTCTGCCATGCCACTGCCCTAGCTCCTGACCTGCACATAGAACTAGGGTGGTTGGAGTGTTGGGTTAGGATGGAGGAGACCAGATTTTGAATCCCAGTTTGCCATGAAGTTTACTGGGTGACCTCAGATCTCTCTCTCTCTTACCTCACAGGGTTATTGTAGGATAAGAATGGGAGAGGAGTATCATGTTTCCAGCAGGGGTGCCAACTTGAATAAAATATGGGGGAGCAGGTAAGCCCCACCCCACAAAATCAATTAAAAGACATGGCACACACAAACACCATTTGAATGGCACTGACCATCAACTGGGGGGGCAGCCCCCTCAAATATTTTATTGGGAGGACTGAAGGGATCTCAGCCCCTAGGAGTTGGTTCCTATGTTTCTCCCCTTGAGCTCCTTAGAGGGAAGGTTGGATATGAATATAATAACCACCACATACATAGTGCCTGCTGAAAAAGAGTTCATCCTGAACATGTAGAGTGATCAAATGTGTTCATAGTAAGGGCTCCTGTATTTAGCTTGACTGATGAAGCTTTCACTAATTGATCGTGCATTTAGCATTTTTAAAGACAGAAGTTATTTGTCTTAACTAGGCTTGTTAGCACATCTTACAGACTGGGAGACATTAGCAGAACACATTGCCGTATGGAATGGCCATATTATCATTTTGATTTAAAAGCTGTCTGCAGTAATGAGCTCAATATAACCTTTTGCCCCACAGGTTTTCTACAAAGGAATCTATCTGGCCAAGGGTTTAATGCAGATCACACTGCCGCACAGTAGAGTCTGACTCAATACACTTTCCCTTCAAACTGTTGGGGTGGGGGAAAACAAAAGACTTGCTAAATCACACCTCACTTATTTTTTAAGTGGTACATGTGGTTTAACTTTGCACCCACTTTTCCACTGGAAGATCTAATGTTGGCACCCAGAGACACCTGTATTATATTAGCAAAACAATTTGGACACCCGAATGATGGAAAGAAAGAGGTGGATTATGGGTTAGATTACAGATTCCTAACAGAATGCTCTGGTGTGTGTGTGTGTGTGTGTGTTTTGTAAAAACAAAACAAGAAGCCAAATATGCAAACCTGGCAAAACTCAGTCTTTTTCATTTGCTTTCCCATGCCGCAAAGCATTTGATGAAATGAAAAATCTGAAAAAGAAAAGACTTCGCAAGGCAGTCAAAAGTGCAAGCCAACTTGCCTTGCTTTTATGTGTTCAGCAGCACCTGAAAACCTCATGTCCACACATCTGACAAGGGCATTTTTGTCATTCCACAGTAGCAAAACAAGTGCAGGATTTGACGTGGTCTGCACATATGGCCTGAAAGGGCACCAAGGTTTGCCGGAGGGTCACCCTCTTCGGGCTCTGGATCAATTTCATGGTCTCAGCTGTCCAGATGATTTGCAGAGAACACCAGCAGAGTATCGCAACCTGCTGGGAATCATCATCGAAATAGGTTTTTAAAAACAGAAACCAAACAAAAAAATCACCACCCTGGCAGTTTCCCTCCATGTCTCACCGTGTTTGAAACTTTGTCTCAAAGGCACCAGGTACTTTTGTGCTCTACTTTGTTTCATTTACTTCTTCAGCTGTCCATGAATTACTCTGGTGCTCTCTTATCTCTGTTTTCCAATATATGCTTAATAGCCCTGTGCAATATTAAGAAAACAGAGCGAAAGAGAATTGGATTTTTGAAATAGCTGCTTTCAGTTTGATCTGAGCATGGATATATGGCTGTATTAGCCTGAATCTATACTCAGGGTACATGGACTCATTTTGTTCTGCATCCTATGGTTCAATTGAGAGCCAGTGTGGTGTAGTGGTTAAGAGCAATAGACTTGTAATCTGGGGAACCGGGTTCACGTCTCCGCTCCTCCACATGCAGCTGCTGGGTGACCTTGGGCTAGTCACACTTCTCTGAAGTCTCTCAGCCTCACTCACCTCACAGAGTGTTTGTTGTGGGGGAGGAAGGGAAAGGAGAATGTTAGCCGCTTTGAGACTCCCTCGGGTAATGATAAAGCAGGATATCAAATCCAAACTCTTAGCATTGCCATTCATGAAACATTCTTACCTGATTTTATCCTATGTGAACTGCGTTGTAAGTGGGCAGGTGTATTCTAAGTGATGTGCACCATTGTGTTTGGAATGAACGCAACTGACACACTTACTGCACATGGAACTATTTAGATAAAGGCCATGCTGCTTTATATTACAGTGGTGAGCCACTCCAAGCCGAAAGAGAAGCTGGATAGAAATATGATAGATACATAAAAAATATTCTATGTTGCCAGTAGTATAGGATGGCGTTTTGTGAGAAAAAGGAGGCATTCTGAGTGTGTTACCTCCTCTGCTGATGAATAAAGGCTATGATCCATAAGCTAAAACCAGGTTAAAACACCTGATAGCTTCTCTGTGTCTGGGTAGGCTTGGCTGAACAAAAGTGTTTTTAGCAAGCACCAAAAAAAAAGTACAGCAATTGTGGTTTTCTTGCCTGTTGTCAATAGCCAGGGAGTTCCAAAGTGCACTAAAAGATTGATTTCTTAATGAGTGCAGAATGAGTACTATGTGACACATGTAACAGTGCCAGTTTAGTAGAGTGAAGCGGTTGAGTGGTGATTTCGCAAGAATGCTGGTCCAAAGCTGTGAAGGGCTTTATACAGTATGCTAATAGTAACACCTTGTACTTGGCCAAGTAGCAGATTGGCAACCAATGCAGTTCTCTGGGCAGAGGGTTTAGATGCTGAGAGGGTCTTGTGTCAGCCAGCAATCATGCTGCAGCATTATGCACTAACTGCAGTTTCCAGATCAAGCAGAAGAGAAGTCCACCGCAGTAAGCCAACCTTGAAATAATCAGTACATGGCAAGTTCTCCCAGTGTAGGAACGGTCAGTTTTCATACTAGTCACAAGTGGTAAAAGGTATTTCTAGTAACTGATGCTACCCAGGCTTCCAGGGACGAAGCTGGATACAGATGCACCCACAGGGAGGATTAGAACAATGGCATCACAGTATCCACAATTCCCTGGAACCAGTCCAGGAGGAGACCACAGTCAATGATATCAAAAGTCAAGGAGAAATCTAGAAGCAAGAACAAGATGATACTCCCCCCTGTTCTGCTCTCTCCAAAGGTTATTCAACAGGGTGACCAAGATCAACTCAGTCCCATGGCTAGGCTTGAACCCAGATTGGATTGGTTCTAAATAATCCCACAAGGGCTACACATTCAATGCATAAGAACACAAGAAGAGCCCAGCTGGTTCATCCCAAAGACCTATCCAGTTCAGTATCCTGTTCTCACAGTGGACCACCAGATGCTTATAGGAAGCCCACATGTGGGACAAGAGCACAACAACACTCCCCACATGTGCTCTCGAGCAACTGGTATTTAGAGGCAAGCTGCCTCTGAGGTGGAGGTAGCTCAAACTCAGGACAAAAGGGAGAAATGTGCTAGGAGGAAGGCACGCTTGGCAAACCCTCACTGTGATCAACTCCCGCCAGGAAACCTATGTCCCCACTGTGGAAGGACGTGTGGATCCAGAACTGGCCTCCGCAGTCACTTATGGAGTCACTTTTAAAACCGTGTTTATGGAAGACAATCTTACTTGGCTACAAGTGATTGCCAAAGAAGTGCACAGCCATCATGGCTAGTCGCCAACAGCCTTATTTTGCATGGATTTGTCTAATCCCATTTTAAAGCCATCCAGGTTGGTAGCCATTTGCAGAATAATATTGCCCCGCAGAGAACCTTATGGTCCACAGATAACAACATTTTGGAGGTCCCAGGTCACAAGGTGGTTAGATTGGTCTCAACTAGGGCCAGGGCCTTTTCAGTACTGGCCCCAACTTGGTGGAACACTCTGTCACAAGAGACTAGGGCCCTGCGGGACTTGACATCTTTCTGCAGGGCCTGCAAGACAGAGCTGTTCCATCTGGCCTTTGGTTTGGACTCAGTCTGAACCTTATGTTTCCCTCCCCTTATGGTTTTGATTTATCAGCTACTTTTAAAATGACGCAGGTGGCGCTGTGGGTTAAAGCCTCAGCACCTAGGACTTGCCGATCGAAAGGTCGGCGGTTCGAATCCCTGCGGCGGGGTGCGCTCCCGCTGCTCGGTCCCAGCGCCTGCCAACCTAGCAGTTCGAAAGCACCTCCGGGTGCAAGTAGATAAATAGGGACCGCTTACTGGAGGGAAGGTAAACGGCGTTTCCGTGTGCGGCTCTGGCTCGCCAGAGCAGCGATGTCACGCTGGCCACGTGACCCGGAAGTGTCTCCGGACAGCGCTGGCCCCTGGCCTCTTAAGTGAGATGGGCGCACAACCCCAGAGTCTGTCAAGACTGGCCCGTATGGGCAGGGGTACCTTTACCTTTACCTTTACCTTTACCTTTACCTTTAAAATGAGGCTGCATTTTAAATTGCAATTTAACCTGTATTTTTTTAAAAAAATTCCCCTATCATGTTTTTTACCGTGATTTAATGGTGTTAGCTGCCCTGAGCCCAGTTCTGGCCAGGAAGGGTAGGGTATAAATAAAATCTAATAATAATAATAATAATAATAATATAATAAATAAATAAATAAATAAATAAATAAATAAATAAACATCATCTATCTATCTATCTATCATCTATCTATCTATCATAGGACCACAGCTAACTTTGTTCTTTATTATCTGCCCACCAGTGGATTGGAAACTGTTGTACCATCTTCTTAATTTGGTTCACAGATATTCCTGATGCTGTTCCCGTCTGCATCCATTCATCTGTGTGGACCTCATGTTAGGAAAGAAGTCCCTTTTATGTTGATATGCTGCTGCTATAAGCACGTTGTGCTTCGCATGCCATGTCAGGGTGTTTGAGCTCACCCTGTGTTTCACTGAAGGATTAGTTAGCCAGAAGTCCATTCCTGCGTCTTCTCCACTTTGCCCTGAATTTGTGTCTACCACATTAAGCTGCTTAGACAACATGTCTGTTAATGGTCATGTTTTTGGCCTTCAGACATGACTGTTCTGACAGGCATGCAACTCAAATGGCATTCATTGATTGTGGCCCTTTGATTTGGGGGGTAGGGGGGAATCACAAATAGATTGTGAGTGCTGGTGAACATAGTATGAAAGTTGTGAATTATGAGTGATACCAGGTTTCCAACAGATGTTTCTGGCCTGTAATAGAAGCCGATTTAACAAGTCTGCTTACAGCTGGTTTGGGATATTTGGGGCCTCGTGGAATACAGTTACCTAGCAGAGAATTGTTTTCATATATATGTTTTTTATTTCACCCTGATCTACTTTTTCTTTTAATGTTTACTTCTGGTGACATGAGGGTATTTTCACCCACACCCCTGAACAAAGAGACAAACAACTTGTCATCGAGTTAACCAGGGCCACAACTTCATTAACGTTCAATATAACAGAGATCTGTAACTTCTGGCACTGTAGCAACAGGGCAGGTTCTGTTTATTCATCTGCCCACTGATGAACTTTGGGGTCAGCCTGATCCAGAGCCAGCCCAGACACTAATCAAAGTGAGGCCGCTGCTTCAAGCAACAGAGGCCCCCCTAAGCAGCACTCCTGCGGGCCCACCTCCCTTGCCCTCTCCACCAGTGCCAGAGAACCAGCACTGCCATCAGCTCCAATTTTGGACAAGATCGTATCTATTTTTGGGTGAGATCTCACACAAAATTGGCACAATCTTGCCTAGAATCATCACCGCCCAGCAGCAGCAGAACCGGCAGGAGATCTTCCTGAGTCACTACGCCTCCCACGCCCCACAGCCCTAGGTGTGCCTGTCCTATTAGCTCATGGGCCCCACAGCCATCTTGGCAAATCTTCACTTCTCACCCACATTCCTCCTTATAGCTGTTATTTTCCTGCACAGCTCGGCTGCCGTGACTAAACTAACCTACCAGCTTATTAAACATTCACTGGCAATCAGTGTCATCTGTGGCCAAAGTAAACTGTGTAGTGTAGGCAAAAAACCCCATCCCCAAACCCTCATTTCCAGCGTTAATATGTTTTATCGGGGCAGGGAAAATCTTGCATTGCATCTTTCCTAGCTGTTCCTACACCGTGACACAATGTGTGGGTGCAAAGCCTGCTGGCAAAGAGGCTCTGGCCAGGGTGGAGCAGGCTTCTATAGGCCTTGCTAACTCTGGTTGGTGTGATAAGATGCTACTGGCACTAGGAGATGCTACATGTGATGCTTACATGCCCCCAGGGATGCTGGAGGAATTTAACCTTCATGAATTCCAGTGTGAACTGATCTGATTCTCACCTCCTGGACTAATGAGTGTCGGCATTGCAGTTCTGGGCTCCAAAGATGTACCAAAATGCATAGGAAAAATTGCATACTGGGATAAATGCATTTAGCAACGCACACTGTAATAGAAAATGCATTTGAGAATGCCTGCTTTGAGGGAAAATGTGCTGAAGTAATGAGAAAATTGGTAGATTTGTGTGCACTTAAAAAAAAAACCCACACAGATAAATGTGGAAATTGAGTGGAAGGGACTTATGAATGAACACATACAAAACTGATATGAACCAGAAACAGACTGATCCCACTGGCATACATGTCGCACCCCTGATGTATTGTAAGCCACCAGAAACAGATTTACTGCCTTAACTGTGCTGTTTGTGTGATATAGGCAATTGCAGGGTATATAGGTGTGAGTGAATAAGAGTAAATAAGAACTCTTGGGCTACCCAGACAACAAGGCAGCACCCCTGACCTCCCTGATGTGGTCCAAAGGAAAGCAGAGCAATACGTTTGTCACCAGCTTGGCTGCAGGACTTGCCAGAAGGAAGCATATAAAGCATCTTAGGGCCTCCAGATTTGTGTAGCATTTATCCCTGAGCCTTTTCTTCTCCCAAATATTTCCTACAAATGCACACTATTTCTCCACCACTTTCCTAACTGCAAAATGATAAGGGGGGGAGGGTTAAGTGGATTTCTCGCACCAGGGTGCTTTAATCCTCTCTATAACTGCACAAACCTAAATCTCTGGTATACACTTGAATCTCTCTGGCAATATATATACTGACAGTCCGGAGGAGGCTTATGTGATAAGCATCAGGCTTTTGAATTCATGGCAGGAACTATTGGAGTGGATTTGTAAGTGATCAGTTTTAGCTGTAGGTCGTATTACTCTACCTCACTGTTGCTTGTGAAACTTAATGGGGCATAAATCTAGAGCTTTTGACTTCCTCTCCCTTTCTTTATCCCTACGACAAAGCCTTTCTCAAGCTGATTCTCTTAGTATAATATGGGTACCAGGTGCGAGAGGGAAAAGGCTTGAAGAAAGGCCACACTTGACCTATTGAAAATGCTTTCCAGAGTGTGGGCATCCAGTGAAATTTACAACAGTTTTGCCTTGCACTCAATATTGAGGCTGAAGAGGCCCTGTAGCAGGTGAGCAGATGCTCAAGGATACATCACTGTTGTTAAAATAACAGAGACTTGGGGCACCTTAAAGACTAATAAATGTGTTATTATGGCACTCCATCAACTACTTGAAATAATTTGCATACACAGACAGAGAGAGGGTGAGGAGAAAAGGAAAATATAAAAGAGTTTTGCTTTTGTGGTTTTGCAGGGGTTGAGATTTTAGTGAGGACTATATAAGGCCTTGCTAGACATTAAGTTAAATCATAGAATTGGAAGGTGCCACGAGGGTCATCGAGTCCAACCTCCTGCAATGCAGGAATCTTTTGCCCAGTGTGGGGCATCATTTTGCATTTTAAAAACCTGCACATAAGGTTCAAAGTTGCATTTAACATAAGCTGCACTTTGGCCCTCAAACAGACGATCTAAACCTTGCACATTTTAAAAGTAGATAAAGTGTGGCATAGCAATGCAATATCAAATTCATTAAACTTAATGCCCTGAGATTAAGCCATGTTTAGTTGTTCTAAACATTTCCTTCTTGCTGCAACAGTGTTTTGGTTGATCTTTTGAATGCACCCAAAAGTCTAATCTTGCTCCACACAAACACTTGGCTCACCACACCTTGTATCCCAGACTTCAGAGCAAAACCACTCCAGCGGTTCATGGCAAAAGAAAATTTCATAGGAAAAAGGAACAGAAGTAGTTAAAGGAAGCTAGATTAGACTCTGGCCTGTACAAAGTTTCTTTTTCAAAAAATAAGAACTTCAGAAAGAAGGGTTAGTAAAAGTGGAAGTAAAAAGAAGGTTATATAAAGATGGGGGAACTCTGGCAGAACAAAGAGGGCCTGGCATTTGAGTACTAAGCAGGGACCAGCCAGCTGACTGTGTGTGCCTTTGGCAAACGATCTGAAAATATTGAGCAAGAGAGGGTTTCCAGTTAAATCTGATGCTAGATTAACCCCCCTCCCCCTGCATGTAAGTGTGTGTAAAAGAGACAGACAGACAGTAGCAGGCAGCCTGTCTCTCAGCACATTATATCAATCAAAACAGAAATTATACTTCTTTGTGCTTTTTTATTGGAAAGAGACAGTAGACATTTGCTTTGAACTTCCTGCCAACATTCAGAAAAACTGGAGTTTGGGTCAAATGTTGCAGTTCTGGAAATTTCAAACCCCACTTTAAAGATTCTGACATTCACAGTAGTGCTGAAAAGTAAGTTGTGGTCTAGAGCTCTGGGGAAAAGGGGAACAACTCTGAGGGTATGTGGAAAGCACACGCAGGTGCCCTCTGTTATAAGGAGAGTTGAGTGCAAATTTGGAAGTTGTATTTTTCAATCCTGCATTGGAGTAAGGATCACAACCACAAACATCACCACACTCTGAGAGAGGACAAATCTCTCCCCTCCCCTCCAGTTTGGGGGGTGGAAGTTGCTGCTTACCTCAACTGATCTTATAGAGTGGATGGGAATTTTTCTATCCCCTCCCGCTCATTTTTTAACTTTTAAAAAAGCCCAGTGCCACTTATGGTGCCATGTGGTTCTTCCCATAGCAAGGGGGAAATGGAAACCCCAGAGCCACCTTAGAGCTCCATTCCTCATTACTACCTAAGTAAGGTAAGCAGTAACCCACACCCCTTGAATGTTTCAGACATGTTTCTCCCCATCCACAAAAAGCAACAGAAAATTCACCCTATTTTCATGTGGCTGCGAGAGAGGTTATTTTCAGGAAAATAAAGGTCAAGTTTTAGTCCAGCCGCCATGAGAAGTGATGGCCAGTACACAGTGGTGTACATTTGGTCATGTGAGGATGGGATGGGAGAGAGAAAAAGTTACAATTTGTTCCTTTTCCATCTACAGTTGTTGTGTCCAAAGATGGCTGCATTGCGTCCATGATTGCTTTCTATACAGAATACCATTTCCATTTTCTTTTCACTCCCATGAATGAAAGTGCTGTGTGACAGATACCCTGGCTGCTTGCCTGCATTCAGCAGTTGGGAAGATGCACACACACTTCCTGACACTTGGATCTGGAACTGCTCACATAGCACCCAACAAACGGTCAGAGCTGATGGGATACAGGTGAGAATCCAAGCCAGACTGCTCAATTCACCATATTGAACTGTGTCATTTGGAATCCTCCTTACTCCTCTGCTCTCTCAGGCTAAGGTAGACAGTTAATATCACTCATGTATAACTGTGTATAGTCACCTATGAACATCCTTGCACTGTGACCTTATTTTAACCATCACTACATGAAATAGCTCCCAATTATTTTTCTATGTCTTCTGGGAAACTGAGGATTACTGAGGCCAGCTACGCAGAAACTGGGATTTGAACAGAGGTCTGCCACCTCTGGCATAAATCCAGCTAACTGTCCACAGAACCAAGCTTCTTTTATATGGTGGTATATCCAGCAACAATAGCATCAGTACAAGCAACTGTTTCTGTGAATAGAGAATAAATTAGTGGAATTCAGTGACTAACACAGAGATATTAGATGGTTTGCCTGGACCCAGAGACCTGCAAGCGTCCTGATGTGCACACCGAGATCACATGTGAATAAGTAGCCATATGTAGGGAACAGTTACTCCACAGGTCGGAGCGAAACAGTATAAACTTAAAGCATTTGCAGATGACCTAGTTTTGACCCTACAGGAGCCAGAGTCTAGTACGAAAAGGGTATTACAATTGATTCAGGAGTTTGGTCGGGTGGCGGGATTTAAACTTAACAAGCAGAAAACCAAGGTTTGGGGGGGGGGAAATTGACACCTTTAGAATCAGAAAGGTTTCAGAAAGAGACAGAGTTAAATGTGGTTAAAAAAGTAAGATACCTAGGGGTAAACATAACAGCGAAGAATATGAGTCTACTTAAGGATAACTATGAAAAGTGTTGGTCTGAAATTAAAAGGGATTTAGAAGTTTGGTCAAGATTGAAACTTTCCTTGACAGGACGAATTGCTGTTATAAAGATGAATGTATTGCCAAAAATGCTGTTTTTATTCCAGACTTTACAAATTGTGGATAAAATGGAGTGTTTTGGGAGGTGGCAAAGAGATATCTCCAAATCTGTCTGGCAGGGCAAAAAGCCCAGAATTAAGTTTAAGATACTAACTGATGCTAAAGAAAGAGGGGGCTTTGCCCTGCCAGACTTAAAGCTGTACTATGAATCAGCAGCTTTCTGCTGGTTGAAAGATTGGCTGCTTCTTGAAAACACTGATGTTTTAGATTTGGAAGGATTTAACAACGTTTTTGGATGGCATGCATATTTGTGGTATGACAAGGTTAAAATTCATAAGGCTTTCAAGAACCATATTGTCAGGAAAGCAGTGTTCAATGTCTGGATAAAATATAAAGACTTATTGGAAAATAAGACCCAAGGTGGTTATCACCAATGGAAGCTAAGGCCCGGGAAAGACTCAGTATTAAGGCCAAATGGCCGAAATATTGGGAAATAATAGAAAAAGATGGAGATAATTGGAGGTTGCAGAGTTTGGAGAAATTAAAATATAAAGTGCGAGATTGGTTACATTATGCTCAGATCAAAGAAGTTTTTAAGTTGGATAAAAAGATAGGATTCCAGGTGGAAAAATCAAAGTTGGAAACGGAATTGTTAGAACCTAAGACTAAGGTACTTTCAAGAATGTATAATTTGCTGCTAAAATGGAATAAACAAGATGAAACGGTCAAATCGGCTATGATAAAATGGGCACAGGACATAGGGTATAATATTATGTTTGCTGACTGGGAAAGGTTATGGACCACCGGTTTGAAATTCACGGCATGTAATGCCTTGAAAGAAAATATTATGAAAATGATATATAGGTGGTACATGACCCCTGTCAAGCTTGCAAAAATATACCATTTGTCTAATAATAAATGTTGGAAATGTAAAGAAACTGAAGGAACGTTCTTTCACCTCTGGTGGACCTGCCCTAGAGTTAAGGCTTTCTGGGAAATGATATATAACGAGTTGAAAAAGGTATTTAAGTATACCTTCTCTAAGAAACCAGAGGCCTTTCTTTTGGGCATCGTCGGCCAGAGGGTGTTAAAGAAGGACCGAACATTTTTTATGTATGCAACAACAGCAGCAAGGATACTTGTCGCTAAGCACTGGAAAACCCAAGATTTGCCCACACTGGAAGAAGGGCAGATGCAACTGATAGACTATATGGAGCTAGCAGAAATGACTGGCAGAATCCGAGACCTGGGAGAAGAGGCTGTGGAGGAGGACTGGAAGAAATTTAAGGACTATTTACAAAAATATTGTAAATTGTATGAATGTTAAGAAAGATGTAAGATTATCAACAATATGGCACCAATAAGTTAGTTAAAAGGAATATGAAGATAAATGAAAATATAAGAAAAGATAAATTTTGGATAAATATTATGTTAAAATTAAGCTTTTAAGGTCTGGGTTAAATTATCTAAAATTAGGGATACAATATCAGAAAATTATAATATAAGAATTGAAACAAGGTGATAAATTGCTGGGTAAAGCTCGAAAATTTGGAAAATTTGTTTGTTTTTTCTATTGTACTAAGAAAATCTTTAATAATTTTTTTTTTAAAGGAACAGTTACTCCAATAAAGGCAATGGATAAGTTTCTGTGTACACAGGAGCTCCATGTGTGGTCACATTAAGCTGAAATGTGAGAGTGCACATTGTGAAAAGTTTTGCCCCACAAAGAAATATCGCCTCATGTAGCTGATTTTTCAGGTGAGGTAAAAGTAGGGTTGCCATATTTCAAAAAGTGAAAACCAGGACACCTCAAAAGTTACTGAGCTTTTTTTAGGAAGACCCCAACATTTTAAAGGAAAAACAGAGAGCGATTGACTTGCCTAAAATTCCCCCCAGACGTCAATTCCGACTTAGACATCCTGGCAGCCCTAGACAGGAGTGGCCATCCTCCTCTCACCCCTGCCCAGCCAATCAGATCTGTCTCAGTAAAAAGGCGAAAGATTTATACGATCTGAAGAGAAACCAAAAACCTACTCTCAGCAGCCAGAAGCATCATAGCCAGACACTGGAGAGACTTGTCAGGAGTAAGCATGGACCAATGGTACCAAATAGTATGGGAAACAGCCGTACTAGAAAAATTAACCAATAAACTTAAACTGATACAGGGACAAATAGAAGAAGACACCTTCACCCCGGTACGGCTCCCCTTCATCACATACACAGCCCAACAAGACAATGACAAAAATCCACCAACAGCATACAAATCAATATGGCTAACATGACCCAAAACACCCACCCACCCCACTCACACATGAAAACAAAGATCACCACAGCCAACCACAAATGAACAACCACACCCTAGGCCAATCCCAACCTCTCTCACCACAAAAGGAACATAAGTGAATAGCAAAGCACCTATACAAGCGACGTTGACACAAAACCCCACATATATTAAGTAAAATGGAAACATTGCCACCTGATGCCACCCCCACTCACCTCTCCCCCCTCCACCTCTCCCCCCTTTTCTTCCTAATGTCTCAACAAACAAAATTGATCTGTAAAAAAATGTTACATGCAAAAAAGAGAGAGAGATTGCACATATTTTTATAGACCAAGAAAATCTTTAATAAAAATACATTTTTTAAAAAAAAAATCTGTCTCAGTAAATGAGGTTAATGCTTAAGCAATATCCTAACTCTAGATACCTTACAGCGATACCTCAGTTTAAGAACAGTCCGGTTTAAGAATGATTTGGTTTACAAACTCCGCAGAACCGGAAATAGTGTCCCAGTTTGAGAACTTTACCTTGGTCTAAGAATAGAATCCGAACGGTGAAAGGGCCCTGGCAGCAGGAAGCCTCATTAGGGAAAGCGTGTCTCAGTTTAAGAACAGATTCGGTTTAAGAATGGACTTCCGGAATGGATTAAGTTCGTAAACTGAGGTACCACTGTATTTTATGTTATCACCTTCCTAAAATTTGCTGGTTATGTGGCAATTTCTCTGTTTCTAAGAGCAGGAATCTTGTTGTTGTTTTAAATGACACAGAAGCAGCATCCGATAAGAGCACTGCTCTGTGAAGACCAGTGAGGAAGCACATCCCTGCTCACAATGGCATCAGAGATCGTGTGTCTCATGAGTAGAATTGCTGGAGATGTGAAGCAGGAGAGGGCAATGGCACTATGTTCTGTATGATGCATCGGATTGGCCACAATGTGTAAATGCATCTGTGACCCAATCCATCAGGTTCCTTCTTATGTTCCTAAAGATTAGAGGACTTTTTGGAAAACTTAGCTTTCTCTCATTTTTGTGCCAAAGTACCCATTGTATCTTCTGCCAGGGCAAACTGCTGCTGGGTTTAAGGGTATTGAGTAGAAATAGCTTCTAACACTTTCAGTGGAATTAAGATCATAAAAAGATGTCTACTGGGCCAAACCAATCTAGCCCAGGCCAACTAGATGCCTACAGAAATACCACACTCAGGACCTGAGCACAATAGCTCTCTCACATTGTTTTTCCCTAGCAAGCACCATTCAGAGGCTTTCATGTCTATGATCCGGGAAGTAGACTATAGCCATCAGGGGACTAATTGTCATTGACAGCTTTATCTTCCATGAATTTATGGTGGCTCACCGATACATGAAGAGATTCATCTGTTGTACATGTTCAATAAGGTGAGTGTTGCTTTGCTTTGGCAATTTGGCTCTGCTGGGCGAAGTAATTACAAAGCAAATATTGAAGAAGGAATATTTGTTCTGCCAAGTCAGATCATCGATCCTTTTAGCTCAGCATTGACCACAATGATGAGCAGTGGGTCTCCACAGGCTTCAAGGCCTTTCCCAGCCCTACCGGGCTAAATCTGAGACCCTTTGCATGCAGAACATGGGCTCTCTGCCACTGAGCTATGGCCATTTCAGCATTCATCATAGCCCTGTGGAGGAGCAATTTTTAAACCCTTCCATGCAGATCATTTTCAAACACACAGCAGTTTTTTGTTTTGTTTTTACGGCACCTTAAAAGTGCTCTGCAAGCCGTTTCTACCCACCTCCCCTCTCTAGCTAGCCCAAGCAAACAGGTTGTAGGAATATAAAGCCAGCGTCCCAGCGGGGGAGAGATTTGAAGTGGCAAATGTGCCTGAGAGGGATAAGTGAGATCCTTGGAGGAGGAACTGCAGCAACAAAGAATGGCAAATGTGCTTCTTTCAGATAGAGGCAGGCTGCAGGGGATTCCCTGCATACGGAGTGCCAAGGCTGTTCAGAACACCAGTGATGTGGACAAAAGAGCCAGGATAATATCAGGCAGCTATCAGTGACAATGGAAAGGCCATCCTATGTGTTCTCAGTGCAATGGGGGTGGGGGTGGGGTGGGGGTGCAGTGTAAGGCCATGGCTCAGGGATTATAGAGCGTTGCTTTGAGTAAAGGCCACTTCAGAGGCTCTAGGATGAAGGCAACATATTTCTGATAAGGAGATAAAGGCAGTTGATTAAATGTTGGAATTAATTATTATAAAAATATGTATTCAGTTCTCATTTCATAACTATATTTACAGGGATGCTGTTATAGTATAACAGCTCAATCAGGCAGCCAGAGTGGTGTGTGTGTGCGTGTATGTATGTATACACATACACACACACTTAATTTTCATATCATAAGTATATGTACAGGGTTACAGTTATAACATAACAGCTCTGTCAGACAACCATAGGGTTGGTGGTGATCAGCACATTCAGCTCCTCTGAAAGCTGTCACTCCTCCCCTCTTTGATGCACACCATCAAAATAACGTATTAAATGGCCAAGGGTTGTCAATAGTACCATTTTCTCATTTGTTGCTTCTAAATATTTATTTATTTATTTATACATACATACATACATACATACATACATACATACCCCACCCATCTGACTGGGTTCCCCAGCCACTCTGGGCAGCTCCCAACAGAATATTAAAAACACGATAAAACATCAAACATTAAAAACTTCCCTAAACAGGGCTGTCTTCTATCTTCTAAAAGTCAGATAGTTGTTTATTTCCTTGACATCTGATGGGAGGGCGTTCCACAGGACGGGTGCCACAACCAAGAAGGCCCTCTGCCTGATTCCCTGTAGTTTCCCTTTTCACAGTGAGGGAACCGCCAGAAGGCCCTCGGCACTGGATCTCAGTGTCAGGGTTGAACGATGGGGGTAGAGACACTCCTTCAGGTATATGAGGCGGTTTAGGGCTTTAAAGGTCAGCACCAACACTTTGAATTGTGCTCAGAAACGTACTGGGAGCCAATGTAGGTCTTTCAGGACTGGTGTGATATGGTCTTGGTGGCCACTCTCAGTCACCAGTCTAGCTGCCACATTCTGGATTAATGGTAGTTTCCGGGTCACCTTCAAAGGTAGCCCCACATAGATCACACTGCAGTTACTTCCTTCTATTTTAAAACTCTGCTTGTGTCTGGCTAACCAGCAGAGCTCTCGATAACCTGACTCAGAAGTTGTTAAGCTGTCTCTGTGCTGCACATCACCTCCCAAACCGTGGGTTGTAGGTTTTGCTCCAAGATGTTTACATTACTGAGAAGGCTACTCCTGGAATTTCAGCATCCTGAGAGACTGTTCAAGTTCTCTCTCTTATGCTGTTTTTAATTGGCATGGATTTTTTGAACTTGTTGTTGTTGTTGTTGTTGTTGTTGTTATTTGGGCTCGGTTTAATTAGACAATGCAAAAAGTCCTGAAAAGGTTAATATTATCAGAAAGAAAACAGCATGGCTACTGTGCAAGGGGTATTCCCACCCCCCACCCCTTGTGGGTTGCTGAGAGCTGGTGAATATAATTTATTTAGACTCCCCTAAGGCTTGATAATATTGCACAAAAATATCTATTAAAGAAAATTGTTAAATGGTTAATTAAGAGCTAAAAGTTCTGTCATGGATTAAAATGAATAGATAAGGACAAAAAAAAGAGCGAGAAAAGAACAAATGACCACTTTGCTTTATGAAACAGCAATATAATGGAGTACCCAATGGGACAAACGTTATAGCTGGTGTTATTAATCAATTTGTAGAGCACAAAAATTAGTGAAAAGCAGCTGCAGCCTTATGAAATACATAGCAAAACTAGACCACCACCAGAATATTGGCAGATGGAGTTCTCTGTCCTGTAATGTAATTTGCTTGGGAATGTGCACATTAAACTGTTCTTGCACTCTGATGAGATGTGAATTAGTTGTAAACTTCTCTGATCTTAGTGTCATTGTGGATGGGCAGTTCAATGAAGACATCTCTTCAAATTCAATAGAGAAAGGCAGTCAAGAGTCTAAATTAGATGTTAGGCTACATGAAGAGGGGAATGGATATAGTGCAGAAAATATGATTCTATTATACAAATCAATGGGGCAAACTCCTTTTTTGAAAGCAGCATTTAATTTGTTCACCTAATCTAAAAGGAAAAGGTTGCTGCAGAAATGCCAAAAATATGTGTGGTCTTTAGAAGCAGGAGAGACCTGTATCTATGCAACAGAAACTTTGTCTTTTAAAAAATGGAGCAGTATGTTAGTATTGTATCATTGTGACTAGAAACGAAGGGCTTACAGTATTTTTGTTATTGTCATGATGTGTAAAGTAAACACTGCCTGTTTTAATTTGGCTGTTTGTACTTGGTTGGATTCTTCATCACAATAACTGTAAACAGTGCTATTTTTCTAGAAAAAATACAGTGCTATTTTTCTAGAAAAAATACACTGTTATTTTTCTAGAAAAATAGCTTCCTGAACTCACTATGAATACCTCCCTTGTTCTCTTATAATGGCGATGGAGCCCATCTGAGAGGTGCCAGTGAGTTCCGGCTGGAAAAAAAGCCCTGACTGTATGCCCATTTTACAGATGGGGAGATGATGAGAAAGACATTCAAGGCCACCTTGGGAGAGGTGGGGTTTACATTCAGGTTTCTGGGCTCAATTTATGCTGAACTTGGGGTGGGTAGTTAGGCACTGGCAAAGAAATAGGATATCTCAATTTTTTAAGGAACACAGGGTGGAATTCCAACCTGTAGAAGCACTGCACAAAGATTGCAAAATAGGGCTTTCATCCCTCCACTGCTGCCATGTGCACCCTACACCTCCCCCAATGGCTCTTGAGGGACCAAGAAAAACCGCAGAATAGCACATGGGAGAAGCAGAGGGGTTATCGGTCCATCTGGAAGCTCAAATGCTTGCACAGGCAGAACAACTAGAAGAGCACTGAATTTCCCACCCCTTTATCTTCTCCAGCTCTGGTGCTATACAACTTCCTTCCTCCCTTTCCTGTTCCTGCTCCTCCTTTTTCTTCTATTATTAATCAGAATAGCCAGCACCCAGTGCCAGTACAATGGATTAATCTTCCTCAAATTGAGCCCAAATGGTACATTGCCCTGCTATGCCCAACAAAGTATTGGGCTTCCAGAGTGGGAGA